>NW_026555341.1:30985737-31072097 GCF_029017545.1 Prosopis cineraria | reverse complement strand
TGTAAACTAATTAAAAATAATTTAACAAGACAAATTTGTAAGCTCTTTAGCAAACTCTAATTGTGTAAACTCTAATAATGGCGACTTTGATATTGGAAGCTCTGCATGTGATAAAAGATCTGCAGAACTGTATCTTCTTCTTGAGCTATTGAACGTTGATGAGCTTGAGCTTCCATGACAGGCCAAAGTTGGCGTTGGCTCAGCTGTAGAAAGAGGCGTTGATGGCGCTGCTTCAGCCAGGAACGCGGCTAATAAGGAGCCGACACATCTGTTGTCGGAGTCTTGTTCTGAGAAGAAGACGATAAGGACGACAGAGGCATGAAAACCGTCTCAGATGTGACAGAAAATTAAATGAATGTGGGCCCCCACAATTTTAAGAAACGGAGGTTAGTTTAAAATTAACGGAAGGCGCCAGTTGCTACGTTTTTATTAATTCATGATTTATTTTACGCTACATATGGGCTAATAGATAATTTTCAAAACATAATTGATATCTAAATTTGCTCCTTATCTTTATATTATTTTTAATATGTATAAGGATAATACATTATAAAATGAAAGTTGATGCTTAAATTTTTACTTATATATGATAATGACTGATTGATCGAGGAATATTTATTTTGGGACAAATTTTTTTTTTTAATATAGTTAATTATATAGGGTTAAAATTAATAGAAATATTATTTTTAACATTATTTTAAAATTTCCCCTCGTTAATCAAAGAAATAATGCAAGTGTAAGGGCAAATAAGCATCCATGTGACAACATATTATAATAAAAAAATACGTTATTGTTGATATATTTAATATGCATGGTCACAATAAATTTTAAAAACAATAAATTGTTATTCATATCTTAATTTACATTTAATAATAAATTATAAGTATATTAAAATAAATTATCTTATAAAAAATAATGAATAAATTATTTTTAAATTCTTCATGATTTTATTTTATTTTATGTTATTTTTAAAAAAATTAAATATTCCTTATGGGAATAAATATACTTTTGAATTAAAAAATTTGGATGGTTAATTGGCAATTTTTTGTCTTTAATAAATCTATAGTAATTTCAAATCCAACTTTCTTAGAAATTAAGAAATCTAGTTATATAAAATTGGATTGTCACTTTCAACTATGTTTTTAAATTTGCTAAAAATATATGGACTAGTTAGCTCATCAATTTTCTTAAGGCTCTCATGATATCATTATTTTAGACTAGTGTAGAAATTTGTTAATTTCTGACATGATTTAATTTTTTTTCTTATTTACCAAGGCTATCAATTCAAAAAAAAAAAACAAAGAAGAAAGTTTTGAGCATGCGTCTTTGTGCTTGATAGATAGATAAATGAACCTTTTTCTTTAAATTTTTGGCTACAAAAAGAGAACAATTAATATCTAAAGGTAAAGTTTCTAACATAACAACAACTAGAGCTGTCAATTAGGACCAGTCCGGCCCTTCGGCCCTTGAAGGGTCAGAGCCTAAATGGGTTGGCTCTAATAAGCTAGATTGTATGTTAGGGTTTCATTTTTAAGGCCCGACCTTAGCCCTCAAGGCTAAAGGGCCGACCCTCAGGGCCTCGGCCCTATTTTTTTAAAATTATTTTGTCAATTAAAAATTATAAAAAATATATATAATCATAAAAAAAGTTATTATTCATAAAATTAAGTTTAAGAAAATAAATTTAAATCAATTTACCCACAACAATAAAAGAAAACTAAAACATTTAGGTCTAATATCAAACAGTAACATCAAAGTAAATACCAATAAAAATTAAACTTAGTTAATATTATCAGCTAAATCTTAATAAATAAATGATGGATGTATGAATGCATTTAATATGTTCATTTTTTGAGTTATGTATTTAATCTTTTATTTTTTTATATTATAATTTTAAAAAAATTATAAACGGACCTAAAAGGGCCTGTCCTTTTATTTTCGAGCTCTAAAAGAGCCACTCTTTTAGGCCCGATTTACCTTTTTAAAGGTAAAATAGAAGCCCGATCCTCAATTTTTTCGGGCCTAAAAGGGCCGAGCCCATACTAATTGACGGCTCTAACAACAACCACTACCAAAAAAAAATTCAAAAATCATCATTAAAAGTTTTTAGCAGCAAAAAAGGTTGTCATCATCATAACTCTCATCACTAATATTTTTGGTGGTGACAATGTTAAAAGTATATGTTGTCGATAAAATTTTTTTATCATTAAAAGTTTATTTTTGAAACTTTTTTAAAAATAATAATGTATTTTATGCCACGTTACTCTACTACATATGCATCACGTGATGCTACCTTATGCCACATCATTTGCCATGTATGCAGTAGATGATACCATGTCACTTGCCACGTGTTCAACAGATGATGCTATATCACCCCACCACCTCGTGTCATGTCACAACCACAGGTCATGTCATATATTATTGCAAAATATGCAAAAGCTATGGTTTAAACTCTTGATCTCTCATCCTCAAGCTCAGTTGAATTGAAATGTACTTGCAATTATTATATACGAAATTAAAGATATGTTATTTAACTACACACACACATCAAATAATATATTATTGAAGAGATATACGTATATTATATTTTATTATTTATATGACAAAATAATTTTATATGAATATATATTTATTATATTTTTGATAAAATATTATTTTTACCTATAAATATTATTTTTGTTGGGAAAATGAACTTACAAGAAAAAAATAAAATATTAAATAATTTTCTTATAAAATATTGCGAATTTAAATATTAACTACACTGATCTTTGATCTGTTGTAAAAAAATGATTAACTATAGTAAAAATACTTTTTTTAAATAGAGAAAAGAAGGCAGAGCCTAAATATACAGAAAATTAAGAAAATTTAAGGGATTTAGATCCCATACAGTCCTTTTGCACTAAATCCTTCAGAAATGGGGGAGTTAAATCAAAAAGAGTGGAATTAAAAATCCTATTATCTATATTAAAGGCCCCAAGCATCATTATTGGGAAACCCTCAGTACTGTAATAAAGAGGTGATATTATATATATGCACTCCCTTCATTAAAAAATATAAGATATTTTTTGAGAAGTTAGATGTTTAAAAATATAAAATATTTTTAGTCTTTCGAGGTATAATTATTTCATTTTTTTCTGAAAGTGTCCCTAATGATAATGACTTTATATTTATTATAGAGTGTTTAATAGGGTTAAATATGAAAAGATAGAGATAATTAAAAATTAGGTAATTACTTTGTTGGGAGTAAAATTCGATTAAAAATGTCTTACATTTTTAAACAGAGGGAGTATATGTTATTTATTTAAAAAAAATTGCATGGTTTTTTTAATATATATTTCACTTCCTCCCAAAAAGAATTCCTATTTATTTCCACCAAAAAAACATTCTATTTAACTTTTATAGGATTTTCACTGCTTGGACATTATTTATGTGAATTACATTTGAACTCATTCGATCAGAAAAAAAGATCAAATAAAATTTTTAATATGTGGATATATAACTAATTATATGATCACTTTCAACCATCAGCTATTATTTGTTTTGTGTGGGCGTGTGTTTGGTTAATTTACCAACTAAGCATGCAATTTCCAATTCGATTTTACTTGTGAAAAATTGGATTTTAGGTAATTTATATCTTTTTCCAAAAAAAAATATATATAACTTGATTGTTTAATACTCCTAATTTACCCTACAAAATTTATAATTAAATTATGTTGCTAATTGTCTTACACGCAAGGTTTTTTCTATTTTGATATTTAAAGACGTTAGACATTGCGTATCAATATCATTTTTGCAGAGTGGAGAGACTTGATTTTGATAAGGACTTGGTTGTCTTTTTGCCATCTGCTTTCAGTCCTTTCGTCTTTTAACATATGATTTGATTATTCAGAATTATTGGGATGAGGTTTGATATCTTTCAGTTTCACACTTTGTTAGATTGATTAACAATCTCACAGCCTCATTCACTTCATCATCTATCCGATTTTTCTCTCTATACTTCTCAGACTGTAAAAATGGCATAAAAAAAACCCAGGTTAGTGATACTAGCTTTCGTCTTTCACGATTTTATATATTTTATACGTGGCAGTTGAAGATACGGATCGGATATGTGATCTTCAATCACCAATGCTTTAATAAATCACCACCTGATGCCTTCGTCTTTGATTTTGTCATTTCCATAATTTCCTCTCAAAGTTTATGTAAACCTTTCAACAATCTCATAATCTCATTACTTTGATCACTTCATCGTCTATCTCTATTTGTCCTCTCCATGCTACCCCACACTATTCATATAATATAACCATGGCAGCAGAAAAGCCTGCAACTTGTAATCATCCTACTCTTCCTAGGTACCTCCAGAAAGTTGAAGTCGAAGACCTTTCCCGAGAACGCAAGGACCTCATTGCTACCTTACCCAAAGAATCGGGTTTCTTCAACAACTGTATCCATCAATACAATGGTTTTTGGCTCACCACAAACCGATTGCAAGGAACCCTCAATTGTCAGAACCACTTTCAAGCTCATGACTCTGACATCCTCCTCGTAACCTCACCTAAATCTGGTACCACCTGGCTCAAAGCCCTAACTTTTGCCATTCTCAATCGCAAGACTCATACTTGTAGTCACTCTCATCCTCTCCTCACTACTAATCCTCATGATCTTGTACCCTTCTTAGAGGGCGTTCTCTATCTTCAGACTACCATGCCTGACCTGAGCTCTTTCTCATCACCAAGGCTCTTTGCAACCCATCTCCCGTATGTTTTGTTGCCAGAATCTGTGAAGGGGTCAAGGTGTAAGATTGTGCACTTGTGTAGAAACCCAAAGGACATGTTTGTCTCATTCTGGCATTTCGCAAACAAGATAAGACCAGAAACCCAAGGGCTGATTCCAATTGAAGATTTTTTTGAAAAGTTTTGTCAAGGAACAGTTGTTATGGGCCGTTTTGGGATCAAATTTTGGGATACTACAAGGAGGCTTTGGAGAGCCAGCAGAGAAGATAATGTTTTTGAGATTTGAAGATTTGAGGCGCGAGCCAATCAAAGTTTTGAAGGACCTTGCTGAGTTTATAGGGTGTGGTTTTTCAAAGGACGAAGTGAAGGGAAATGTGGTGGAAGATATATTGAAGCTTTGTAGTCTTGAGAATTTGAGCAATTTGGAAGTGAATAAGACTGGAAAAGTGTGGTTTGGCATAGACAATAAGGCTTACTTTAGGCGTGGAGAAGTTGGAGATTGGAAAAATTTCCTCACAATTGACATGAGCGAGCGTATTGATCTTATTATTAAAGAGAAATTGGGGAAACATGGCTTGAAATTTTAGATCCATATATGTTACTTGACAATCTCGTCCATCAAAAACAAGGTGTGATTCGGGTTATACTTTCTGTGTGCGACATCCATATCTCTTCATAAAATTTGGACATATCAGTTTCTTTTAATTTCTGTTAATTGACAATGTGTGTTATTCGGGTCATCCAAAAAAAAAAAATTGTGTTAAGATGTACAAAGGTTTTTTGCACCGTCCGTTATTCTTTAGCTTTGAAGTCTTAGCTGACTTCACAATTTAATTTAATTATTTTCATGGGTTTTTTTATACGTTGTCAAACTGTTAACTTGTAGAATAATTATCAATAAAATGGTAATTCCTTTCACTTTGTTATCTTCTGGTAATTAGAGGTGCAAGCTGTGTTTCTTATAAAATTTTAGATAAAAATACAAATTTAACCATCCATTATTTTTCGCGGATAGTCTGATAGTTTATAATGTGAGGTGATATAAAATAAATTATTAACTAATAAAAACAAAGCAATGAGCACCTTCCGTCTGTTTTTAACAAACACCGTTTTATTAAAATTGGGGAGCCCACATTCCTTTAATTCTCTCTCTCTCTCTCTCATTTTCAGAATGCATGGGCTATCTTTCTGCAACTCCTCATCTCTCTCTCTCTCTATCATCTTCATGAACGAACCATCAAAGGAAGAAGAAGCAATTCGGTAGGTGAAGAAGAGCAACTCCTCACCTCTATGTTAAGTGTTTGTCGAATTCAAACACTGAAGTCACTTGGAACAGCTCTCATGTTCCGACATCTTCTCGCTTGTGGGTGAAGAAGACAACTATGACGGGCGATGGAAAGAAGTACGTCCATGAAGTTGCCGTTCTTGGCCTTGCCTTGCCCAGGACTAGAGTTGTCCCTGCTGCGTCTGTATTCATCCACCCAAAACTGAACAAACTAGTCTAACTCTTTCTCTATCTTCTTGATGGCCTTCTCTTGTCCACCGCCTGACGTAGGAAAGATAATGAGCCATCGCAATTTCCCATAAAGATAGATAAGGTCTTAAACCAATCCCACTCAAAGAAGAAGCTGAGGGCTTCCAATGGCGCCAACATAAAGAATCACCTCACCATTGATTCCTGCATAGCCATGAGAATCTCAAGCTTCGAATCAGCAAAGGAGGAAGACAGAGGCAAGAAGAACTCTTTCGACACTTGTGTATCTGGCGACTTTGATATTGGAAGCTCTGGCATATGATAAAAGATCTGCAGAACTGTATCTTCTTCTTGAGCTATTGAACGTTGATGAGCTCGAGCTTCCATGATAGGCCAGAGTTGGCGTTGGCTCAGCTGTAGAAAGAGGCGTTGATGGCGCTGCTTCAGCCAAGAACGCAGCTGCTAGCATTGGGGACGCCGTCTTTAGAGGTAAAGGATGACAAAAGAAGAAAAATGAATTACATGGTTGAGATTGAGATTCTAGGGGCCCAAGGAGCCGACACATCTTTCGTCGGAGTTTTGATCTGAGAAGAAGATGATAAGGACGACTGAGGCATGAAAATCGTCTCAGGTGTTGTAGGCCCCACAATTTTAAGAAACGGCCGTTAGTTAAAAATAACGGAAGGCGTCGGTTGCTACTTTTTGGTTAGTTCATGATTTATTTCTCGCTACATATATACTAATAGACATTTCTCATAAACTTGCTGATGGTTAAATTCACCCCTTTATCTTTATATTACTTTTATATAAAGATAATACATTATAAAATGAAAGTTGATGCTTAAATTTTTACTTATATATGACATGATGAGTGATTGATCGAGGAATATTTATTTTGGAACAAATTTTCTTCTTTAATATAATTTTTATAAAGGGTAAAACTTAATAGAAAATTTATTTTTAAAATTTCCCCTGGTTAATCAAAGAAATAATGCAAGTGTAAGGGCAAATAAGCATCCATATGACAGCATATTCTAATAAAAAATACGTTATTATTGATATATTTAATATGCATGATCACAATAAATTTTAAAATAGAATAAATTGTTATTCATATTTTAATTTACATATAATAATAAATTATAATTATATTAAAATAAATTATCTTATCAAAAATAATGAATAAATTACTTTTAAATTCTTAATGTTTTTATTTTATTTTGTGATATCTTTCAAAAAATTAAAATATTCCTTATGGGAAATAAATCTAGTTTTGAATTATAAAAATTGGGATGGTTAATTGGCAATTGTTTGCCTTTACTAAATTTATAGTTATTCCAAATCCAACGTTCTTAGAAATTAAGAAATCTAATTTAGAAATTAAGAAATCTAGTTATATAAAACTAGATTGTCACTTTCAACCATGTTTTTAAATATGTTAAAAAATATATGGACTAGTTAGCTCATCAAGTGTCTTAAGACTCTCATGATATCACTATTTTAAACTCTAGTGTAAGAATTTGTTAATTTCTGACATGATTTGATTTTTTTTGTCTTGTTTACTAAGGCTATCAATTCAAAAACAAAAACAAAAGAAACAAAGGAAGAAAGTTTGGTGAGCATGATGTGTCTTTGTGCTTGTTTGCTTGATAGATAGATGAAGGAACGTTTTTTTTTAAGGGCTTGTTTGGTTGAAAGGAAGAGGAGGGTTGTTTGGACAAGGTTAGGGGAGGGGAAATTTTAAGGAAGAAAGTTTGCCACGTCACTTACCATGTGTTCGGTAGATGATGCCATGTCACCCCGTCACCTCATGCCATGACACAACCACATGTCATGTCATATATTTGTTGCAAAATATGCAAAAAACTATGGTTTGAACTCTTTATTTCCCGTCTCCAAGCTTAATTGAATTGAAATGCATTTACAATTATTATATACGAAATTAAATATATGTTATTTAACTACATATACATATATCAAATAATATATTATTAAAGAGATATACATATATTATATTTTATTTTCAATTATTTATATGAAAATAATTTATATGAATATATATATTTATTATATTTTCAATAAAATATTATTTTTTACCTATAAATCTTATTTTTGTTAGGAAAATAAACTTAAAATAAAAATATTAAATATTAAATAATTTTTTTATAAACATTGTGGATTTAAATATTAACCACACTAATCTTTGAGCTGCTATAAAAATGATTATTTCGGTTAAAAATACTATTTTTTTAATAGTGAAAAGGGGGCACAGCCCAAATACAAAGAATTAAGAAAATTCAGGGGATTTAGATCCTACACAATCCTTTTACACTTGGTCCTTCAGAAATGGGGGAGTTGAATCAAAAAAGGCGGAATTAAAAATACTATTATATATATATGCAAGGCCCCAACTACAAGCATCATTATTGGGCAACCCTACTGTAATAAACAAGTGACATTATATATGGGTGTGTATTTATTTTAAAAAATTGTGCATAGTTTTTTTTTTAAATATTTCACTTCCTCCCAAAAAATTCCTATTTGTTTACACCAAAAGAATATTCTATTTAACTTTTATAAGATTTTCACTGCTTGGACATTATTTATGTGAATTACATTTGAACGTATTTTCATTCGATCAGAAAAAAGATCAAATAAAATGTCTAATATGTGGATATATAACTAATTATATGATCACTTTCAACCATCAGCTATTATTTGTTTTTGTGTGGGCGTGTGTTTGGTTAATTTACCAACTAAGCATGCAATTTCCAATTCGATTTTACATGTGAAAAATTGGATTATAGATAATTTACATCTTTTCCCAAAAAAAAAAAACTATAACTTGATTGTTTAATACTCATAATTTACCTTCCAAAATTTATACTCCTTTCGTTCAAAAATGTAAAATTTTTTTTAGAAATTAGGTGTTTAAAAATATAAGGTATTTTTAATTTTTTGATGTGTAATCATTGTCTTTATTTTTAAAAATGCCCCTATTGATAATGATTTTATATTTATTGTAAAATGTTTAATAGAAGTAAATATGAAAAGATAGGATTAGTTGAAAAGTAGGAAGTATTTTATTAGGAAATAAGATTCAGTTAAAAATATCTTATATTTTAAACGAAGGGAGTAATTAAATTATGTTCCTATTGTCTTACACGCAAGGCTTTTCTGTTTTGATATTTAAAGACCTTAGAAATTGCGTATCAATATCATTTTGCAGACAGGAAAGATTTGACTTTGATAAGGACTTGTTGTCTTTTTGCCATTCATTTTCAGTCCTTTCGTCTTTTTACATATGATTTGATTATTCAGAATTATTGGGATGAGGTTTGATATCTTCCAATATCACACTTTGTTAGATTGATTAACAATCTCACTACCTTCATTCACTTCATCATCTATCCCACTATTCTCTCTATACTTCTCAGACTGTAAAAATGGCATAAAAAAACTCAAAATCTGATTATCTCACCGCTCTTCACAAGTTCCTCGTAGAAGACGAACAAATTTCTCAGGAACGCGAAGATCTCATTGCTACCGTGCCCACAGAACCGGGTTGGATCAACAACCATATTTATCGACACAATGGTTTTTGGTTCACTACAGGACGCTTTATGCTCAGTTGCACATCAACTCAACATGTCCTTGTCTTTATCCACGCTTCAAAAGTGAACACAAGGTTCTTTTACATTTAAGCTCAATGCCAGCAAGTGATATGCAAGGCAGCGTTTGGCAGTTTTGACCGATCTCCTGCTGCCAGTGCTATATTTTACCACCCCCTGCACTAACTTTTCGCCCTACACTTGCCAGAAAAACGCTGAAACTGATAAATTCCAAAAGAAAATTCTTCTGGCCAGTGATATATTCAAAATAACACACACACACATATGGACACGAAAAAGTGAACTGATCAATATTGATCTCATGTATTGTAAGGAGTTTGAAGAATAAGCTGTATATCTGTTGAAGTTTTATATATTTTACACTGACTGATACTTGCGGAAATCCCAAGAAGGGAACGTGGTCCAGCAAGAATCCTAAATCTTATGTGGGAGAATCAAAATAATAGAGGCCAAGGTGCGTACTGTAAAGCATTTTAGAATTTAGACTATTTATGGGATTTAGGGTGTTAATCAAATTCGAATGTTTAGTCATATATACCAATAAAATAAAAATCAAACCAAGGGAAATATCTTCCAATTAAGGGCTTATTTGTTTCATTTTTTAATTAAAAAAATACTTCTGGGAAATTTTAGAAAGTTTGTTCGAGCTTTTAAAAAAAAAAGAATTAAAAATCTTATTTCTAATTAAATTTTCTATACGACATAAAAGCTTTGATCATTTCTTAATGTTTTGATCAAGAAGAAGAAGGAAAATTTTATACACGATATAAATGAATCTGGACGTTATTCCATTGCTGCTTCATATATGAAATTCGAAGAACGATTGGCTAAAGCAATTGCTATCATATAAACAATGCATGCGTCGAGGAACATTTTCTCCCCATTTCCTTCCAATTAGCTTTGAATAATTAGCAACGCAAAATAGAATTGATTTGCTCTTCTCAATTGCCCTGCATTATTTACTTATTTGCACTACGCAAAAAAAGGAACTGAAGATATATATGCTAATCTAATCATATATAATTATAAAAACACAGTGCAGCATATGACATGTTTTATTGTATATAAGCCGAGAGATAATAAATCAACTTGGGAAAGTAGAAGTGTGAACGGGAGGTCTGTGAGAGGCTCATGGATTTAAATAAAACAACATGATTGCCTGACCAAGTTATTGGCTTTTATTTAAAATAATAAAAAAAAAAGTTTCTAGGGAATCATTGTCCTCTGTGCCAAGACAAGCGAAGAGAGCAGCCAAAACCATTATTTTCAACTTTTTATCTTTTTTTATGATTCGAGTTACAATTATTGAGATGATATAGTTTTTTAATCTTAATAATGAATGGTTAAAGAGACTAAAAGACTGAATAAAACAATTGCTTTTGTAAACAATAAAAAAGCTGGCGCCCACATGTTTTAGGGAGCCTTGGTCCGAATCTAAACGGGCATAGGATATAAAGCAGTAGTGAAGATTTATTACTAAATAATTGCTTTATACTGGTTGAACAACTGTCAGAAGCTCAGGTTGCAAAGAATTGGCCTTTTGATGTGTATATAATACATACATACATACATACATATATATATATATATATATATATGTTATGTATATATTCTGGGGCTCTTTGATGCAGTGAGAAAAGTCGGATCTAAACTACAGTGCCCAGTATAATTGCCTGCATTGCCCAACATGCAGTATTTAGATACCAATCTATCAGCCTGGGCCACGATCACGAGAACCACATTTTGAGATGATTAAGCCAATTTTCCATACGGCCCTTGACCGAAATGAAAAGTATTTAGATTAAAGTATATCTTGATCTTCTAATTTTATATAAAATTTTATTTTAATTTTTTAATTTTATAAATATATTCTTAGCTTCCAAGGCTTCTAATTCTAACATTGTTATAATTAGTTTCAAACTAAATTTGTCAACATATAAAAATGTCTTGTCAATAAATTAAAAGTTTGAATGTTTTGTTAATGGATTGAAAAAGACATTTTATAAAATTAACTAAGGGATCAAATAAAACCTAATATAAAGTTAAAAGATTAAAGTGTCCTTTAACAAAGTATTTATCATACTTTCAATGAAATTTTTATTAGGCGTTCTCACATTCAAAATTATCCCAAGAAAGTAATTCTAGAATGATATTTCTATAGTATATAATATAGTTGGAAGAATGATAGTTAATTTTCAAGGTATCCATTAATTTAAGTTAAGTTCTAACTAATTTTAGAATGCTAACAAAGTTTCTTGGTTCTTTAGTGGCAATAAGTCTCATAGCTCTAAAAATTTGCAAGTTTGGCTCTCAATTTTAAAACTTCATAATGATACATTTGCAATTTGTTTTCATAGGGAACATATATGTTCATCTTTAATGTTCAAAAATATACACAATAGTGAGAAAGCAAGGTCTTTTGTAAATCCTTATAGCTATTAAACTTGATATTTTTTAACATTAAATATGAACGTTTGTATTCCCTTTTAGAATTTGAAAAACAAGTTGTGAATGTATGATAATAAAGTTATAAAATAAAGAGCAAAACTTGCAAATTTTAAAATTGTTAGACTTAATATTTTTCAATATTAAATATAAACATTTGTTTTTCCTATTAAAATTTAAAAAATAAGTTGCTAATATATCATAACTAGTTGCAAAATCAAGAATTGAACTTGCAAATCCCTATAGCTGCTAGACCTAATACTTTTCAATGTTAATTAAAGATGAATATTTGTATTTTTCATTAAAATTTGAAATATAAATTATAAATACATTTTAATAAAATTAAAAAATTGAGAATTAAACTTGTAAATCTCGCTGTTAAATTTATTACCATTGAAGGATCAAAGAATTTTGTTGACATTTAAAATTAATTGAAATTTAATTTAAATTAATTAGATCTTTCACTGTCATTCTCCCGTTATAGTTTGTTTTGCAATTTTTGAGATAGGATTAAATTTTTTGGGACTGAATGATTCAAGAGTTGAAAAGACTGAAAGAGGGTTAAGTATTATTATACCATTATCAATTTACCTTTGGGAAACGACAAATGAAAAGAAACCAAAGATTGAATGGCAGATAAGAACGGGATCCATCTTGATGAGCACCCTGCTTCTCCCAAATAATATTATGAAAAGGAAGAGTGAAAAAATGGAGAATGGGTGAGAGGAGTAAGAAGCATGGACTGCTTGGTTACATCACATATTCTAAAAAATATAAAGTAAAGATGCAGAGCGAAAATAAAGAAAGTGCTCATCTTATGAGATCTGAACCATTTATATTTTAATCTGCATGATTTAAATTTAATAAATTATTTTATATTTATAAAATAAAAATTTATAAAAATTATTAAAAAATTGTAACAAGTTTTTTTATTATTAATCAGGTGATCAGATTTAATTTTAACAGTCTAATTTAATATTAAAAATTTTATATATTAACTACTTTGATGTACTTTGTACAGTTCAAATTTAAAATTTTTAACTTATAATTTTTTTAAAATATTTTATATTTTTATTAAATTTAAACTGTCTAAAGCACATTTAAGTAGTTAAAATATAAAATTATAAAAATTTTAATATTAAATTAAATTGTGTAAAGTAGATCTGGTGATCAATGTATAAAAATTATAGACATTTTAATATTAAATTAAATTATTTAAATTGAATATAAACACAGTTGATGATTAAAAAGATTTATTAAATTTTTTATAATTTTTATAAAATTTTTATTTTAATAAATATAAAATAATTCATTAAATTTGGAGCACGCACCCAAGAAGAACCCGACGGGAAGTGCCTACACACACATCTAAGAATAATTGAAAAAATAGTTGGAAAGCAAAGAAAAGAGATTGGCACTTTGGTCAAAGACATTTATTTTGGACGAATCACACTCCAACAGTGATCGCAATTATTGTCCTACTCCTTCTCTCATTCATCATCCTCTCCATTCTCTTTCCATCGTCTGGCTGAGTTCCATTTTCAATTTTCAAGACCTTTACGCTATTCCTGCTATCTATACATTTCCCTTCCAAAATTGTTCATCTGGGTTTTTCTCACAGCCTTCAAACTGCCACATCGGAGACAGTTCAGATCTTGGATTCATCAGTTGTTCCGACTTCGCTGGTAGTCTCTCTATCGTCATCTTTTAGATCTCAAGTTACTCTTTTTCTGTTATTTACTGTTTTTTTTTTAATGTTATGTTTAACCTTACCAGTTACCTTGTTAGACTCTAAAATTTTAATTCCAACATAACGACCCCAACACTAGAAATCGTTTTGTTTCTCAAAAGTTAGCCTTGTTTGCTCAAGTCTCACTTTGTCTCACGAGCTTTAATTTTATGATCTTTTGGTGGAACCAGTGTTAGATTGTTTTAGCCTTCTCGCAAAGCTTTAAAATCTTACTTGATCCTTATAGAATAAAGATATAATAATTAATGTCTTTTTCTTTCGTTAATGTTTTTACTTTTTATGCTATGTAACAATACTGACACCAAACATCATACAGCGGAGTTCATATCATCCGAGGGTTCTTTAATCAGAAAAAAGCTTTTTGTTCAGAAATTTTTTTCCACCTCATACCTGTATTTTCAGGTCCAACATGTTTTTGAGTTTGAACTTTGAACTGGATTTTTTTTTATGCTGTCAAACCAACTAATTTTTTTTAAACTGATCTCACACCACTTTTCAGTTTTCACTCTTCTTCTGCTTGAGAGAGTTTGAAATGGATTTAAATATAGATCTCACACCACTTTTCACTCTTCTCTTTTTTTTTTTCTTTAAACAAATAAACTTCACAAAAATTCAAAGATCTCAATTCATCTTTTTAAACAGGGGTGGATTTCTCTCTATTTTTTTTTTCTCTACTGCCTCCCTACTGCAAATTTGAATCATTTAAATTGTACTTTTAAAAATTATTAAATTTAAATTTTTTAAATTTAATTTAACGGTCCAGATCTACAATGGTTTCTCCTATCCTCTGCTCTCCTTTGCGGAGAATAAAATCCAACTCCTTTTAAACATGTATTCCTCTTATCTTATTTGTAGCTTTTCTTTCTCAACCATAAAGACAGGGTAAAAGATAACTTTTGAAACTTTTGCATCTTCCAAAATTTATAGATGAATTCTTTTTAAACTACTCAACTATTTCTATTTGTAAAAAAATCACATTCATTTTTAAATCACTGATACACTAATTAAGTTGTAGTTTTTGAAAAATTTGTAAATTTTAAAAGTTAACTTATAAATTGTGTGGAATACTAGTAAATAATAATATTTTAATTGTTATATATATATATATATATTAAATTATTAATATTTTAATAAAAAATTATTAAAATAAATATAATATTTTTTGTTAAAATAGTGGCCTACCAAGGTAACTGATTAAGATGGTATTTCAATCTTTTACATGGGAAAGAAATAACATTTATTTCTTGATATTTATTCATAATTTAGAAAACTTAATTTTTATTAATATTTTTAGATAGTACTTATTTGTAACTTTTTATCTTTTTCTGGAATTTTTGAAGAGTAATTTTTTTGGTCAATTAATAGTCAAAACTAATATTTGTTAACAGCAATGGTGACAATACATTATTTTCAAATGTTGTAGGAAACATTGCAGTAAAAACAAATTTAGAATTTTAGATGTTTATAGACTTGTAGTCTAAGGAAAAAATTACATTTAACCCTAAAAATATTTGTTATGCTTTAATCTTGTTAATTCACTTTATCAAATAATGTTTGTTCGTGATAATTTACTAATAATAAATTTAACCTGAGAACCATCCTGCACGATATTTTAATTCAAAAAAATTATTTCTATTTCTTTTAGTTAAGTTTTGCTTCAGTTAATTTATATATTTATTGTAAACCAATTAAATTATATTTATTGTACATGATAGCGCGCCATATACACACTCTTATTTGTTACTTACAGTAACAAATATTGAATAATAATATTTTTACGAATAGACGGGAAACAAATATTGTATAATTTTCGAATCTCATCAGAATAGAAAAGATATTATTTGATTTTTTTAATAATTTCATATAAAGTTCTTTAAATTTTGTGGGTCGTGTACATGATTACGAGGTATGCTTTTTTAATGTTAGATTCTTTGGAAGATGGAAAATCTTTAATGTTCGCTGGGATGCAGTCACCTGCAATTGGTAATGTAACTTTTGATGTTATATGGTTCTCTTTAGGCTGTGCTGGCTCAAATGGCAGAGATTGTAATATCAGTTATTGCCAAAGTTGCTGAATATTTGGTAGATCCAGTGGCACGTCAAGGGAAATATTTGTTCTGTGCTGGCAAAATCACTGAAACTCTTGAAACAGAGAAGCAAAAGCTTGAATCAGCTCAATGTAAAGTGCAGAATCGTCGCCAAGAAGCAATGATTAAAGCTGAAAGAATTGATGACGCCGTTGAGAATTGGCTAGGCGAAGTGAAAATTCATATTGATGAGGTGCAAAAATTGGAACAGCAAATGAAAGAAAACAACAATTGCTTTCATGGGAGGTGTACTAGTTATTGGAAGAGATATTGTTTGGGCAAACAGATGGCAAAGAAGATAGAAAACACAAAAAAACTTGTTGAAAGGAATAATTTTGATCCCTTTTCTGTCCCTGGGGAAATTCCAGATATAGAGTATTTTCTTCTGGAAATTTTGTGTATTTCCAATCTACGAAGTTGGCTTCAGATGAACTTTTGGCAGCTCTCCAAGATGACGGTACCCACATGATTGGATTGTATGGAATGGGAGGCTCCGGCAAAACAACCTTGATTAAAGAAGTTGGCAAAGAGGTCAAAAAATCAAAGCTCTTTGATCGAGTCATACTTGCAACCATCTCCCAAAATCCAGATAATAAAAGGATTCAAGATGAAATTGCAGACATGCTAGATTTGGAATTGAAAGAACAAAGTGAAGCTGGAAGAGCAAGACGTTTGTCAGTGAGATTGAGTAGTGGGGAAAGGATACTCATGATATTAGATGATATGTGGGCTAAGATTGATTTGAAGGATATTGGTATTCCTTTTGAAGATTATCATGTGGGCTGCAAGGTCCTTCTTACTACTCGACGTCAACGCGTCTGCACTTTGATGGATTGTGAGAGGAAGATTCCATTGCATCTCTTATCTAAAGAGGAATCTTGGACATTGTTCCAAAAGCATGCTCGTATTGTGGACAAATCATTACACGATGTGGCACAAGAAATTGTTGGGGAATGCAAAGGGCTTCCTATTGCAATTCAAGCTGTAGGAGCCTCTTTGAGAGGAAAATCTATAGAAGAATGGAATGAAGCACTAGGAAAATTGAGGTATTCAAAACCAATTGAGGAGGAACCAGGTGTTAGAGATGCTTTTTCTTGTCTTAAGTTGAGCTATGATTATTTGAGAAGCGATGAATCCAAGTCACTCTTTTTGATGTGCTCTATGTATCCAGAAGATTCAGATATCTCTGTTGAAGATTTGTTTAGAATAGCAATTGGTGTGGGCATGTGTGAAGAATTGGGTTCACTTGAAGAGGTGAGAAACAAAGTGAGTGCAGGTATAAATAATCTTGTAGATTCTTGTTTGCTAATGTGGTCTGAGAGAAAGAAAGATCAGTTGAGAATGCATGACACAATTCGAGATGTAGCATTGTGGATATCATCCCAAGAAAATCGCACTATTCTAGTGAACCTTGAGAAGGATATGAAGGTGGCAAGAAATGAGTCGATAAAAGATTGTTATGCATTCACTTCTTGGTGCAATCAAACATCTCAATTTCCGCAAAGATTAGATGCTCCAAAACTTGAGATTTTGCTCTTTAACAACGTAGGTGCATGTGAATTATCAGAAGCAAATTTTAGAGGTATGGCAGCACTCAAGGTAATGCAAATCAATGCTGGATATGATGAAGTAGTGGACTTGTCATCACTATCATACTCTATGAATTTGCTAACTAATCTACAAACTCTGCGCTTGCAAGGTTGTCAATTAGGTGATGATTTGTCATGGGTGTTAGGCCTCAAAAGACTTGAAGTTCTTGACTTGAAAGGAAGTTCGTTTAAGGAACTTCCACAAGGATTAGAAGAGTTGAGAAAATTGAAGATGCTGGTTTTGTCTTCGATCAAAGAGCAAAGTTTTAAGATAGTAGAGAGATGCACACGCCTGGAAGAGTTATATGCTTCAAAAATCCGACTGAGTAGAACAACTTTAAAACTTGGTGGATGTTATTCCAAAAATGCCTCTTTTCCCATATTACAGAGATATGAACTTAACATTGGGGACTACCCTACATTTAATGGAGGACATTATGCTACTTTAATGGGTTGTCACTCTAAGGTTTTGTTCTTGGGGGAATTAAAAATATTTGCTTTAAGTCCATTTATTAAGGATCTTTTACAACGAGCTGAAGCTGTTTTTTTATATAGACTTGATGGAGGTTTCAAAAATATTGTACCAGACATCGTTCAGGGTGTAGGAAGGATGGATGAGTTGACTAGCTTGTGGCTTCATTCTTTTTCAAATTTAGAATGCGTTGTTGATGCAAATTCTCATAATGTTGATTTGTTTCAAGCAGAAACTCTGTTTACAAAGCTAATCAAGTTAAGGTTGGAGTCTTTAAGCAATTTGAAAGAAGTTTGGTGCGGTCCACCTTTGCTTTTCTTCTTTGAGAAATTGCAAGAACTACATGTATCTCGTTGTCCTATGTTGACATCACTCTTCCCAAAGCGTGTCGCCAGAGCTGTGCTGTCGTTACAGAAGCTAACTGTAGAAAGTTGTGATGAATTGAAGAACATAATAGACGAGGATGGTGATGGTACCAGCAATGAAATAATTTCAGCTTCAAACAATTCACATTCGGTGTTCTCACAATTGAAAAGTCTGACCATCCTTCATTGTCATAAGTTAGAATATGTGTTCCCAAACTCTTGTGCTCAAGGCCTTGTGCAGTTGGAGGAGGTGCGTATTGTGGGGGCTTCTCAACTAAAGTATGCTTTTGGCCAATATGAAGATGAACATCAAGAGTTTCAGATGGAGCTTCCTATTTTGAAATCACTCAAACTTCATGGCTTGAAAAATTTGCTTAGCATTTTCCCAAAAAACTATCATTCAAGTTGCCCATGTTTGAGAAAATTGCACTGGGTGGAATGTCCAAAATTCAGAGCTTCATGTGTTAACATTATGGTTGGTTCAAATATAAATATGGTATGTATTTTCATGTGCTATCCATTGTATTATTTAGAGGAATTTTCCCTGTTACATTTATAATAATATCTATGAAAATAATGCCAAAAAAAAAAGGCAAGGTATATATTACATTGATTTGCTAAATATTATAATTACAGGACTACCAGTTATACAACAAGGTTTCAGCTCCACTATCGTTTTTGAAGTTGGAGGAACTTGTGGTTAAGGGTTGTAGCGTGGAAGACATTATATTTCCACTTGAAAGGGATGTTTTTACTGAAATGAATTCCCAAAACAACTTGATCTCACTCTTAGAAACTCTGGAATTGGATAATATGCCTGAGCTAAAGTTTGTTTGGAGTGGTCCAATGGGAACAGTGAGCCTCAAAAATCTTAGAGTATTTACAGTGAGTGGGTGCAACAATTTGAAGATAATTTTCTCCCCTGTAATTCTTAGAAGTGTACAACTATTGGAATATCTTGAAATATCAGATTGCAATGAATTGGAGGAAATAATGAGTTGTACAGAGGTAGGAGAGCAAGTATTGTTTCCAAATCTGAGAGAGCTTCATGTTTCGAGATGTAGCAAGCTTAAATGCTTATTTTCAATAGCCATAGATTGGAACAATCATTCAGAGAATGTGTTACCCAACTTGAAATTCTTAACTTTGGAACAAGTGCCGAGTCTTCAGGATTTTTGCCACGGTTTATCCTTTTCCAACAATCGCCTTTTTCAGGTACTCACATTTTTGTTGGTCATTTTGCTTTCTTTATATTACTTATCTTACCGCACTTTTTTTTACGTCTCAATTATTAGTGTGTGGAATCATTAGGAGTCTCACGTGTGTGTGTATCAATATTTGATTTAACTCGCAATTGGAGTTTCAAAATCCTAAAAAACAACTATGCTCATATATGTATATATATATATATATATATATACATATATATATATATATAGTTTTTCTAATATATGTATCCATTTTCCAATGGTTTCTAAATATTTATGTGACAATTAATTCTCTATTGGATTCAAGGGAAATGGAAGAGGAGAAATTTTAATGAGTCCAATTATAAAAAAAAAATTGGCAAGCAGAGTTATAAAATTTTTATAGAAAAAATATAAGGGAAAAAAATGTTAGAAGAAGGAGCAAGGAAACACAATTAAAAACGTTAACCTCCTTTTTCCATTTTATTTTTAATCTAAATCATTAAAATCTTCACTACCTCCCATCTCCCTTCAGCCAAACATAATATTTTTTTTTATTTCAGAATTTGTTCTTTGTATCAACAATTTGTTTAATTTTAGAATTTTTTACCCTTTCTATTTTGAATATAAAAAACAATTTGTTTTGAGATCCGTTTGTTTAAAATTAATAAATAAATAATTTATAGATGGTTTAGAAATTTTACAAAAATAAATTTATTTTTTAAAAGATTATAAAAATAGATATTATTTGATGTTTAGTTACAATAATAAAAAAATAACTATAACAAATTATATATAACAACACATTTTTCTCTCATAAAACATCTTGTACATGTTAAAAATTTTAAAGTTTTAAACGTCATATTTTATTCTAAAATTTATTATTCCATGAAAATAAAAAATATGAATATTATTGTGTTATAATTTATAACTTTTTCCATTGCACGTTAAAAAAAACTTGTTTTATCTTAAAATTCTTATCCATGTACCAATAAAAAAATATAGATAATATATTATTTTATTCCATAATATTTACATGTGTAATTTAAAATTTAGATAACAATTTGTGGTATTTTATAATTTTTTTGGCTTATTATGTAATATTTTTAAATCAGGGTATCATTGCTTCAGAAAAAAAATATTACAAAAGGACCCTGGCAGTGGCACTGAATTAGAAGTTATATTTTGATAACGACTGCTTATTTTTATTTTTTTTGCAATTTGTTGTTCTTGTACATTTAAATTAAATTATTTTATAGGTTATGTAATTAAATTTGTAATTTACCCATCTTCCAACAATATAAAAATTAACAAAAAAAATCAAAAAATGATAATTGGATATCGTCTTTGCCTAATATTTAATTTCTTTTTGCTGCACTTGTACCGTGCGGAAAAAATAACAGTTGAATGATCAATTTTCAATTGTAAATTGAATATATAATTTTTAATTGAAAGCCAGCATTTGAATATATAATTTTTGTCAAAGGATTAACTGGTAAGTAGACGACATTCCATAGCTTTAATAGATAGGTACAACATGATTATTCAAATTATTTTTCCTGTTTTGCTGCTTCCCTTTTCTTTAGGAAATCACGCGGCCATTATAACAGCTGATTGATCAATTTTTAATTTTAATTTTTTTTTGTGAAGTAAAATGAGCATTTCCACCTATTAATTTTTTTAAAAGAAAAAAATGTCGTACAAAATTTGTAAATACAATCATATGAATGTGTTAAAATTTTATGGAAAAAAAAGAAAAGAAAGAAAGCAGTAGCACTTGTTGATTTTGTTATGGTGTTGACATGTCTTTGGTTCTGTGTATATGTAGCTGTTGGGTTCAAAACTAGAAGGCCTGTGGTTAGGAAGTGAGCCAGAGCTGTGGGTGACGTGGAGAGCTCCTTCACAGATTTCGAACTTTGTCCATCTTCAAAACCTTATACTGAGTGAATGTAAGGAATTGAAATATGTATTTGGTGAGGGCTTCCACGGAAGAACCCTACCAATGTTACAATATCTTACGATAATCAAGTGTGAGGAGTTGGAGGAAATTCTGAGAGAGGATAACGAATTCCAAACATGCTTTCCTAAATTGGAGGACCTCAGAGTTGAGCATTGCAACAAGCTCAAGTGTCTTTTCTCAAGCTCCTCTCTCACTCCATTGCTTCCCCATTTAGAGAGAATAGACATATCTGAATGTGCAAAGTTAGAGGAGCTTTTTGGGCGCTGCAGTGAAGCCAGCAGTAACAATGTCAATGAAATCGCGCTTCCAAACTTGACATCCATACGACTAGAGAAATTGCCGAGTCTTGATGTCTGCAATGGGTTCAAGTTATACGCTGTGAACCTTACACATATTAGCGTGCGAGAATGCCCAAAATTTTCTTCAATCATAGGGGCAACTGGGAGCATTTACACTCGAATAAAGGGAAAGGTAAGTCGCATTCTTCATGTTGCTTTTGTTTGTTTCACGTGGACGACAAAAATAAAAATAAAAATGAATGGTGCTTGAACACTTATCGTAGCATGTTAGAGCCTTGAACCACTTCTACCCAGTATCAAACACCTGAACAATGGATATATATGGTCAAAATTAATCATTATAGTAATGTTTAATTGTTAAATGTGTTTAGGCTCCCTTTCCTTTGTTAGTTCATTAATGACCTTCATTTGTGTTTCCCATAGGATGCAGAGCCTCGTGGGAACAGCGGCAGTCAAGTGCTTGATCAACTCCCATATTTCTTCCCAGAAGATTTGTTTTTAAAGAAATTAGAGTTACAAAAATTAAGTGAGCTAAGCTTCATATGCAGCGCTTTCATTACTCCCTCCCAAAATTTGAGCTTCCAATATCTTGGATCTTTAAGAGTGCATGGATGTGGAAAGCTGAAATGCATCTTCTCCTCCCCTATTTGCGGAAGCCTTCAACAGCTGACAGGGTTGGTCATTAGAGAATGTGAGGAAGTAGAGGAAATCATGCAAGAGTTGGAAGGAGCTCAGCATGTATCCCACATTTCTTTTCCAAAATTGCGGAGGATAACAGTGGAGGGGTGCAACAAGTTGAAATGCCTTTTCAGGACCCCTACAGTTGCAATGCTTCTTCCAGAACTAAGTCACATAGAGGTATCAAATGCTGCGCAAATGGAGGAGCTCTTTTCGCATAACTATAATGGTGATGAAGCCCCTGTCACTTCACAACATATTGTGTTTTCAAATCTCTACTCATTGAAACTTTCAAAATTGCCAAGCGTCGCTCACTTCTACAAAGGATTCAACTTAAGTGCTCCATATCTTTGTGATGTCCAGATAAATGAATGCCCAAAATTTGACTTTTCCTTTGAGGAACCCACTTCAACAGAAACCACAGGTATATATTTATCATGCTCCCACAATTTCCTCATTCCTTTCTCATCACTATTAGTGTATTACTACATATATACGTAAATAGATCATGTGTTAAAAAATTACGAATGGATCAAATATTACAAAAATTACGCGTAGCAAATGTTTGGTTACCTCTCACTTCATAGAGTTACTTGTTAATTCTATTCAGGTGTCTTGACATCTGTTTTTCTGTTTCCAAAACTTACATCAACAAGCTTATAATTAACTTCAAAATTTTAATAATAATTCACTTTAAGAAAATAGAAATGCATCATTTCTATTTTTATCAGGAATTTATCCCATGTGCTCAAAAACATTTTTTTCTTTCAATACTGCTGATAAATATCATTAATTTAACACAAAATGAAAACAGAACAACATCTGAATTCCACGGAAAGTTCCCCATTGTTAAAAGAGTATGGATTGTTATGTTCCCTCCAAAATTATTTGCGCTTGAGATCAATCAAAATTCTGAATTTGAAAAGGTTCGGTACAGAGCATGCAGTAACTTCAAAGCTTCCTAGCTAAAATGGTTGTGCTGATCTGCCTTATTTGATTTGTTAAAAAAGATGTGCACGTTGAAGTATGAATGTGTTCATTCACAGAATGAAAACATTGCAGCACCACGAATCATTTGATGGAGAGCATATGATAAAGGAAAGAGCAGATGGCAGGAGCAAAAAGAAAGCAGTAATTATCATATGCATGGGGATGTTACTAGTTAGAAATTTGTGTTTGTATTGTTAAAAAACCTAGTTATTGAAAATTCTGAAGTTCAAAGCAAGGCCCGTAAAACATTGTATCTAGAATTTTCCAGCGGTATAGAGTAGATGAATATGAATGTGTGGATCTTTGTTTTGGATTGTATTGACAGTGATGATACAACTTATATTCCTTGTGAACAACCAGCTTCTTGAATATTACAAGCAGAGTTTAATGGGCTTTTTGTCTTTTGATAAGGTAACTCTCACCCTCCTCGTTTTTTTTTTTAAATTTTTTTGGTGTGGTTTATGATGAGAGGTCTTGATTAGTATTCCTATCCATTCTATTTCATTAGATTCCAACTAACCAAACGGCTATATCTTCCATACCGAAGTGTCTCCAGATGCTTTTAAACAAGGTAATACGGCAGAAACAGAGGAGGGTAATATGGTACAACCAAAAAATTATTTTGGAGACCTTTTTTACAAATTAAATTCTTATCCATCATCTTGAGGGATTTTCATTTATTTAATTTGAATATGATGTTTTCACTAATTAAGAGAATTTTTCTCTTGCTTTTGTTTAATAAAATCTATCTACTAATTAGAGCTGGGTATAGCAAAATGGGCTAATCCTCACATTGTGGCAAACTAATGATCGAATTCCTAATAAGAGATATGTCCATATTTAATATTCGAGATAATGTCTCTAATAGAACTACTCCCAATAAGAGAATAGATGTGAGTTAGGGGAAAAAAAGATCTACTTGTGTTGTATAGAGATATAAGCCCAATGCATTTTATTTAAAATGTTTTAAATAAGATGAGTATTTTTTGTGAAGTCTATTGCATCATTTCATAACATCATTTCTCTTTGGAGTGTCAGTTCAAAAATAATGTATGGATTTAGCAAAGAGCCGGATGAAAATCAAATTGTTTGCTATTTTGTAAATGAAATAAGAAAACACCAAGAGATGGTGAGAATGATGAGCATGGAAGATGAAGAGGAGGTTGATGTCTTTTGAAGACCTTTTGGTTGCAAGAATCCTAGTCAAAAAAATTTTTTAGTCTTTAATATAATGTAAACTATGAAATATTAATTACTCTTTTTCTAAATATTACCTTTATTTAAATACTACTACAAATCTCACTACTACAAAAAATCCCTTACTTGATAGTTATTTTTTACCTTAAATGATGGTTATTAATCATGAAGTAAGGTGGCATCATATATTAAAAGCCCTCTTACTTGACAATTATTAACCATCAAATAAGGGTGATCTTACTTGATGAAATAACTATCATTTTTTTTCAAATTTAAAATTGGGTCAATTTTAAAAGGCAATACTTGATGGTTATTAATATTAATTACTCTTTTTCTAAATATTGCCTTTATTTAAATACTACTACAAATCTCATTACTACAAAAACCCCTTACTTGATGGTTATTTTTTACCTTAAATGATGGTTATTAACCATGAAGTAAGGTGGCATCATATATTAAAAGCCCTCTTACTTGACAATTATTAACTATCAAATAAGGGTGATCTTACTTGATGAAATAACTATCATTTTTTTCCAAATTTAAAATTGGGACAATTTTAAAAGACAATACTTGACGATGGTTAAAAATAACCATCAAGTATTGCCAAATAAAGTAATCTTATTTAACCGTTTGTTTAAACTAAACGTCAAATAAAGTGACCTTGTTTGACACTTATTTAAAATAATTGTTAAATAAAATGATTTTATTAATTTAAATTTACTCTTATTAATTTTTTATTTTTAATATTAAAAATGAAAAAATGAAATTAAAAATTTTTTAATCATAATATAGTAATAAACTATTATTAATCATGAAAAAATACAATCACTAATACATATTAATATGAATTTACTTTTCAATTCTACCAAATACAATACTTAGTAATAATACAACTCTTCAAGTTCTTCACCCCTACACCAAAAAAATGTTTGAAGTAATAATCCCGTGCAATTAGCCTTCTTGTAACTAATTCTTCATTTGACCTCAACCTTAATCAATGTTTGCACTGTTTTATCAGTCCTTGAGATCCATTGAGAATTTTAATGACCTGCACCAAGGATTGCAATATCAGTTACACAAAATATTATGGTTATTCACATTGCCATTCAAATCTAAGAAAAATGTGTCAATGAGCACTATAAATAATGAAAAGTCAATATAATTCCAATATACGCAAGCAGAATTCTAGACACACAAGTGAAGAATTAAAAGATTATCCACAAAATGTGGCTAAATTTAGGTTCTGTTACAATTTGAGTGCTTGATATCAAGTATATTTGGAAAGGCAAAACCCAAAATCAAAAAGACTTAGAATATTTTTATACAAGTTATAATTCACTACTATAAAAATAAGCAAAAATGATAGTTATTTTTGCCTATAAATGACGGTTAACAATTGTCATTTATTAGATTGTCATTTAAAGTCTACCCCTTTATATGACAGTTATTTTCCTATCATATATATTTGATTATATATGACGGTTAAATATCCCCATCATATAAAACTCCTCCCACTAAAATAATATATGACGGTTATTTAATAATTGTCATATATTGGCAGTACAATATATGACAATTATTGCAAATAACTGTCATATATTCTAGCAAAAATGACAGTTGTTTACAATAACTGTCATTTTTTACTCTTTTTTTTTTTGTAATAAGGGGTTGTTTCTACAAGCAACCCTCTCTAAATATATAATAGCTATACAAAATCTATATCCAGATAGAAATATACTAATATTTTTAGAAAACAATACGAATTGAATTAGAATGGAAATTAATTCAAAAAGAAACAAAAATAAAACTCATTAAAATTATTAAATCATATTATCATTAAAAAGCACAAGAACTTAGCTATTCATCCATGGCTGTGAACATAAAAAACAAATCATTAGCTGTAAATATTAGATTCTCTTTTCATTTTCATTTCAATATTCAAAATTAGACATGTATCACTCAACAATATGATGAAAGTATAAACTAATTAACATGTTATTTTTTACTAATGAAGACAAGGCAGCACGTAGTATATAATAACTATATTAACATATTATTTTTTTTACTGGATATTGATTAAATTGATAATTCGAATAGCACAAATAGAACATTCTGAATATGGAGCCTATTGAAACTATTTTTGACAAATCTCATCTTTTTTGGCCAAAGAACAAATCTCAATTCACTCCCCTAATAGTAACAACTAATAAATCTGGTCAAAAGAATAACAAATAAATGGCAACAAGATTATTATAAATAAAAATTAAGAGTTAAGAAAGTATTAACCATATATAATATCGTGAACAGAAAAGAATGAGATTTTAGATTTTACCTATTCAACATGCACAGGGTAAAGTGAATTTTTCCACTTACATTTTAGAAGAACAATGAGATCTAATTTAAAATATATATATATATATATATATATAAGAAGAAGAAGAAGCAAGAATTAAAAAAGGAGGAAGAAGAAGGGATTGACCTTAACGTTCAGTCACTGGACCTTGCGAAGAAAAACACGAGAAGGGTCAACCTTGGTGAAATTGGTGGAATCAGAAGGGTACTTCAACAGTGTCGACCTCTTTGAGCTAGGCAACTCAAGTGAGTTGATGAATGCAGTGAGTGAATGGACAGTGAAAATGCAAATTGAGCATAGCTTTGAATGGACTAGGTAGATCTAGATGAGCACGACGAAATCGTGTTGAATCTAGGCAAATGGACAAGGCGAGGGATTTTAAATTTAGATGGAGAAGAAGAAAGGAAAATATCGGTGCGAAATCTAAAAATGAAAATGAAAGAGGAAACTAAACATTTTAAAAACAAGCATATATGATAGGATTTTAAATCCTTGTCATATATTGTTACACACATATATGATGGGTGTTTGAAACACCCGTCATATATAGTGTTATTAATTTTTTTTGAAAAAGATTATAATTTGAAGCATTATATGACGGGTTTTTAAATACCTATCGTATATTACCATATATATAAATGACGGGTATTTTAAACACCTGTCATTTATTTATTAATTATCACCCGCCTCATTATTATATGACATACTTTTTTATAACTGTCATATTTTTAGGTATCTTATATTTAAAATTTTGTAGTAGTGTTATTAACATATGATCTTGGAGTATCTTATAAATACATTGACTAATATACATGAAAGTGGCATATGAAGGTGTACTATTGCCAGGAAGGATATCACAAGATAGAATTATGTTCATGTCAGGGTTCTTTCTTAATCCAGGATAGAGTTGGTAATTCACAAATTCAGAATAAATAAGCATATATATAGTACCATCGTTTTAAAGGAGTAAGATGGTCTGAGTTGGAAAATGCAATATGAGGGAAAAGCAATAATTGATAAATAAACCAGTGCTTAATTGAATTCAAACCTGATAAGAATGATTTCCAGCAAGTCCTCAAATATATTTTTTGGCAACTTTTTCCCCCCTTTAAAAGTTCCAGGTTGCACGGGATCTAAACAATGGGAAGACTGCTATAGCCAAAATGTTTGAAACATCATGCAAATTAGTATCTATTATTAAATAGGAGTACATCAAACATATAGCCAAAGGTTGGATGG
Source organism: Prosopis cineraria (assembly GCF_029017545.1). Lineage (NCBI taxonomy): Eukaryota > Viridiplantae > Streptophyta > Magnoliopsida > Fabales > Fabaceae > Prosopis > Prosopis cineraria. Next base: position 31,043,650 of record NW_026555341.1, on the reverse strand, counting down.
TTGAAATTACTAATACCAATTGTTTACAAACAAAAACAACTCATTTGCAAAAACACTGAAAGAGAGTTAGAGAGTATCATAAATGTCGTTAACTCAGCCAAGACTATGATCAGTCATCAGTTTCTCATAAAGGCCAATATTCTACTAACAGCATCATCAATACGCCTCATGGGAATGTAATTGTTCTTGACAAGATAAGTCAAAGTATTGCTGAACTCTATGATAGTTTAATAAAATTTATGTTAGTAATTTTCTTAAAGATTCAGAGTTCAAATTTTAGTGAGCAGAAGTTTTGTTCTACCTTGTTTTAAATTATATGAAATTGTTGTGCCATTTTTTGTAATTGTTTCAATTATTTATCAAGATTAGATTTTTCTCCTTCACCGCCATTCGAACACTAGCAATGAAATGAGTGTGAAATTACATAGGTGCCCTTGCTCTTAATGTAACTCAACCAGTAATTGAGCGTGAGAGCCAAATGAATCGAAAGATTCATGTTTGGTTCGGGAAGAGATCATGGAAGTTTTGAAATGAATGGAAAGATAATCTACTTTCATTAAGTGATTTATTAGATAATCGAAAACAGAGAATCTTGAAGACTATTCGAAATTCAGAAGAACTACGGGAAGGGGCCATTGAACAACTGGAAAAAGCCCAGGACCGGTTAAGGAAAGTAGAAATGAAAGCAGATTGGTTTCGAGTGAATGGTTATTCTGAGATAGAACGAGAAAAATTGAATTTGATTAATTCAATTTATACAACTTTGGAACAATTAGAAAATTACAAAAATGAAACCATTCGTTTTGAACAACAAAGGGTGATTAATCAAGTCCGACAGCGGGTTTTTCAACAAGCCTTACAGGGAGCTCTAGGAACTCTGAATAGTTGCTTGAACAACGAGTTACATTTACGTACCATCAGTGCTAATATTGGCATGTTCGGGACGATGAAAGAAATAAAATAACAGATTAGTCCTTCTTATTGTAGGCATTACTTTTTTTTCTTCTAAAAAAGAATTAAGAAATACTCATGGTAACCATTCGTGCAGATGAAATTAGTAAAATTATCCGTGAACGTATTGAGCAATATAATACCGAAGTAAAGATTGTAAGTACTGGTACCGTACTTCAAGTAGGCGATGGCATTGCTCGTATTTATGGTCTTGATGAAGGGCTTATTGTAATTTTATTCCAATGGGCTTCAATCTTCAAATTTCTCTTTTTTTTGGGTAAACTTAACAGAATAGATTAAGCGAGCTTGAGTCTAACCTTCTGTGCTCTTCTCCTCTTCCTGTCGCATTTCCCTCATCCTTGCCGTGTTGTTCTCATCTCCCGACCGCAAGTAGTTCGTCCTTTCTCTTTCTGTCTCTCGTTTTTCTGCCTCTACAGAGTCTAGTAGTTAAAGCTCTTCCTCTGTTTCTTCTCTGCTGTGGGCTGACGGGGGTGCATGAGTGTGTTCAATTTCATCTTTCTTCCTTTTAAGCTTCCAAACGTTTGTGCGTGTGTATATAGTGAGCTCAAGTTTTTTTTCTTCTTCTGGTCTTTAATTTCTGCTCCTCCTCCTCATTGAACAGCAAGCTCTTCTCCTCTTCTTCGGTATTGTCTGTGAGTTGAGGTGTCGTAGTTACCGCTACACTTCAGTTTGAGGTAAGACACTAGTTCTTTCTTTTCCCTCTTGGAATTTAATAGCAATACCGAATCATTCTTTTCCTTCTCTGGCCGATGGATGCAGTCCCTGCTTCTCATTGTTGCTGTTGTGTTATTATTATTATTATTATTATTATTATTATTATTTGGCAGGATTGGGGTGTTATGCCAGTTAGTGCTGGAAGTTATTGATTTTTATGTTGAGCTGAAATTTAATTATGGAATTTAACGTTGAAAGTTGTTGAAATTTTTTAAATGCTTGTCTTATGACTTAGTTAATAGAGAATGCGCTTAAGGTGTTTGTAAAAATGTTTAAAGGAAGAACCTAACGAATGAAGGTTGTTGAAGTTTTATTTTTGTTTTGGAGGGACATGTTTAAGTATAATACCTGTTGAAAATTTTAAAATTTTGGTTGTTGATTTTAGTCTCGTCAAATGCGATTTAAAAGTTTGATTGAAATTTATTTTAAAATGTTTTATATTATTGGTGATCATTGGATAGTGTAGGGGACGTTAACTTTAGGAATTAAATGGCAAAGATAAATTAGTACTGATGGAATCTGGGATTCATAGTGAGTACATGTGAATACTTTCAAGATGTTTTCTTAAATGTTTAAGAGAAGAGTTATGTGTTAATGAATTAATATAATTAAATTCAGAATTCATTGAGAGAAGACGAAAATTTATATTTTAGTTTAAAAGTTTATATTGATAATGAGAAAATTTTAAGAATTTATATTTAAACATAAAAGTGTGGTTATTTGTTTTAAACCAAGATTCTGGTTCCTTAATTTAACTTAAAATGCGCATAAAGTGCTTACTAAATTTTTTAAGAAAGGATTGGAATTGAACTAGGGAAAGTATTAGAGATATTATTGGATACTTGTTGTAGATTGAACCTTGATGTATTTAAGAGTTTGTTGAAATATTTAAACAGGAAAAGATTAAAGAAACTTGTGGCTTGTGGAACATTATGAAATTTTAAAAAAACGTGAGTTTAACTTAACTTATTATGTTTTAAGTTAAAGAAAATTATAGAGGTTTTTGCTATTTGAGATTTTTCTTCTATGCTAGAGTGAAAAATCATTTAAATTTGTTGATTTGACTTGATTGATGCATGAATGATTGAATAGTATGTCTTTAGAATCAAGATCTTTTTACATTATATAAAACTAATTGAAAATTGCATAATCAGTGACCTATTGGAGTTAATGTTATTGGACTCAAAGAATTTAAAAAAGAGCAAGGTTTGAGACAGTTAGATTAAGAACAAACAAATAAGATTTTTAAAAGTCTTGTAGATATTTCAATAAAGCGTAAATAGATAGAGTTGTAGTATAAAGAGTTTAGTATTATTAGCTTGTTGGTTTGTTTAATTAGGTAATTAGTGGCAATATCAAAGTATAAGTGAGAAACTTAAAGGAGCAAGCCATAGAGATATTTGAAAATGCGTAAGGTGAGTAGGTAATGTTTCGAATAAATTTTAGTAATGTATTTATAAAAAATTCTTTATTTAAATTTTAATAATAATTTTTTATAAATTGTGTTAATATCTTTTCAATTAAAATTTTTACAATAATTTTTTTATTAATGATTATATCTTTATTTTACCAATAATTTATGTTAATGCAATTTAATTATTTAATTTCATGTTTGACATAAAAATGAATTTGGCCAATGGAAAATAATAGTTGGATAAAAACTTTAAAGTTGCTTTCTTGCCCTATACATGCTTGATTTTTATTAAGGAGATTGAGTTTAGAATACTGGTTGCTAACGATAGTTTCATTAGCTTTTGACATGCTATGGTACACCTAGCTAACGAGGTGTATGTAGGATGTGCTAACCCAGTGTGAAGGTTAACGCACGTGGATGAAAGGGATGGTGATTCGTGAGCATTGTACTCACACTTATTTTCGGGGGCCACATGTTTGTGCTTGATTCGTAGTTCCTGCCATGCTTGTTTCGTAACTTTTAGCTGCGCTTGATTGATTACTTGGCTTTGTGAATTGTGTGTCCATGCTTAATTAGTTATTTATTCTCTAATTATTAAAATTTAAAAAGTCCCTTCATAAAACTTACGTTCTTTTTGTTCTTCATAAATGTTTGACATCTTACCGGAAAATAGTGCTTAGTTTACATTTTATAAAAATTAGTACCGATTAATGATGGAAAAATAATAAACAATTCAATATTAAATAGTTATATTTATACCTTTGCCCGGAGAAAAATTAAATGGACATACTATTAAATGACGAGGACGTATTTATTCATTTTATTATTAAAATTTAATTCTTAAATAGTTGTAGTTATGCTTTATGTCTTGATGGAAAAAAGCAGCATGAGTTTACTGTTACGTAAATTCTAGACTCATTTATATTAAAATATATACTATAATGAGCTCTATAATATAATAAAGCCTGTCATATAATTTATGAAATTTTTCATTCAATTAATTTCTCAGTATCATAACATATTAAGTCTGAAATGACAAGAAATTAAAAATGACCTCAATATATAGACTATCACTTCCTTTATTACCAAATACAGATAGTAAATAATAATTTTCTGTAAAAGCTTTGATTTAATAATTTTCTGTAAAAGCTTTGGTTTGTCCAAAATATAAGATATTGAGTTAATTGTTTATTTATTTAACCAAATGTAAATCAATGTTATTTAATTTATTTCATATGCTAAACACGGTTTGCGTAGGCGGGCCTAGGTGCATTGTGGACCCCACCACCCCTTCATATATATTATTTGTGTGTGTATTGTGCCTGGGGATGGGTGGCCTTTCCACCGCTTCTTGGGGGGAAGAAAATTACTCTCCTCTCATCTCACTTTCATACATAATTATACTTTTTTATTTGTATAGTTCTTTTTTTATTTAAAAATATAAAATATTTTATAAAAACAATATATATTTAAAAATACAAAATAATTTGAGTTTTATAATTTTTAATTAATGATTTTTAAATATTATTGATAAATAGATCACTCAACTTTACGGCATTGTGGGTGTGATTAAAAAGTTGAAATTTACTCATGATGATTAAAATCTGATATAAAATACACAACATCATGCTATGCCCTAGTGTTTCAGAGCGCGCGCGCGTGTGTTTTTTTTTTAAAAAATTATGTTAAACTTCTACACAAAAAAATTATTACAAAATTTATTGACAATTGAACTAAAAAAATAATAACACTTAATTTAATTATTAATAGATCTGATTAATTCTTTTACGTGAGACCTGTATGTAATTCTTTTTTTTTTTATTTTTTTGGTTGGGCTTGGTTATTTTGTGCTTTTCGTTCTCTGTCTTTTGTGGCCTTGCAAGCATTACCCCACAGGCATATATCAATCAACTATGAGCCACGGGGATCAAATTTCTCATTGGGATGAACAAGTCAGTTTTTCCTGACTATCCTTGGAACCAAATAAGAGAGAATCTTTACTTCTGATCAATATTTTTAAAGTCAGATTAAATATTAAACCGAGGTATACTTTTAGTTTATGTAGTCTGTTCATATTTGTTTGTTTGTTTGTCAAAAGCCTGTTCATATTTCTAAAATTGAATTTTTTATCGTGTCTGTAGCTACATTGATATTTGAGCTGCTGTAAAAAATGATTTTTAGCTGCATTAAAAATACTATTATACAGGAGTAAGAGACATTCAAGACCCCAACCACAAGCATCATTATTGGGCACTGCTCTCAGTTGTTACACCTCAATCCTGAGGGTGTAATCAATATAGAATATAAAATAAATTTATATTTCATAAATCTTAATTAATTAAAAAAATTAATTCAAGATAATGACATATAATTTATGTTTAAATTTAAAATTAGTAAAGTTTTAACTATTTTGTAAAAATTTCGATAAAATTTTTCCTGTAATTAGAACCCCTTGAAATTTTTATAATGGTAAAACCTATTAGCCAAGCCAAAAAGAAGTTTAGCTCCACACTAGCAAATTTCACAACAGTAAGATACGGTATATGTGAAGCACTAAATTATAATTGCATAATATAATAAGTAATTACATCAATATAAATGGTCAATGTGTGCTTCCACATTCCAAAAAGCATTTGTGCCCCCTAATGATTAGTAGTAGGCATAGTATCAACTTCAATATCTGAGATTAAAAAAAATTTTTTTAATAAGTAGTGTCCCAATTAAAAGTTTAGATAAAATATGTAAAAGTAGTCATTAATAAAATTTAGTTTAAAACAAATCAATGAAACGTTAAAATATATATTTTAACTAACAATAAATGACAAAGTTGCTCAATAATATAGCTATAAAATAAACTAATAATTTTAAAATTTTATAAGTTATTAAGAATTGTACAACTCATAAAAATATATAAAAGAAATTCATATAATAATATAATCAAGAAAAATGTTTGTAATTAATTAATATAAAATAGTAAATTTTAATTCCAGGCTAGGTGGAAATGTACCATATAAAATCATTTACAATCAAACAATAGTTTGTTTAATTGAATAAATTTAAAATTATAAGTTTCAAAATTTCACATTTTAGTGGGACCTTATCAGAATGATAAAAAAGTGTAAACATACAATTTACAAGGATAAGTAACAAGTGAGTATGGCTCAAAGCCATGAAAAGAAGCACGAGTATAAAATCCATGAAAATCAAGCGTAGGCACAAGGCTTAAAAAAACAAGTGTGAGTACTATACTCACAAATCACCATTCTTTCATTTCACATGCGTTGGCTGTCGCACAAGGCTGACACCTCCTAAGTACTAAGTTAGCTAGTTGTATCATGACGCACCGAAACTTAATTAAAATCAAGCGTGCATGGAGTTGGAAAATAATTTCAAATTTTTCATTGCATAATATACAATTTAATTGTCATCTTTTATTCTCATACTCATTTTTATATCCTCCATGCACAAGTTGTTATATAAAAATTTTGCATATCAAACATAGAATTAAACAATTAAGTTGTTTTTGAAAAGTAAAATAGTTTATCATATATCAACTTCAATCATTTCTTATCAAAAATATAAATCATCAGTAAAATCAAGATATTAATATTAATAAAATAATTATTATAAAAAAATAGAATTGACGAGAATGTTTACATAACTTATAATGAAACAATATTAAACTTTAAGTAAACAAAATTTTATAAACATTTATAAGAAATTTATTCGGAATACTACCCATTCACCTTACACATTTTCAAGTATCTTTATCATAGCTTTCTCCTTTATAAGCTTCTAACTTATACTTTGATAGTGTCGCTAGGTAATCACATAATCAAATAAACTAACAAGCTAATACTAAACTTTCCATGCTACAACTTTATCTATTTGTGCTTTAATTTAACTATCCACAAGATTTTTCAAAAATCTTATTTGTTTTTAATTCAACTATCTTAAACCATTATCTCTTTCAAAATTTTTAAATTTGATTATAATAACTATAATAATTCATTGGCTATGTAATTCTCAATTAATTTTATAGAATCTAAAGAATCTTGATTCTAAAGACATAATATTTACTTAGCCATGTATTGACCGAGCAACAAATTTAAGTGACTCATCACTTTAACAAAGAAGAGGAATTTCAACCAGCAAATCCAACCTCTATAATTTTATTTAATATAAAACATAATAAACCAAGTTAAATAAATATTTTCTTAAAACCTTGCAATATGATACAAATCATAAGTTTCTTTAATCTTTTCTTTTTCAAATATTTCAACTAACATCTTGAGTGCATCAAGATTCAATTTACAACGAGCATCAAGTAAGATTTCTAATAGTTCCCCCAATACAATTCCAATTCCATCATTAAGTATTTCAACAAATACTCCATCTACATTCCAATTTAAGTTAAAAAACAAGCATCGTAATGTAAAATAGATAACCTCACTTTCAAGCTCAAATGTAATTTCTTCAAATTTTTTCAACATCAACATAAACTTTTAAACTAGAATATAAATTTCCTCCTTCTTGCCAATGAATTCAAAATTTAATTATTTTAATCTGTCAAAACATTACTCAGCATTAAGAAAAAAATCTTGGTAGCATTCATATATATTCATTACAAATCGAAATTTCATCAATACCAATTTTTCCTTAACATTTTATTCCTAAGTCAAATTCCCCTACATTACTCAAGTGTCAGCAGTAATACAAAACATTGTAAACCAAATCCTAATCAAGCCTTTGAATCACATTTGACAAGAACTTAAAATCAACAAGCAAAAATCTTGAAATTTCCAATAAGTATTATACTTACACATGCTCCTCCAAGATAAACATGGAAATTTAATAACATTCATTCACTATATTCTTCTCTCAAACATTTTGACGAACACCGAAAGAGCATTCATTAAAGTTCATTCCTCAACAAGACTCCAATAATTTAATCATCTTCCCATGTTAACTTTATCGTCAATATTCAGTTTGGCACCCCAATAAAATTATGTACAGCAACAACCAAGTCAATTCAGCCAATCAATTTCTGAAGAACTCATGGTAGCCATAAAACAAAAAGAGAGGCAAAATCTTTGATCAAAAGAGAAGAGAATAAGAAGCTTACCACATGCATGCACGATGGCCAGAACTGAGGAGGAAGATAAGTTGAAGATGACACACATGCACACGCCAACACAAATTAGGAAAAGAGCAGAGGAGAACGATCGGGGAGGAGTATTCGGTAACTCCATCCCCACAACAGCCGGCAACATGAACGAAGAGAAGAGTAGTGGACGAATACGTTGGCAAAGAGGGAAGTCAACAGTGAGGTACAGAGAAGCAAATCTACGGTGAAGAGAAGGGAAAATTATGGACACTCTCTGTCACTTTCACAGGTTCTGTCGTTCAAGTAAAAGAAGGAAAAGGAAAAAAAAGTCTAATGACTCCAAGGCAGAGATGCGACTGCGAAAAGGAGCATAAACCGACAGTGAGCAGCTAGAGCCAATGAGGAGAACTAGAAGAATGGGCTGATGGTGAAGAACCAGAGAGGTACATTGGTGGCGGAGAGAAAGAAGAGAAAAACATGAGATGCTCTGTTTCGTGAAGTTCGAATAGGAGAGGAGAGTAAAAATCTAACTCAAAAAGATAATTGGAAAAGTTACAAAAAAGCCTAAGGAAAAATTATAAAAAAGGCAAAAAAATTTCTATAATTAAAAAATAAATAAAACCAAATTTTTTTAATAAAATTCAAACTCTGAACTTTTAAAAAAAGTTACTAACATAAATTCTACTAAACTATCACTTTCAATTTATTATAACACTAATTTAAATAAATATCATTTGGGAGAAATTTTTTTCACATAATTTAAAATTTGGGGCTATGACATCAGTACTGTAACAAAGAGGTAATATTATATATATGTTATTTGTTTTAAAAAATTGTGCATAGTTATATGCATATTTCACTTCCTCCCAAAAAAATTCCTATTTGTTTCCACCCAAAAATTATTCGATTTAACTTTTATGGGATTTTCACTGCTTGGACACTATTTATGTGAATTGTATTTGAACGCATTTTCATTCGATCAGAAAACAGATCAAATAAAATGTCTAATATGTGGATATAACTAATTAATTATACGATCACTTCAATCATCAGCTACTATTTGTTTTTGTGTGGGCGCGTGTTTAGTTAATTCACCAACTAAGCATGCAATTTCTAATTCAATTTTACACGTGAAAAATTGGATTTTAGATAATGTATATCTTTTTTCTAAAAAAAAAACTATAACTTGATTGTTTAATAGTCATAATTTACCTTCCAAATTTATAATAAAATTGTGTTGCTGATTGTTTCACATGCAAGGCTTTTTCTATTCGGAAGAATCTCGGTTAAGTCCCAAACAGTGAATTAATATCAATTAAGTTTCTGACAAATTTTTTTACAAAATAAATTATAAATATCAATTTAAATGGTTATAATAAAAATTTAAGTTGCAATCTAAAAGTTACATTTAATATTTAAATACTCATCTGTAAACTCTAAGATTTATAATAATTTGAATTAATATTTTTAATTTATTTTTAAAAATTTTTTATCAAATACTTCACTAATATTAATTTATTATTTTGAGAGTTAACTATTATTTTTACTTTTTATTTTGATATTTAAAGATCTTGGACATTGCGTATCAGTATCATTTTGCAGACTGGAGAAGAGATTTGATTTTGATAAGGACTTGGTTGTCTTTTTGCCATCCGTTTTCATTCCTTTCGTCTTTTTACATTTGATTTGATTATTCGGAATTATTGAGATGAGATTTGATATCTTCCAATATCACACTTTGTTGGATTGATTAACAATCTCAGCCTTATTCACTTCATCATCTATCCGATTATTCTCTCTATTCTTCTCGGACTGTAACAATGGTAGCAAAAAACTCAAAATCCGATGATGTGCCTGCTCTTCCCAAGTACCTCATGGAAGACGAACAACTTTCCCAGGAACAAAAAGATCTCATTGCTACCTTGCCCACAGAACTGGGTTGGATCAACAACCATCTTTATCAATACAATGGTTTTTGGTTCACCACAACGCAATTGCAAGGAACTCTTAATTGTCAAAACCACTTTCAATGTCAGGACTCTTGACATCCTCCTTGTAACCTCTCCAAAAGCTGGTACCACCTGGCTCAAAGCCCTTATTTTCACCATTCTCAATCGCACGACCCATTATCCAAACCCACAACCAGACCCGACCCAAACCCAACACTTTCATCCTCTTCTCACTACAAATCCTCATGATCTCGTCCCTCCTTAGAAACCGTCTTGTACTTCCAGACCGCCATGCCTGACTTGAGATCTTTCCCATCACCGAGGCTTTTTGCAACCCATCTCCCATACATTTTATTGCCAGAGTCCGTGGAGCAGTCAAGGTGTAAGATTGTCTACTTGTGTAGAAATCCTAAGGACCAGTTTGTCTCCATGTGGCAATTTGCAAACAAGTTAAGACCAGAAAGTCAAGGGTTGATTAGCATCGAGCATTCATTTGAAAAGTTTTGTCAGGGAAAGACAGTTTGTGGGCCATTTTGGGAACAAATTTTGGGATACTACAAGGAGAGCTTAGAGAGGCCAGAGAAGAGAATGATTTTGAGGTTCGAGGATTTGAAGGGTGACCCGGTCAATGTTTTGAAGGACCTTGCAGAGTTTACAGGCTATGGTTTTTCTAAGGAGGAAGAGAATGACAATATTATAGAAAATATATTGAACCTTTGTGGTTTTGAGAATTTGAGCAATTTGGAGGTTAACAAGAGTGGAAAAGTGTGGCTTGGAATAGAGACTAAGGCTTACTTCAGACGTGGACAAGTTGGAGATTGGGAGAATTTCCTCACATCTAACATGATCAAGCGTCTTGATCTTATTACTCAAGAGAAGCTGGGAAAACATGGCTTCAATTTTTAGATCCATGTATGTTACTTGGACAATCTATCAATCTTGTCTACCATAAGCGAGGTTCGAGTAATACTTTATATATACCTATTGATTGACTGTTAGTTTGTGTTAATGTATAATGGTTTTCGTACATCGTACGTATTCTTTAGCTTTTAAATCTTTGATAGCTTCACTTGGGTGCATTTCATTATTTTCTGACAATGAGAGGTTAATTTTAGCTGTGTTTCTACTTTCTTATGATGATTATATGAAGTGTTGTGACGTTCATAGAACTTTCACATCTCTTGTGAAGCTGCTTTTCAAATGTTGATATTTATAATTAAATGTTAAGATATATGCTTGAGATGGATGTTTGGCATTTAAATATAATGCCTCCCACAAATTTGAAGAAGCTCTAGGCTTGTAATGCACATGTATACCAATGAGTAATGAGCAGTGTTGCCAAAACTGGACTGTACCAATATGTTCAATATTAGAATATCAATTTTAACTTATCATTGTAGTAACTTTTACTTGTTAATATATGAAGGATAATTAGTAACAAATTGGGATGTATGGATTTGGTAAATTTCTTTTGTAAATTGATAGTTAAATTTTAGCAAAATTTTTTTTTTTAAAAAAGAGCAAGAATGAGGATCAATATGAACCTGGATTGAATGTTTGGTAGTTTCATGGTAGATAGATAGTGGTCAAAGGAATCCAAAAGTGCAACCACCTTATGTGTGATAGTTTTGCTCTTCATGAGCGAAACTTTAGGGCCCTATTTGATTGGGGGGGAGGGGAGGGGCTCCTCTCCCTCCCCTCATTTGGTTAGGAGGAGGGGAGGGGAAATTTTTAAAAATTTTCCCTCCCCTCCCCTCTAAATTGGGGGGGAGTTTTCCTCTCCTCCCCTCCCCCTCTTCCCCCTCTCCCTCCCTTCCCTCCGCTCCTCTCACCTCCCCTCCCCTTCCTTTTCCTCCCCTCGAACCAAACAGACTCTAGATCTCATTTGATTATTGAAAAAGAATGAAGTATAATATATTGAAAAAATCAATACAAAATAAACTAAATCAATCTTTCTCTTCATAATAAGTATAATAAAACTCATTAATATATAATACAAATGTAAAAATCATCACACCTTTAAAAAAATTTATAAATCATGATACCTAATTACATGAATTAAATTATCCTCTCCTTTATAAATGTGGTTAACTATTTTTTTTATCATCTTATTTTTAATTTTATTTTTTCAATCCATTTCTTTTTAGCAACCAAACGGGATTTTAATTTCATCACCATGGCTGCATGGATCAGCCACCATGGATGCATGAATAGTCATCGGAAGGGCTGGATTGGTTGAGGCAGTCGAAGTGGATGCATGCCTTAATTTCTTGCAGGAAATAGGATGTGAGCTGAGAAGAGAGGGATCAACACTACTTACGCGAAGATGAATCACAAAGGTGGTGGTTAAAAGGGATTGAGAGGCGACATGAACAGTAGGAAGAGCCTTGAGAAAATAGGACCAATAGAAACTTGCTACGTGTCAATATTTTTGTCAAAAAAAAATTGACAGTCAACATATTTTAGAGCTCACATTAAGGTGAAATTACACTCTTTTTTAAGTTTAACCATGGTTTGTAAAATCGGATGAGACTGGCTGGGCAAACTGATGAACCAGCAATGTGTTCAATCTAATTTTTCACTTTATTTGGATATTAATCAATTCAAGTTAACCCAGGTAACTCAAGATTAATTCAGATTAGCTCGTCCAACTCTATGAGTTAGGCAGGTTGATCGGATTACATGAAATAAGAGAAAAAAAATTATAGAAGCCTCTTGCTAGTTGCCTCTTGGCTTTGATCTCTTACCCATGATCCACTCAAAAAGGACAAAACAGACCTTCGACATTTTCATCTACAAACTCCGTGTGTCCTTCAATTGTGGGTCTCGTCTTTGACCTTCTCGAGCTTGCATGGGTTTCGTGGGCAACTTTGCTTCACCACCAGCTTTATTATTGTTGTTTGTTGCTCACCATAGTCATTGTCTCATGCTAGTGGGGCTGTGCTCGCAAGACAAAGAAGCTAAACCAAAGGAAAGATGAAGAAGTGAAGAAATAAATGAAATGAATAATGCAATAATGGTATTCAAATTTCAAACCATGAGTACAAATTACAATAAATTTATTATTTTTTTATTCAAACGAGATGTTAGTTTTGCGGTCAGAACATCCCATCTTCCCATACACGTTTTTCTCTTTTTTCATTATATGGAAAATCAGACCGACTGGCTGGATCAACCCGTGAACCGGTGACCTAACCTTTCTACCGGTTCAATTTTCATCCAGACCCAGTTAGCAAGTAGCCCGATATGACTTGGCCAACCTGAGATCAACTCAATGTAAACTGGATAACCCAATGGATTAGCTAGGTCAATTGGGTCACATATTTTGCCTTCAAAAATTCCAAAAATTCTTATTTTGGCCTTCAAAATCCCCAAATTATGTTGTTTTGGGAGTTTTTTTAAAAAAGAAAAAATTGAAAAAGCAAAAGAGCAAAGAAGCTCCGTTGGTTTTGTTTTTGAATTCAAAAAATCAATCGATCAAACCCCACCCCTACTAGCTCTGAAGACTCATCCTTAGCCCTAAATCAAATTGAACCCCCTATCAGTCATCAACCATCATCGCTACCCGTTCTACCGTTGTCGCTCTCCTGGGCTCTTGACTTTCCTAGTTTGAATTCTATCTCTCTTGTCGTGTAATAGAAGTGCAGAACTCACCGTGATCTTGTTTAGAATGATATTGTTCTAAAAAAAATTTAAAATACTAAGCACCTCTTATAAATAAATTTCGGGACATTTTTGCTTTTTTAACATAATATCATATGTGAATTTTTAAATCTCTCAATTTCTGAGTGACGCTCACACTTTAACATGTTACATGATAAGCCAAGCTAGTGTTTTAGTTAGTTTTACCTGTTTAAACATTGTCCATAGCTCATGTGAACCCATTATTGGAAACTAACACGTACAATATTTTTCCCCCCAAATATGTGAAGGTAGAAGTATGAGGATCCACATTCAGTGCTCATCACCCTCAAGGAGTGATCTTGGCCCTTCATTTTATCTTAAAATAATCTCTATTGTTAATTTTAAATTAATTTTTAAATATTTTAAATATTATATTTGTGAAAATAAAAATTATAAAAAATTTTAATGTTAAATCTAGAATACTTTTGGCGCGTATTACATGATGAGGACTATCACACAAATCACTTCTACCAAAATTTGGATAACTTAGATTTAAATTTTTATTTTTATTTTATATTTATCAAAATAAAAATGCATAAAAAGATCAATTTTTTAATAAATCTGTTGATAATAAATATTGTTGATTTTATTAGTACAAATTTAATTTGAATAGTCTAATTTAATATAATATTTTTATATCTTTTATAAATTGACCATCCAAATATATTCTGCACAGTCTATATATAATTTAAATAATTTAATTTAATATTAAATTTTTTTTTATTTTTTATAAATTGATTATCTAGATATATTTTATAAACTCAATATTTACTAATAATTTTTTATAATTTTTATTATCACAAATATAATATTTAAAATATTTAAAAATTAATTTAAAATCAATGATAGAGATTATTTTGAGATAAAATGAAGGGAAGATTACTTTGAGAGTGATGAGCATTGATGAGTATGGAATGTGGATTCAAAAGTGTGAATGGAGGTTTGTGAGAGGTTCATGGATTTAAATAAGAGAGAATTTTATTTAAGGATTAAGGAAGCAACATATCTTCAAGTGGCTACTAAAGAATTCTAAAATATTAGTTTAGTCCTATGGAACTAAATTAAAAATAAGTTGAAAGTAGAAAAGATCAAAATACCTTCAGTTCAAATATTTAAAAAAAAAACACTAGTCATCGTCGCTAGTGACCAGAGCTTCGCTGGCAATGATAGCCACTGGACCACCATTGCCGGAGCTCCACTCACTGGTTGGACCACCATCGACAGTGGCTAGAGAATTATGGAGAATTAGGGCCTATTTGAAAACCTATTCTAAAAATATTTTGCTGTTCTCTAGAACAAGAGAACAAAAAAATTTGTTTCGTAACATATTTTTAAAAAGTGTTTTGAAGAACAAAAAAATAAAATATTATTTTAAAGAATAGAAAATAAAAATAACTTTTAGATGTTTTGTGATTATTGTTCTGGAGAATAAGAAAGAATAGAAAAGATACCTATTTTCATTATTTTTTTGTTCTCAAAACATGGTCTACAAAACACCAATTCTCAGAAAAATAAAATAAAAATAGTTTCAAATAGTTTCAAACAGCCATTTAATTTTTCCAAAAGTAGTTAAGGTGGGTGTAGAATCCAAGACTCCTTGGCTCACCAAAAGCTTTTAGACTACCAAGCCACTCAATTCATTCAATCATATAATGTATAAAATTGTATATAATTCATCAAATTAGAAATTTGAAAAATCTTATACAATTAAAGCCTTATATATTTTAACAAGTATGCTTAACACTGATAAGGGAGACCCAATTGTCATCACTTTCATTATCTGACAAATTCAATTTTTTATGTAAATTATATATTCATTTGACAAGTGATAATAGATAATTAACAAGTATTGTTGAGGAATTAACAAATATTAACAAGTAATTTGGTTGCTTTTTTGAAACAACAGTTAAACAACTATTGTTATGGTATTAACAAGTCAAGCTATGTAATTAACAAGTATTGTTGCTTAATTAATAAGTAAAGTTACATGATTAATAAGTAATGCAGTTTAGTTGAAGGAGTCATGGATTTGACAAGTAAATTCATGTAATTAACAAGTTCTATTAAGGTATTAACAACAATAGTTACGCGATTAACAAGTAATGTAGCTTTGTTGTAGGAGTCACGGACTTACCAAGAAGAGTTAAGTAATTGATAAGTCCTGTTAAGGTATCAATAAATATAGTTACACGATTAATAAGTAATTTATTTCTGCTTCAAAAATCGTGGGGTTAACGAGGAAAGTTAAGTAATTAACAAATTCTGTTAAAATTAACAAGTAAAGTTACGCAATTAACAAGTAATGTAATAATCAAGTAGTTTGGAAACAAGGTTTATTATACATATAATTTTATGCATTATATAAATAAATGGGTTGAATGGGTTGGTGGTTCAAAACTTTTTAGTGAATTAAGAGGTCTTGGGTTTTATACCCACTTTAGCCACCTTTGGAGAAATTAATTCTTCATAATTCTTCAGCCACCGTTGATGGTGGTTCAGCTGGCGGCCGGAGCTCCTGCGATGGTGGTCCAGCCGATGGTCAGAGCTTCAGCGATGGTGGTCCAGTTGTTACTGTTGCCAGCAAAGCTCCAATCACCGACGACAGTGGCTAATGGTTTATTTTTAAATATTTGAATTGAGAATATTTTAATTTTTTTATTTTTAACTTATTTTTAATTTGATCCCATAAAATTGAATTAATATTTTAAATTTTTTGAAAGCTATCTGAAGATTTATTGCTCCCTTGATCCTCAATCAAATTCTCCTTTTAAATAAACAACATGATTGCCTGACCAAGTTATAGGCTTTTATTTAAAATAATAATAAAAAAAGTTTCTGGGGGATCGTTGTCCTTTGTGCCAAGACAAGCGAACAGGGCTGCCAAAACCATTATTTTCAACTTTTATCTTTATTGTGATTAAAAGAGCTAAAGGACTAAGTAAAACAATTGCTTTTATAAACAATAAAAAAGCTGGTGTCCACATGTTTTAGGGAGCCTTTGGTCCAAAAGCTTATCTAAATGGGAATAGGATGCAAAATAGTGAAAATTTATTACTAAGGGTTCGTTTGAATTTTAATTGAATAGTAATTATTTATAAATTAATTAATTAATATAATTAATTTTAATTATAATTGATTATATTTTAATGCAATTTATTTATATATTTTTTTTTAAAATTATTTTAACATATGTTTGGATAATTTAGATGAATAAATTACTATAATTTAATCAGAATTAATTTTTTAATTGATGTATGTAATTAACTAATTATTTATTTAAATAAAATAATTGAGACAGATTTCTTGTTCGAAATTCTAATTGAGACAGATCTTTTTTGATTGATCTTTTTGATTCCAAATTGCATTTGCGATTCTAGAAGCAGCTTCCCTTAGCTTATGATAAAATCAATTAATTGCCTCAATAATCAATTATCACAAAAATTGACTGTTTGGGTAAAATTTTAAACCAAACCGGCAGTAAATAATAGCATTATAGTGGTTAAACAATTGTCGGAAACTCAGGTTGCCAAAGAATTGGCCTTCTGATGTGTAGATTATACATACATACATACAAATGTCTGGCCCTTTGATGCATTGAAAGTCGGATTTAAAGTACAGTGCCCAGTATCATTGCCTGCATGGCCCAAAATGTAGCATTTAAATGCTTATTTTTTTTAAAAATATAAATATTTTTAATCAAATATCACCTCTCAATGAAATAGTTATTTATTTTTAAATTAATTTTATTTTTATATTTTTTTTTTATTAAATAATTTATAATAAATATAAAGTCACCATCAATAAAAATACTTTTAAAAAAAAATAATGATTATATCTTGAAAGATTAAAAAATATTTTACAATTTAAATATCTAATTTCATAAAAAATATTTTATATTTTTAAAACAGAGAGAGTATCAATCTATTAGCCAGGGCACAGTCACGAGAACCACATTTTGAGACGATTAAGTTATTTTCCATGCTACCCGTGATCGAAATGAAAATTTTTAGATTAAAGTGTACCCATGACCCTCTAATTTTATATAAAACTTCAGTTTAGTCTTTAACCTTATAAAATATATTCTTAGCTTTCAGTCTTCTAATTTTAACATTGTTATTTAGTTTTAAATGATTTTTTTACCAATCACTATTATTTTATTGAAAATTAACTTAATTTATCAGCATATAAAAATGTCTTGCCAATAAATTAAAAGTTTTGAATGTTTTGTAAAAGGCTGAAAAAAAAGATTTTTATAAATTAATTAAGGGTTCAAAATAAAACAATTAAAAACTAAAGTGCACTTTAGCAAAGCATTTATTATAGTTTGAATGAAATTTTATGGGGTTCTCACATACAAAATTATCTCAAGAAAGTAATTCTAGAATGATATTCTATGGCATATGTTACAATTGGGAGAATAATAGTTAAGTCCCCAAGGTAATTAATTAATTCAAGTTATCTTCAATTAATTTAAGTTAAGCTCCAATAATTTCAGAATGCCAACAAAGTTGCCTGATCCTTTAGTAGCAATAAGTCTAATAGCTCCAGAAATTTGTAATTTCAACTCTCAATTCCTACAATTTTATAGTGATGCATTTGCAATTTATTTTCTAAATGTTAATAGAAAATACAAATATTCATCTTTATTGTTCAAAGATATACACTATATTGAGGAAGTAAGGTCTTTTGTAAATCTTTATAGTTGTTAGACTTAATATTTTCAAACATCAAATGTTAACATTTGTATTTTCTGTCAAATTTAAAAAACAAGTGACAAATGCATCATAATAAAGTTATAAAATAAAAGATCAAACGTGTAAATTCTTAAAGCTGCTAACTTAATATTTTTCAATGTTAGAGATGAACATTTGTGTTCGCTTTTAAATTTAGAAAACAATTATATATACATCACAACAAGTTGTAAAGTCAAGAACCGTTTTTGCAAATCTTGCTATTAGACTTATTATTACCAATGAAGGATTAAAGAATTTTGTTGGCATTTTAAAATTAATTAAAATTAATTAAATTAATTAATTTTTTAAAATTTAACTGTCATTCTTCTATTATAGTTTGTGATGCAATGTTAGAGATGGAGCCAGGAAAATGGATAAAATTTTACTGGGTAACCTGCCAACTGCAAAAAGTGGTATAGGATGGATTAGATTGGTTTTTTCTTTTCTTTTTTACACAACCGATTGATATTACCCTGCTCCACCTACGCTGCTTGTGGTGGGCTAACCTGTAATTGACCTGCTTTTTTAAAATTATATTTTATTTTATTTTTATTTAAAAAAAATTATAGTCGGAAATAAGGTTCGGGCCTGAAGGGCTAGGCCTGAACGTCCTGTTTAAATAAGGATTCAAGCTTTGAAAATAAATTTTTTTAAAGTAATCGAGCTTAAGGGCTTGGCCCTAATAAGCCTGTAAATAGAGCTCGGGCTCGGGCTGCCCTCAAGCCTTGTTAGTTATTTTTTATTATTATTATTTTTTTTAATAAAACACGTATTTGAAATCAATGACCTGCTCACCTGATCCTAATACATTATATTAATTTATTTTAATTTATTTTAAATTAATTTAATATAATTTAATAAATATCAGTGTATACTATAAATTTATGATATTTTTTATTTTTCTATAATTATTATGTTTGTATATTTATAAAAAATGAACTATTTTTTAATGAAGATTTAAATTTTATTACTAGACTTCGAATGTATGTTATTTAATTTCTAAAAAATTATGATGATTTTAATTTTTTAATTTTAAAATCTTTTAATTTATTTATAATGTTTAATTTAATTTTAATAATTTTTTATTTTTTTAAAAAAGGGGCTTACGGGCCTGACCTTGAGCCCTGAGTATAAGGGCCGGGCTTGAAAAATAGGAGTCAAATGAGAAATCGGGCTTTAGGGCTTAGGCCCTAAAGGGCCGAGCCCATAAGGGCCAAGCCCTTAAGGGTCGGGCCCGCCCGTATTCCTAGCTCTAACAATTATTGTTTTCCCCTTATTTTAAAAAAACATTTGTTTCATGTTACTTACTTAACTCTATAAGTTGATTTGTCATATATATATATATATAATATATATATAAAAGTAAAATCACAAGTAGCATTTGATGATGATAACAGTGTCCTTGGTAATGTTTTACTTTGTTTATTTTTTAATTTATAAATTTTTAAAAATAAATAAATTATCTTATCCTAAAATATCTCTCATTATCTCAACTTCCTAAAAAATATAACTGCAAATTAATAAAACCAATGAGTAATTAATTATAATAACAAATTGATTGTAAGTATATTACTATTCCTTCGGTCCTTTTTGTAAGTTATTTTATCAATTTTCATCAATATTAATGAAAATATAAGACATAAAAGTATATAGGATTCTTATATGCTGTGTATAAAAATTCAAAAAATAATATCATCTTACGTTTTTATTACTCTTATAAAGCTAATTTTAAAAAAAATATTTTAAATATATCTACAAAACTGTGCTGTGAGATGAATGGATTTTGTAAAATATGACTTATAAATATGAAACCGAAGGGAATATATATATATAGAATATATATATATATGTATGAAGGCTTGCTGAGAACTCTCCCAATGCATTGGATTCTTCTAACTAATCATAAACACTACAGCTTGATTTTGACTATGAAATGCAATTAATAGACCTGTAGTAGTTCACAGTTCCAAATGAATGCAGGAAATAAGTACAGTTTATATAATATACATGCAATGGATCCCACACAACCAGAGAGCTCGTTCATCAAGTGTGCAGATTTAATTTGTTGCCAGCTGAGAGGGACGTCATGACAGAGCTTGGAGATAACCTCGGTGCATTCTGCACCGAGTGCCCGGTGCGAACTTCGTTCCAGAAGACCAGGGTCTTATAATCCCCGAGTTATTAGCCTTGATGGCTACTCCGTTTGTATTTTCTGTTCTCAATTACTTATTGCTTCAAGCTTAGGCTTGCCGCAGTATCTTGAAAGGAAAAAAAAATAATAATAAAGGGATCAATATGCAATGGATCTGATCGATGGATGGTTCAATAATGTACGGATGACCATTGTGACAAACTGCGGGTCGTTTTCCGTCTGCTTAGGAAGTCTCCTTTGCATCAGGGGACAGAGGCAAATATGAATCGTTTAAATTTAATAATTTTTATTTTTATTTATATTTTATATTTTTAAAATAAAAATATATAAAAATTGTAAAATTTTTTAACAAATATATTTGTCAATTTGATAGTCTATATTTAATATGAATTATCTAAATTTAAATTAACTTTTTAAATATATTCTAGAAAGTGCAATATATTTTGAACAGAGCAATAAACTTATTAAAAAATTTTAATATTAAATTTAGATTATTAACTTAATAAACTTATTTATTAAAATTTTCATATTTTTTATTTTTATTTAAAATATAAATTAAAAATAAAAATAAAAAATATTAATTTATATAGTTTAGATTAACTAAATTTGCCTTTGCCCCTCCGCAGAAGCTGAGGAGGCTTCTCCTCGCGGAGGGAAGCCAACTCCAACAAACTGACAACGTAGAGACTCAAGGATTGACGGGGGAATTAAAGCAAAGCTATGCAATCATTATGTATATATAAATTGGGATATCAATTGGGAGTCAGTCAGTCTCATACTCTCATCTTATTTATATCTACAAATAAAAACTGAAATTAAAAATTAAACCAGGGCTCAACGTGGCAGTCGGGGATAGGATTTTAGAACAATAATCATAGACCATATGCTTGCTTCGAGCGTCATGGTAGGGTTTCTTCTGAAGAGGGTCAAGAGCAATAAAGTTCTAAGCTTGTATTGTACGTATACACTAATGAGTAATGAGCAGTGTTGCCAAAACTGGACTGTGCTGACATGTTCAATATTGAAATCTCAATTTAACTTATCGTTATAGTAACTTTTACTTGTTAATATATGAAGGTTAGTAACAAATTGGGAACTATGGATTTGATAAATTTCTTTTGGAAATTGACAATTACATGCGAGGGGAGGGAGGAACAAGATGAACAGTTCAGAGGGAGGAAGAGCAATGAGAAAGTCAGACGAAAGAAAACTTGCCACGTATCAATATTTTGTCAAAAAACAAAATTTAACCGTCAACTTTTTTCAGAGGTAACAGTGAGGCAAAATTATATTATTTTTTAAGTTTTAGGATGACATAGTTTTAAAAATATCTAAAATACGAGGCACTTTTCACAAAAAAATTTCAGGATATTTTCGTCTTTTTAACACTATCATATATGAATTATTAAATCTCTCTATTTATGAGTAACCCTCACATATATATTAACAAGTTACATGATAAGTTAAGCTTAGTGTTTTAATAAGTTAGTTTTACATGTTTAAACATTGTCCCTATCTCATGTGAACCCATTCGGAACTGACACGAACAAGCCCCCCGCCCCACCAAAAAAAAAAAAAAAAATCTGTGAAGGTAGAAGCGTGAAAGGAGGTCTGTGAGAAGTTCATGGATTTAAATAAACAACATAATTGTTTATTTAAAAAAAATGTTCCTCGGGAATCGCTGTCCTCGGTGCCAAGACAAACGAATAGAGCTGCCAAAACCATTATTTTCAACTTCAATCTTTTTTTTAATTCGAGTGACAATTATTGACATGAGGTTTTTTTAATGTTATTTTCAACATTGTGATATGTATCTTACGCAATAAGGAATGGTTAAAGAGACTAAAGGACTGAATGAAACAATTGCTTTTATTAGCAAAAGAAGCTGGTGCCCACATGTTTTTTCTAAATGGACAAAGGATACAAAGTAGCGAAGATTTATTATCAATAATTGCATTATAGTGGTTAAACAATTGTCCGTAACTCAGGTAAAAAAATAATAATAATTGTCGGCACCCATATCATGGAATTTTTTTTTTTCCTTTTTACCAAACCCGTACCAAGGAATTGGCCCTTTGGTGTGTGTGTCTATATAAAAGGCCCTTTGATGCATTGAAAAGTGGAATTCAAAGAACAGTGCTTGTTGGTATAAGGAAAAAAATATATATATATACATTGCCCAGTATTATTGGCTGCAATCTGCATTGCCCTCGACGCAGACACCAACTATCAGCCACGGCCCACGATCGCAAGAACCACATTTTGCTATGGTTACGTTAATTTCCCATACTACCCTTAACAGAATAAAAAAGTACCCCTTTCATCTTAAATTATAAGGCACTTTTAAATAAAATTTCATATATCAATAAACCTCATTAAATACACTTAATAACCTTATCTTTTTAAAATAAAAATATAAACTTTCAAAAATACCCATAATTTAATATATTTAAAAGAAAATAGATAAAAATTAATTATAGAGAGAGAAAGGATAATATTAAAATTGATGTATTCAATAAAAATTTTAAAAATGTCTTATAATTGAAGAGAGAGAGGATTTAGGTTAAAGAGTAGTTTTGGTTCTATAAATATAGAGTTCTACTTTAGTCCTTTAATTTTATAAAATATCTCAGCTTTCAAAGTTTCAATTTTCTAACTATAAAATTATTAGTTTCAAATAATTTTTTTCCAATCATTATTATTTTAAAATTAATTAAGGAACCAAAATAAAATTTTGTGCAAAATTAAAAGATTAAAAGTGCACTTTTAACCAAGTATTTGTCATAGTTTTAATGAAATTTTTACTTGAAGTTCTCACATTCTAAATTATCACTAGAAATTAATTATTAGATAGAAAAATATTTTTATTGTATATATTATAATTTGTTATACAATGTTAGAGATAGAGTTGGGAGAATGGGTTAGAATTTAGTTCGTTAGCTAGTCAACCCATCAAAAAGTGGTGAGATGGGTTGGATTTTTCTCAATCCATTTAAATGCAGGTTGATATGGCCTACTCCAACAAACTTGCTACTTTTTAAAAAATATATATAATTTTTAATTTTATTTTTATTTTAATAAAAAAGTTATTGCTTTGATCTTATTTTAAGAATAACATTTGTTTTATGTTAGAAACCTAATTCTATAAGCTTGATTGATCTTTTTTATAGAGAAAGAAGAATTTATGTGAAATAGATTATATACTTATATATACACTTTTGTTATTAATTTAATCAAATAACTTTGTGGAATTGCAGAAACAACATAAATTTGGTTTCTCATTTTTTGTTATCATTTTTATGTAGACAGAATAATTATGTAAAATAGATTATATACTTATATTTACAAGTTTTGAGATTAATATAATCAAATGTTCATTAAAGAGAACTTGTGGAATCCCTCTCCCCTGTGAGAACTTCTTTTCCTCTCTGCTACGAGAGCTGAGGGCTTATTCCTCTTCGAGTGTATGCAGCCAGTGACAACACCCATTGTGTCATCATAAGGCCATTTCGAAGACATTTTTCCTTCTTTTTGTCATGAGGCTGTGTGTGATAGGATCAATGTGCCTGTCTGTGTTATATAAGCTTGGGTATGTGTTTGCATGTTTGGATGATTATTATGATGGGTGAGAGTAGCAGGAAGAAGAAAACTTCAAAAAAGAGGTGATCTTAGAGAGTAGTCTAATAAGGAGGCTAGTGGAGGAGGTTCACTAGTGGGACGATTGTAAACAGACAAAAACCTTAACAAGGAGGTCGTTGAATCGATGATTAAAAAAGGATGGAGTGTTGATAAGGAGTTCAAGGTACATAATATAGAGAAGTATACCTTTTTGTTCCACTTTGCAAGGGTAGAGGATTATAATGAAGTTCTTAAGGACGACCTTGGTCTATCCAAGGTTTTTTATTTTTTGGTTAAAACTAGATGCTGGGATGAGCATTTATCGTTTATAATGAGGTTGACTTCTCATGATCTCCTTTCTAGGCACATTTTCATGGCCTTCAACATGGAGCTTTTGATTGAAATAATGTCATCCAAGTGCGAAATGCAGTCCACTAGAAATTTTTTATACGTCCAATGCCTTTTTAACATTTTCTATTTATATTTCATGAAGCAAGTCATGCCATTTATAAGGTCCCCTAATAATTTTTGTTATAATATTCACTAAATTGAAAAGATAGGCAGCTAAAATGTGATTTTTAACAACTGCAACTAATATAAGCTATAGCTGATGAGCAAAGTAATGCATATAAAATGTAGACGAATCCTCTCTCAAAATTAAACTTTTGAGACCACTAAATTCACATTGCATATTACCAGTGTACCATCCTAGATAATTTTGATACATAAGAAATTATTAAACATTTATCAAAAATTGAGAATTTAGAAAGTAAGTAAAATAATTTTTTTAAAAAAAGAAAACTTATCTAAAATAGAATAAATTATAAGAATCTATCTTCAAGCACGTATAATAATAATAATGATAATGATATATATACATATATAAGCAAAGTGCATGAAAGATTGAAAATAAATAAATATATTTATTTATATTTTAATTTGTAATATAAAATATATTATGTGTATATAAATAAATAAAAAGAAAAGAAAAATAAATAAATAAATATACGTGTGTGTCAGTACGTGCGCGGGTGTCAATATATTTATATTTGTGATGGTAATGTGAAAATATATGTGTGGGTATTTATAATATAGTGTGTGTAATTATAAAATGAAAAATCAAAGAACAAAAAGATAATAATAATAAGAGAAGAGGCCTTGGCTGTGGGCCCACAGCCCACTCCCCTCCCCATAAAATAATTACCCTAGTTAACATGAACGCACACACTACACCTTTTTGCTGCCGTACAGGAGAGCATGTTAGGGAGAGTCAGTGTGCGAGGCAGTAAGGAAAGGTAATACTAGTATAATCAGATATTTTACAGATGCCTTGAAGATTTATAAAATGATGTAAATGTTTTAAATGATTCGTTATGTCAATCTATTTTCTTGGTTTCTAGTTTCTAGAAGATGAAAAATCTAGAGTGTAATATTTAGAATTTTTAAATCTTTTTGTTAATAAAAAGTTATTCTAAAAATATTTGTAGATCTATTTTGAATTTTTAGAAAGTTTAATTTTTAGATATAAATTTTTTATAAGGTTTGAGGGCTTTTAGAGTAAGGTTTGAGACTTAAAATAAATATTTGAGATGAATAGAGACTAAATCACTTCTTTTGAATATACAAAAATTATTAGAGATATAAAAATAGCAAAACTATTCTATAAAAAAAAAGGGTATGAAATTAAAAAAATATTTTGGTTTCTTTAGTGTAGTTTTAAGGTCCTAAATAACTTTAGGATAACCTTATAGTATTTTTAGGATAATTCTTTAATAGTTTTAAATTATATATTAATAGTTTTAAATAAATATTTTTATATGTGAGTACCTTTTGTAGACTCTTATTGAGAGCTTTTACTACTTGGATCTGCTATATGGCTACATGTAAGCTTAAGAAGAATAAGTAATTTAGAATTTTTTCATGTGTGTGCCAACTATATTTACTGCGGTAACTTATACAAGTATGCTCTTTTATGTTTTGTCTAATTGAATACAATACCTATATATAAACTATATGACAAATTGTAAATGATGTGATTGTATAATTTAATGGGTTACTTTAATTTGGCTAACCATACTTGTGACTTATTGCCATAATTATTTGAGGAAATATATGTCCTTTAAAGCTTGTTGGTATGCATTCTAAATTATTGCATATGCATGTCATGCATTGGTAATAGGCTGAGAAGATGATGCTAATGATAATGTGGATGTTGACTTATACATAATTGTGACCATATGGTTTGTCTTCACTGTGCGCATAGTGGTTGACATTTTTTTTTCATAGCTCTGTTCCTCAATACTTACTTGACCAAGTTTGTAAAGAGGGAACATGCATTACTGTAGGACAGATTTTTAACAATGATTATTTTAAACTTTTAACGTCGGTTATTAAGGGGAAATAAAAAAATGGGTAGTAGAAAGTAAAGTTTTAACGTCAGTTAACTAACTGATGTTAAAAAACACTTTCAAAGTCAGTTATAAGTATAACTGATGTTGAAACATTGTGAAAAAAATAATTCAAAATGTTTTAAAAATTAGACTTTTAATAGTGATTTTTCAAAAACCATTATTATAAGTCTTTTTAACTACAATTATCATATATAAATGTTGTTAAAAGTAGATTTTAACAATGAGTTTTTGATAATAACTGTGGTTAAAAGTTTATTTTAACAATGGTTTTTGAAAATTCATGGTTAAAAGTTTATTTTGAAAAAAATATTTTTTTAATATCCTATACATCCACATCTAAAAAGATGAAAATTGTATAGATTGTAAACTGCTAGCTAGCAGAACCACAATCAATATATAACAAGTTACAACTACATTATATATTTGTTCAACTACTAAAAACTATAGAATTATGTTCAATCACTTTGAAAAGTATTCTTGAAGAAGTTGTTGAATCAAAATATCCCGAATGTCATCAATTTTTTCTTCATTATAAGGCTTTGTATTATCAAAAATCTAAACGATAAAATTAATCAGAATAATTAAAGGAATTAAATACAAAAATTTGAACTAAAATAACAAAACCAAATGCCTCTTGTAATCTTTCAATACTTCCAATTTGAATTATCTCATACATGTAATGAATAACATAATATCTACATTATGTGCTTCCTAGTTTCCTACGGCACTAAAATAAATTGAAATTTAAAATTAAACCCAAACATGCAAATAATAATTAAATATGAAAGTTAGAGGTTCATACTTACATTTGGGTAAATTCATTTCACCGATTATTTTTGCTTGCATTCTCCAAACGTGAGCATATAATATATTTCAAGTGCATTATTATCATTTGTAAATGAAAAAACATTACAAAAGTATAAATATATCTAGAAATAAAATTTTATATAGATAAAAGTTTACTTATTGAAAATCCATGTTAACTCCTTGCTTGGTGTTCTGCCTAGAAAATAAAACCAATATACTACACCTTGATTTGGACAAATAACACAAAGTGACCAATGGTAGCTGCAGCATATAAAAAATTTAAATGAGTATTAGATAACACACACACACACACACACATAAATACACATTCATGAATAAAAAATACTTGCCTATCAATAATTGGCATTAGATAACATGGCATTTTCGTGTCTGACATATGATTCATCACATATATCATCCTTCTATGTACTACATTGTGAGCTTTTTATATAGCTTCGTGGCACAAAAATTCAAATGTATTTTTTTTTCATTTCGCAACAAATATTATAGAGGTACCTATTATTTAAATGAGATCAAAATGTTAATGGCATGAAAATAAAATGAACTAAATTTAAAAGTATACAGAAAAATCACAAGATTCCTAATTTAGTCCATAATATGTCTAGCTCCTTTAGATTTAGGAACTCCTTGAGATTTGTCTTATGAAATCCAAGATCATATCCCCTTTCCATAGCCATGACTCCAAGTGGCATTTTAACAGTAATGCCTTCTTTCATATGTTTGTAAATTTCATGCAATTATGCCAGGCAAGGAAATTTTACAACATTTTTAGGTTCCTATTAAAACATAAAATAAAAAAGTTATATAAGTAATTAAATAACTCAAAGAAAATAACATAATGTTAACTTATTTTTTTACCTCTGGCAATGTTGTTTCGATTTCTAACATAAGATTTTTAAGCCATAGAATAAAAAATCTTTTGCTTGGCCTATTGTTGTAAACTTGGAAGCGGAAAATGGCAATTGTACATCATTCTCACCCTTTCAAACACGTGTAATTGTCACCCTAACTTGGTCCTCTTTAATCTTTTGATAATGAATTGTGGACCAAAACTTGTATACTTGACCTTTTTCCAACTACGATTTATTATTTAACTACCTAATTAATCAACATAAATAATACTATAGATAAATTTTTTCTCACTTAATTTCAAAAATTTTGGCAGATTTCCCTTAAAAATAGGACCTTTCAAAATTTCAACAAAAATTAAATTCAACTTAGATCTCAATAACAATGAAATTCAAATCAAACTCCCAAGCCAATAATATATTATATATATATATATATATATAAATTTTACAAAGATTAGAAAAAATTTTAACAGAGCTTCCCCTTAAAATAAGATCTCTCAAAATTTTCAACAACAATTATGTTTAATTTAAATCTCAAGCAACTTAAAAATTTAAGTAAATTAAATAAATTTAAACATATAACGATTTCTCTAAACAAGTATAGATTCCATTATACTATCCAGCAACATTCATCTAAAAAAATTTATCATAAATAATTTAATTCATCTAAGCAAGTACAAATTTCATTCCTTTATCCAACAACATTCATATTCCTCACAATAAATTTAATTCCTCTATCCAGAAACATTTTACAGAAAAAAAGAGTTACATTAATTATAAAATAATAAAAGCAGCAAAAAATTATACATATATATATATATACACATCTCCAGTCAAGAAAATTTTCCTAAATCAAAGAAAAAATAGAAAAAAAATAATGATACTTATTTGTAATTTATAGGCACGAAAATGCAACCTAAAAAACCAACTTGAAGCAACATCCAACAATGGAGGAAGAGGAAGAAGCATCAAATGGAAGATTCACTTACAATAGAAGAAAGACTAAAGCAAATGGAGATCCAAATCAAAGCATGAGCTTTAACCACAAAGAGAAATGAGGAAAATGTACCTCAAAAGCCCCAAAATCAAAGAAATGGAGACAGAAATAGTTTCAAAGAAGGAAAATGGCTTCACAACAGTAGTAACAGAATTGACAAAAGCAGTCAGAGGCTTCTACAGGGGCAATAACAGTAGCGACAGCGGCGCACAGTGACTTCAACAGAGGCACGGTCAGTTCGGTCGTAGTTCTTCGGCGTCCGCACAGCACTTTAGAACTGAGAGAGGAAAGAAACTTGGAAATTTTGCGTCGCACTATCTGTTCATATTTGTTTATAAATTGCAAAAGGAAACGACGTTGGTTCTATGGAGAAAGACGTCAGTTTATGTTTTTAATGTCGATTCTTTATAGAAGCGACGTTAAAAACTTGCTATTTTTTTTACACATCAGTTTGCTTAGATAACCGATGTTAAAACACTATTTAACATCAGTTATTAGATAACTGACGTTTAAAGTGTCTCATTCTAAAAGAAAATTTTTGTATACTTACAATTTTGTCACCACCTTTTTTTTAACAACAGTTTTTTAAAAAATCGACGTTAAAAGGCGTTGTCAAAAGCATAATTTCTAGTAGTGTATGGGATAGTGACATCTCCTATTGGATTTTTTGAGGAGGGGAGTTTAGTTTGGTACTTAGGCTTTGTACCTTTGCATATGATCATATGTTGTATATAATTATTATGAATGATGGCTTGTAAATTATTGTGCTCATAATTTAATATTGATGATGAAATTATATGTTTGCATATATTATTAATGTGTGTGGTTGTAAGTTCGCATATATATGGTAAAACTCTGGGTTACTGTGACGTTAGTACTTACTCCTCTCTTTAACATTTTAGGTAAGCTTAACGAAGTAAAGGAAAAGCATCTGGAAACTTGGGGCTTAGCTTGAGTAAGCTTTAAGTCCCTTTTTAGTTTGTAGAATAATTATTTTCTAGTATAGGACTCATTGTTAATTTGGGTCAAGTTGAAAATTGTTTCTTATTTATTGATGATTGGCAAGGGTAATGCTAGCTGAGGCTTAAGGCCATAGAAATTGCATAATAGATCTATTTAAAGTAAATATTCTAATATAAAATTCTAAGTGTCGAGACATTTATTGAAATAAATATCTAAGTATTTATGAAGGGATGTGACATGTAAATCTACAAGCTTTAGTAAGCATAGACTTTTGTGTAATGGAATACTTATTTTTGGATTCTTTTTTATCTGTCATGGTAGACTCTTTTTTATTATGGTAGGGTGTTATTTATGATTTTAAATAGTAAGGGCTAACTTTTATAATCTTAGTAACCTTTTTAAATAGTTTTATCATTTCTAGTAAGACTAAATTTTTAAATATCTATTTATTAGATGAATTTCCATAACCATGATAGTTCCCTAAAATACAGATTAACTCTTTTCCTCTATAATCATTTTTTTAAAATAAATTTGAGAATTGGCTTTAAATCATTATACTATGGTAATTATTTTTATTGGTTTAAATATTTTTATTACCATGGTATTTGGTTAAGTTTTTAGTTAGTAAAAATTAGGGTGTTACAACCAACACCGCCATAACCTTGCCCACATATTCTTGCTATACTTAGCCCAAAGTTAGATAACAACTCTTGAACTTTCATCTTTAATGACAAAGCAGTAGTCTCCTTAACTTGCACTATACGAAGAAAATGCTCAACAATACATCTATTTTTATCAACATAACGCAAAGCAACAACCATTTGCTCCTTATTTGATTCATGGTGTAACTCATCAACAATAATAGCAAAACAATTAATCTCCAAGATCAAGAATAATAGCATTAGCTGTTTCAACTGCAACAGCTTTAATAATATTTGTTTGAATTTCATGGAAAGTCAATCAACCATTTTTAGGAGCATTTTTTTCAAAACAACTTGATTGATTGATTCATTAAGTCACTAAGAAAGCTGAGAAGTTCACAAAAATTACCTTAATTAGTATACTTACTAAACTCATCATGACCCCAAAAAGCTAATCCTTACTTTAACAAAAAGTAGACACAATCAATTGATGCATTCAAATATCTTTGATATAGGTAATGAACATGTCTAGGTTGCTTAAAAATTGCAACTTCAATGTGTTAATTTTGATTCGTTACATCTTGACACTTTTTTTCAAGCAATATTATGAGCATTGTTAGGACCTCCAACATGGGACATAGCTTTTCTTTTTTTATTCCAATTTGTAAATCCCTATGTCCCAAATATATCACCACCCAATTGCTTTTCATGATCAAGTCTAAAAAGATAACAACATAAGCAAAATCTGCATCATTTTTAATACTATATTCCAACTAGTTGCTAAATTCTTTAAAAATTGATGAGTGGAACATCATTCTAATAAGAACTCAATGCAAATACTCTTATTAAGCATTAATTTTACACGTTTGCTTAATTTGAACCGAACAAAAGTAAAATATGAACATATTGTGTAAGATCTAATTAATGGATTAGATAAGGCAAATCTAGTGTATGTGATAAGAAACTAAACAAATACATTTTAGCTGCATACTTGATTCGATTATAGTCGCCAAGTTACCTGAGCTAGTCAACCTCTGTTTTATTGTTTATTTACCTTGAGGTTTTAGAGTTATGCAACTTTTGGTGGGAAAGAACACAACGAGTTTGGGTTAGAGAGGGGAGCCAGCAATAGATTGTGTGTCAGGCCCATTAAGTATGTGATCATTTCACATAAAATGGGCTTTAAAAATTCAGGCAGGACCACCAATTATGTTTTCACAAATCAATAAAAATATTCAATGTAAGCCCACGTATAAATTTCTAACGCATGGCAATTAAGATATGCAAGCCACTAACTCTACAATTCTTTTCAAAAGATTAACTTGGAATTACTAATTATCTATCATATCATCTTCTTAGATCATACACTCATGCTATTTGATAGGTTACTCAAAAAAGTTGAAAGTCGGCAGTGTAGTGGTGCAACCTATGTCGATTTTCACGTGAAACTGATACATGATTGTTTAAGAATAATTTTCTAAATATTTAATTCAAAATAAAACAATTAAAACAGGGGGCTATAGAACCAGATTACTGCACACAGTAAAAATCAATCTTAAAACAATCATGCATATAACATCTTTCCTAATAAAAATGCAATATGTCTATAATAGATTCCAAATTAAAGGCATTCTAATGGTACGAAAATAATGAATTAGGTGATTGAATGATTAAGGAAACAAAATTAAGTTTGAAATGTTTCAAAAAAGCTCATCAAAATGGGAAAAGAATCCCAATTCCAGGCTAGTGAAAAGATTAGAATCACTTAATGTAGATGAACCCTGCTTTCAGATAGAAAAAATGCATTATTATGCATGATTAAACTGTTGAAATTGACTCCTTTTGAGAGAAATAAGAAAAATTTGTTGCCTACGTTGCCCCACATATATTGTAATGACCTTAAATTTTAAAAAAAAAAAAGTTCACCTAATTAATATTTTATTTAAATTAATTTTGTAGCAAGTGGAGAATGACAGTTTAAGTGAAACTTATACTAATAATATTTCTGATGATCTAGAGTTTGAATTTTATTAAATAAAAAAAATTGATATTATTTTGTTTTAAATTATAAAAAAATTTTGGGTTTTTCTCCTTGCAATTTTCCTTATGCCAATTTTGTAATTTTTTTTGGGCCTTTCTTATAATTTTCCCTTTTTTTTGTTCATATTTTTATATCTCTTACACGTGGAAAAGCATCGGCTTTCCCATTTCTTCCTCTCTTATTCTCTCCACAGCCAATATGTTCTCTGGATTCTTCACCATCAGTCCATTCTTCTGGTCCCCCTCATCGGTTTCAGCTACTCACCGTTGGTCTGTGCTCCTTCTCGCCGTGGCATCTCCGCCTTAGAGTCATCAGATTTTTTCTTCTGCTTCTCTTTTTTTGAGCGACAGAACCTGTGAAAGTGATAGAGAGAGCGTATGAAATTTTTCCTTCTCTTCACCGTCGATCTGCTTCTCTGTACCTCGCTGTCGACTTCCTTCTTTGCCGCCTTGTTCGTCCGCTACTCTTTTCTCCATTCATGTTGCCAGCTACTGTGAGGATGTAGTCACCGAATACTCCTCCCCAGTCGTTCTCCTCTGTTCTTTTCCTGATTTGTGTTGGCGTGTGTATGTTTGTCATCTTCAACTTATCTTCCTCCTCAGTTCTGGTCATCGTGCATGCATGTGGTAAGCTTCTTGTTTTCTTCTCTTTTGATCGAAAATTTTGCCCTTGCTTTTGTTTTATGGCTGCCATGAATTCTTCAGAAATTGAGGAGTTGAATTGATTTGGTTGCTGCTGTATATAATTTTATTGGGATGCCAAACTGAATATTGACGATAAATTTAATATGGGAAGAAGATTAAATTGTTGGAGGCTTGTTGAGAACTGAACTTTGATGAATGCTCTCTGGGTGTTTGTCAAAATGTTTGAGAAAAGAATTTAGTGAAAGAATGTTGTTAAGTTTCCATGTTTATCTTGGAGGGGCATGTGTTAGTACAGTACCTATTGGAAATTTCAAAATTTTTGATTGTTAATATTAGTTTCTTCTCAAATGTGATTTAAAGACTTGATTGGGATTTATTTTAGAATGTTTTGTATTATTCATAATGCTTGAGTAATGTAAGGGAGCTTGTCTTAGGAATTAAATGAAGAAAAAAAATTAGTACTAATGGAATTTCAATATGTGAATGTTACCAAGATGTTTTTTTTAATGCTTAAAGAAAGGAGTAAGGTGTCAATAGATTAATATAATTAAATTTGGAATTCATTGCCAAGAAAGAGGAAATTTATATTCTAGTTTAAAAGTTTATATTGATTTCGAGAAAACTTTAAAAAATTACATTTGAGCTTGAAAGTAGGGTTATTTACTTTATATCAAAGTGCTTGTTTCTTAACTTACATTGGAATGTAGATGGAGTGTTTGTTGAAATGTTTGAGGAAGGAATTGAGTTGGATTGAAGTAAGTATTAGAGTCTTATTGGGTATTTATTATGAATTGAACCTTAATACACTTAAGGTGTTTGTAAAAAAGCATGATAGAAAATTTGACAAAAATGCAAATGGTTTAATTTTCACATTATTAGTTTTAAAGGAATGTGTATAAGTGGTGGCTTGAGCCATTAAATTGGCATCTTGGGGTACTTAAGGGAAGTAATGTTAACTAATGGTTATGGCATTTCATTATGCTTTTAAAAAGGTACAAAAAGAATTGAAATTGCTAAGTTAATAATATGATAAGGAAATCGTTGGCTGAACATGCATGGTTGTGATGTTATTTAAAATTAATTTGAATGTCACTAATTGTTTGATGAATTAGTTGACAAGTGATATTGAATGAGGTAGAGGACTTGTTAGAGTAAAAGAATTTTGTTTACTGTTGACGATGAGGATATTAATACTTATTTATATTAAGAAAAAAAATGAATAAGTAATCTTTGAATTGTGATTGATTTATTAAAAAAATTAATGGCACCCTTGGAATTAAGTGAGAACTTGAAGTGAAGCAAGTTCTAAAATTATTGAAAAACTCCTAGGTGAGTAGGTGGTGTCTCAAAATTTTTTTTTGCAAAGTATTTATAAAAATTTTCTATTTAAATTTTTATATTATTCCTTTTTAAGTTGTATAAATATTCTTGTTCCTTGTATTTTATTATTTATACAATTCTTCTTACTTACCTTACTTTTATAATAATTGGTTCATCACAAAATTTGCTTTATTTTCATTAGGAATTGTGCTATTGTTAAGGAATATTTGGATCCGACATATTAATTATTAACTGATTATTTATTTTAAGCATTTTTGTTGTTTAAATTTTATAATTTATATGACAGTGGTTAACACGATGATTTGTGCATAGAGAGAAATTTGAAAACAAAA
Source organism: Prosopis cineraria (assembly GCF_029017545.1). Lineage (NCBI taxonomy): Eukaryota > Viridiplantae > Streptophyta > Magnoliopsida > Fabales > Fabaceae > Prosopis > Prosopis cineraria. Next base: position 31,008,258 of record NW_026555341.1, on the reverse strand, counting down.
TTTGATAGCTGAATATTATATTTTGAAAGAAATAATTTTAAATGAATGTTTCAATTTTATGCACTCTTGATTTTAATAAGAGGGATCGAGTTCAGAATGCTGAATGCTAACAGTAATTCTATTAGCCCCTGGCGCGCTATGGTACATTTAGGTAATAGGGTGGTTGTAGGAGGTGCTAGCCTCATACGCTGGCCAATGCATGTGGAAAGGAGGGATGGATATTCATGAATATTGTACTCACGCTTATTTAATAGGCTTAATGCCTGTGTTTGTTTCATAATTTTTAGCTGTGCTTGATTATTTTGTAACTTTAAGCTGCGTTTGTTGGTGACTTACTCTCATAGATTGTGTGTTCATAATTGTTAATTATTTATCCTCGTGAACTATGTGTCAATACTTGTTAATCATTCTGATTAAGTCCTATTAAAAAAGAAAATTTTGAAATTATTTCTTTAAATTTGATTTCATAAAGAAAATTGCTATTTTTACTATACATGGAATTTATATTGAGCAGTATGTGTGTGTGTGTATACATATATCCCAAAATGTTTAAGTATGTGTAAAAATTTAATGCTTTGAAATTTTAATAATTTTTATTTGTATTTATGTATTTATGGTTTATACAATTTTTAATTGATTATTTTAGTAAATTTATAATTGATTCATTGATTTGCTTTTTATTGTTTCCTTCAATTGTAATCAAGACGCTACTCATTGGATAAATTTTATTGGTCTTAAATATTGAAATTGACCCTATATTTTTTATTGATCATTGAGGGATACAATTGCTTTCTGAAACCATGAAAGCATGTGTTAGTTAATTTTGACATAAATATATTTTGTATTATAAAATGTTAACTTAAGGCTCCACGATGTCATAGTTAGATCCTAATCTTATTGTATTATTGTAAAAACTTGTTAGTGTGGAGCAAAGATCCTTTCAGGCTTGGCTGATAGGTTTTATTATTATAAAAATTTTGATAGATCTTAATTATAGGGGAGATTCTATTGAACTTTTTACATAATAGTTAAAACTTTATTAATGTTAAATTTAGATATAAATTATATATCATTATCCTGAATTAATTTTCTTTTTAATTAAAACTTATGGAATGTAAGTCTATTTCATATTTTTTTAATTAAAACTTATGGAATGTAAGTCTATTTCATATTTCGTGTTGGTAGCACTCTTAGTACTAGTGTGTAACATATATAACCATCGATCTATTAGCAATGAGAATCACATTATGCGATGAACACGGTAATTTTCCATGCTATCGTTGAAAGAAATAAAAAAATGATTTATTATAGTTTCAATGAAATTTTAACTTGGAGTTATCACTTTCAAAATCACCCAAGAAATTCCAGAAAGATAGTTCTGCGGTATATATGTTATAGGATGCTAAGTTTTAGAGAAACAATCAATATTAGCTTGTTATGCAACATTAGAAATCTATTTTTGATATGGAAAAAGTTAGCTACTTTTTTTATTTTTGGATAAACGAAGATAGCTAAAATCAGCTACTCTACTATGCAAGAAAGAAAACTAAGATCCTCAATAGGTAAAAGGTGAAGACCGGGAGGTAGTGCTAGTGCTGGTGCTCATTTTGCAAGACAATCAGCTTCCACATTTTCATCTCCTCGAGCATATCTAAGCTTCACCATCCAATCATGAGAGAGCATGTTGTGGCATTCATGGATCAAGCTCCAATTATCATCAACATCATTGTTTTCGTCCTTGATCAAATTAATTAAGAGCCTCTAAAGAGTCACTTCTTAGACAGGCCATTCAATGGCCCCCATCCCCAGCTCAACAGAGCCCAACAATACAAGCCCAAAGTTTAGCAATAAGAATATCTCTTTCCTAGAGTTTAAGCATAAAAGATTTGAAAGGAAATTGCTGATGATCTCTAATGATACCCCCATAGCTCGTATCCGCACTAAAATGAGGATAGGTTCCATCAACATGCATCGTAATCAACCTTAAGCAAAGTAAGATTCTCCTCATTCCTCATGGATCATTACTATAAAATATATATTTTACTATCTCCAATTCACATTACTTTCTAAAAATAGGAGGTAAAAAATTTTAAGTGGTGACAATTTCATAATTAAATGATGAATCTGAAAAATATCTACATTGCTTTTAAAAATAAAAAATAAAAAAACGACATGGTTAGTTGTTTCCATGGTGCTTTTTTGCAAGTGACGTGGATTCACTATACATATTAACGTCACTTACTGAAAAATTGACTTGGGTTATGATATCCACGTCACTTTTTAAATGCCTGACTTGGAAACTTAAAACTGATGTTACTTTTTTTCAGAAAAATAAATAAAAACCACGTCCCTTATTTTGTGAGAAACGATGTTGATAGCCCTTCACTTTCTCCACTTTAATGGCTCTAAGTCGATCTCTCATTCCATCAATTCCCCATTCTATTCTAAACCTTCATTCTCTCCAACCAAACTCGTCATCTCCATTCTCCACCAGCTTCACTTCAGCAACTTCGTCGTCGTTCTCCTCCAGCTTGACAACAACCTCGGCGTAGCTGTTCTAACCAGATTTGCTGCACTTAGCTCGTTGTCGCTGCTCAAGCTCGTCTATCCTGAAGCTCGATGCCTCCCCCAGACCAGATCTAACGCATTAAGCTCGCTGTCGTTGATCTTATCTTGTCCTCGGTCGTCTCCCTCTAGCTCGTTGTTGTTGCTGGTCGTCGAAGCCCTGCTATTGCTTTGCCGCCATGTTCCGCTGAAGCCTTTTTTGCAAGAAACTTTAAATGATATATATATATATATATAGATTTTTTTTCTAGCAACTGAATTCATAAATTATTTTGGCTGCAACAAACTAATATAATTTCAAATGATATTGATCTTGACCCATTAGTACCAAATAAGCAATTATACTGGAGAACGAAGTTGAACGGGGGGAAAAAACTAGAACATGGGTGTGCCTTTAATGATGTTATGAAAGCAGAGCCACGTGGGGTTGAAGACACATGCCTGGTAATGCCATCATGAAGTCGGGTGCTGAGTGGTATTGATCTTGACTCACCACATAAACAAACAGTGACCTTTTGGGCCGAATTTAATATATATATTTAGGGTGAATTTAATATGTTATTTAGTTTACATCATTTAAGATTCTTTAAATATTACTAGTGTTTCATCTATTTTCAAGTTTAAATGACTGATCTAATATCCTGCATGTTTTTTTTTTTTTTGGCCTTTTGCTCATTTTTTATCCAACTGTTTGCAGGGAGAGCCGGTAGATATGGGTCCAAGTTTCCCACTGGGGAAGTAACATGCTTTGATGCAGAGGATCTACCCTTGCTTCATTCATCATTAAATTCTCCATCCCCCACATTAGAGGTATCCTTCAAAGCACCTCATGCCAAGCATATAACCATGAGAAGAAACGAAAAGCTGCTAATAGATTTAAATCTTAATTTATGCTTTGCTAACTTGATTTCAGATCTTCTATTGTTGATTTTTGTTGTGATATATACTTTTTCATGCATATACATTCACGTTTACACCCCAAAGATAGTTTCACACAGATACCGGTAGGTTCGCATAATAGCCTAATAATTTGCATGTTATTCTCATTGATTCTTTATTTAAGTCTAAAATTTCTATTCTTAAGCTAGAAATTTGACAGTGTTGGCGGTTATTATCATTTGTCTCAATTGGTAAATTTTTTGGTATCTCATCTTAATTTTATGGGATTATTCCTACTCATTTGTTCCCTGATTCGATCTAAGTCAGATGTGATTCAGATCTGATACAACAGCTATTTTGCCTGCCCCTTTAGTTTCCCTTAATTTGTATAGCTTTGTCTAGTTATGACTTATGGGATATTCCCTCTCGATTCATGTAATTCTTCTCCATTTTGTTTTCCTACGCCTTTTTCTTATAATTCATATAATTCTTATGGGATATACTCTAGCTTCCTGTAAGTAATCTTCAGCACGCATGATATTTTTATGGGGTGATGATTTGTGGGAGCAATTCCTTTCTAATTGTGGTCCACTGCTATCAGATCATGGACTTGTGATTGGTAGTTTGGTTGTACAACTGACATACCATGATGAAGTCAACTATTTGTACCCTTTATCTATCAGATGTCAAACTTGAAGATTTGTAGTCACATTAAGATGCAAATAGCCATCAAGTTTAAGTTCTGACAGACACGGTCCTTGTGCAAACTTGAAGATGTGATTGTACTATGTTCTTATCAATTTTTTTTTCCTTTTTTGTTGCAGGAGTATTTTTTAGACAATGCCAAATTATCAGAAAATTATTTCATTGTTAATTGCAAAGATTATTGGTATGTTTAATTATAGCACCTTGCCGTTTAATCAAGGACATTTTATGTTGACGTTTCATTACTTACTATCATTTTGATTGCTTCCTTTCATTTAAATGTTCACTGATCTCCTTTTGGTTGTGATGTGGATATTGTTTGGAATTGCTGTCATCAGAAAGTCGCTGCTATTATTGATGAGTTCCCACTTGGATTGCATGAAAATTATCTGTTTTGCATAAGGCATACTTTTTTTCTTCAAAAAATTTACCAAGATTTCTAATGTCATTTCGACTTCTATGAATTGAAAGAGTCAGAGTGAACAAATTAGGGTGTCCGCACGTTTCTTATCTCTTTTCTTTTAACTAATACTTGTGATATTCGGTCCAGTTGACATAGATGATGAAATTTCGTCTCGAGGCCTTTACACAGGTAATCAATCTTTCTTTCATCATTATGAGATGCATTGACATCAGATTGAAGGGCATAAAAGTGACTATATATTTTTTTATCAACCAGTTTGCGGAGACTTATGCTAAGAAAGGCCTTGTTCAGCTTCGGGAAATATTTACTCCTGGTACAGTTAAGGTGCCTAAAGCACCATCTGCTCTCGAGGAACTTGAATCTATCCACAAGGTGAGGTTTATTTTATTTCTTTTAATTGTTATTAATCTGTGCTAGTATTCATTGTTGAATGTCTTGATTGACACAAGCACTAGTCCATTAAACACGATAGGGTATTTTTTTTAGATTGAGAGTGATTTTAAATCATTTTCAATCCAAAAAAATGCCTTTTTTTTTTTGAATAAAAGCTAGAATTTTTACCTAAGTTTTTAAGAAAAAGTGACATAGAAAGTCTATTCTTTATGTCATTTTTAAATGAAAAGTTGAAAAACCACGTCATTTATGATTCAAAAGTTAGGTGAAAAGTTGAGAAATCATGTTACTTTGAATTTAAAAGTGATGTGAAACATCTTATCCTTGTCTCTCCTAAAAGTGATGCGGATAGCTAACTTTTTATGTCCCGTTTCTTTCAATAGAGATGTGAAAAGGTTTTAAAAAAGCAATGTTAAAAGTGTTTTTTTTTTGTAATAGTGGATACATGAAACTTAACTTGTCTCAAGTTTAAATGGGCATCCTTATAGCTAAAAACAATAGCTTTAGCCTTCATATATATATGTGTTGATGGCCAACAATGATATTTAAAAAAAAAAAATTTCCTATCTTCATTTCTAGAAGAGCTAGCAAGTAATCACAAAATAATTCCTTTCAATCATATACATCATTTCCACACCATTGCATTGATGCTCAGAGAGCGCCAATTCCAAAGGTTTCAACTAAAACAAACTTGAGATAAGACCCGTTTTGTAATAAAAAGTCATAGGAACTTAACCTCATCACAATTTCAGAAAACATGAAGGGAATCCTCTAAATCATGATTGCACCATACATAAGAAGCTAAAGCACTCATGCCTCAATTTTTCTAAGCCTCATTTGTCAAAAGTTTATTATGAAGAGAAAGCCACAAGAAGTGTAATGACCTGGAAATTTAAGAATTTTTAAAATATGTAATAAATAATTAATGGACCAAATAAATCAACAATTGTAAAAAAAAGGGGCCAACAATTAGAAAAAAAATTAAAAACTCAGAATATATTTACAAAGTTAGAGTAAATAATAAAGTAACTAAGTATATTTTATTAATTTTTGAGAGAAAATTTAATAAGATTTATTAGTGGTTTAGTGGTAACTTTATTTGCTAAATGCCCTTCGGATTTTGGGTTTGAATCACTTTTTGCCCAAGTGAAGCATTTTATTTATTTTGGCCAAACCTCATGAAATTACCAAAATGACAATAATAAGAAAGCCCCGCAGGCATCAACTTTCACATTTTTCCTTCCCCATTTGCGATTGATTGTTCCAGAACCAAGGGGAGAGAGTGAGAGCTCGGTGTACCATCTTTCGTCCTCTATTTTAATCACCTATTTCCAACGAATCGTGGGTGTGCTATCCGCTGTTGCAAAGGGCTCTGTAAGCTCCTAATTTCTTCTTTCTCCTCTGTTTTAGCGTTGTGTGCTTTCCTTCTCTGTATCTTTGTTCTGCGTTGTTACTGTCTTGGGTGAGTGGAAGGGTTGGATTCTTTCTTTCCATTTCTCCTTTGCTTGTTGGTGGGTTCAAGCTTCATTTGTTCCCTCCCTCGTTTCAGATTTATGTAGTTGTGGTTGTTGAATAGGTTATTGTAAAAGAAATAGAAAGACTGATTCTCCCTCATTGTTCTTGCTTGTTGCGTAAATTAAAGAGTAGTTTGGATCCAGGAAAATCAAAAATTAAGTTTAAAGAGCATGAGTTTTGATAAACGATTCTACTTTAATTTTCTTCTTGGGTTTAAAAAAATAAGCATGGATTGGTGCACCTGTTAGTGAATGAATGAAGTTTTAGCTAAAGCTTCTCGTATTGCATTTTCTTATTTAATTGTGCTAAGTGCTTTTGTTCTTATCATATTGCCTAGTATTTTATTTTATAAAATAGTGTTGTTTGCTGCATTTGCACTCCTCTTTTACTTAATAAAAAAATGGGGAGGTTTAAATTGTTTTTTTTTTAAGTTGAAATTGATTCTTGGCAAGGAATTCAATCTGAGAAGAATATTAAATTTAATTGATGATGATTGTATGGTTTGATATGAATGTACACAAGATATTTGATAAGTTGTTTGATAGAAGAATTTTAATCTAGGATAGCAAATAAATATGAGAAATATATTATTGTTAACTAAATTATTATAGAAGATAGTTATTATCTATAATTAAAGGTTGGAACTAACGGTAGAAAATTTTGAAAAAAGGTATTTTGGTTCATAATTATATGTCCAAGTTTGTTGTTCTTATGTTAGATTTTTGGTACATATAAAGTGTTAGATGAAATGTTTGAGTGAAGAAAGTTTATGGAATTAGATATACTTGAGTGATAATACTAATTAAATCAAGGAAGTTGTTTATTTTTTATACACTACTAGAAAAATATAAATTAATGAGAAAATTTAGCAGGGGATTTTCTATCTTTTTTTAAAATGCCAAATTAGTGAAGAAAAATAACGAGAGATAATTAATTCCTCTTTAAAATAAAATAATTAGTGAAAAAAATAATGAGCGACTGTCAATTTTCCTCTAAAATAATATAATTAGTAAGAAAAATAGTGAGGGATATTTATTCGTCTCTAACATAAAATAATTAGCGAGAAAAATAGTTAAAAATATTTATTTCTCTCTAAAATAAATTTATTAACAAGAAAAATAGTGAGAGATTATAAATTTATCTCTAATATAAGATAATTAGTAAGAAAAATAGCAAGACATATTTATGCCTCTTTAAAATAAAAAAAATTAACAAGTTAATTTTATACCTAATTAAATTTAAATTAAGATAATTAGTGAGATATTTGTGTTCTTTTTTATTTCTCTTTATAAAAAATTTATATTTTGTTAATATTTTCAAATTTTTTATCGTAAAATTCTTCTTTTCCAAAATATTTGTTGGGGGATAAAATATGCATTACAGTGTTAGGCCCCAATTCTTGATCATTCCTTCCCCCCCTTTTTTTTTTTCCAGTACTTTCCCTCCAGAATTAGTGTCCAACACTAATGCAAAAAAAAAAAAAAAAAATCACAAGGTCAACTAAACCAAAATTCATTGACCTATCTGCACTTCATCAATTCATTTATGATTCTTCCTCCGTGCGCGTGCCGCTGTCTGCAGTTGATTGACGCTATCTGCACTTCGCGACGAGCCTCTATCTTCCTCTCGTGACGCGGCCGTGCTCCTCTGTTCCTCCTCCCACTTCGTTGCTGTGCTTCTTGGTTGATCCTCCAGCACTTCCTCCTCCGGCGCAGCGTTCTATATAAAAAGGTACTGCTTCACCTTAACCATTGTCCTCTCCTTGGAAACTGTAATAACTTAAAAAAAATTTAATGTAAAATAAATTTATAATAAAGTATTGTGATTTATTTTATTAATTTTAGTATAAATATCATGAGTAAGAGAAAACGGTGCTCTAGTGATGGGACCAGGGTCTCTTCTTTTTTTTTTCTCTCTTTTCCTTCACTTCTTCCATTCCCACCATTCAAAATTTTTTATTAAATAATTTTTTTAAATAATAAAATTAATAAATGATAGAAATGGGAGAAGTGAAGGAAAATAGGGAGAAAAGAGGTGGAGAGATCTCACTTCCTCCAGTGATGTGTGCGCCTGTAAATTTCTGTCATATCTCCTTCAGTCTGAATCATCTTGGTCCAAGGAAAGATTTTTATTTTGCTTCAGCTTTGGTTAAAATTACTGTAATGCCCTTTTAAAAAATTTTAATTAATAAATAAATTAAAAAATATAACAGCTGATTCTTTTGTTTGCTCCTCATCTCCATTTTCTCGACTACTTCAGAATGAGGAGGGAGAGAAATTTGCTCTCCATTCTTCGTACACCCTCCACCTTTCTTTCCGTTCTGTCGCCGGTGATTGTGAGTGCTGGAGTCTTCCTCTTCATCCTCCTTTGAGACTGACGCCAGTGATCTCCTTACTTTCTCGAGCTGGCTCATGTCTGAACTAGGGAAGAGTAAGGCTTCGTTTGGTATGATTGAATAGTTTTTAATGGAATTGGAATCGGAATCATAATTAGAATTGGAATCAGAATTGGAATAGAATAGAATTACAAAAATATGTTTGGCATGTCAGAAAAATTAGACAGAATCCTTACATTATTTTTGTTTGGTACGTAAGACATGGAAATGAAATTATACTTAAAAGACAAAAATACCCTATATAGAAATTAAAATAAAACATAATAAAAGCTTAATTGTGTTTCAATTTCCTTATGTATTTTATATGTTAATGAAATATTATATAGATGACAGATATTATATATAAGTAAAATATTTTACAAAAAAAATTTAATTTCCTCACATGTTTAGTATATAAATAAAATATTAGATAGATGATAAATATTATATATAAGTAAAATATTTCATAGAAGAAATATTATAAATACATATATCGTATTATATTTACACATACACACATATATTATAATTGGGTGTCATCATTTTGGGTGTTGTTAGGGTTATATGTTTTTAGAACAAAATTGTCTTTCTATAATTTTTATGAGGGTAAAAGTGTCTTAAAAGTTACAATTCTATGGAATTGCCCTTGATTTCATAGCTTTAAACAAAGAATCCAATTCAACCTATTTTCATGGAATTGGGATTCTTGGGAATTATGATTCATGTCTACCAAACATCACTTTATTCAGATTCTTTTTTCAATTCCATTTCCATCTCTACAATTCCAGTCTACCAAACATGGCCTAAGAGAAAATCTGTCGCCCTCTTCCTCCTCTTCATAGCTCGCCGCTGCCGTAGGTAAATACGGCAGCTCCGTCCATCACTCAAATCGTGAGTTCTTCTTGCCTTTATGCTGTCGATTTCCTCTTTTCTTTCCTTAGCTCACTGTTCTTCTCCCTCCTCTGTTGCTAGCATGCTCTGGGTTCTTCAATGTTTTACTATGGAAGTTAGTTCGTTGTTGGAAGAGGTTCAAATTGAGGCTGTCTCTTCCCCTGCACCACCGCCGTTCTTCTTTTGCCTTTGTCATTGGGTCTCTTATTCCTCATCTTGACTTGCTTCAAGTGCGTTTGACCCTCTCTGTTTTTTTTCTTGTATGTTCTGTTTGTGTGTGTGTTTAATGATGGAGATTGTGGTTTTTTTTCCCTAGCCTTGCTGTTCTGCATGTTCGAATATGGAGAGAGAAGTTCAAGCAAGTTGACATATTAGTCTTTTGAGGACGATGAAGAAGTATGGACTTGAATTTTATTTGAGTTTAATTTGAATTTATATATGAATGAAATTAGGGAAAACTAGACTAATTCAAATATGGATATTGGAGAATTTTGAGGACAATTGTTGGGATGAATGGAAGAATTGAAGCTTGGTATTAGTTAAGATTGGATGTTTGTGAGATATTCAATGAAATAGCTATTGGAAGGAGTTGGCCCATGATGATTAAACATGTGTAATAATTTAATTATTGTTGTTTAGAAAATTTTTGGAAGGCACTTTTCTTTGATAGAAGTTGGAAGCTTGGTCATTTCAAATACTGATTTAGGACAACTTTTAGTAAAGGAATTGAAAAGAAAAAAAAAACAAAAAAAAAACACTTGGTCTTATAGGCTAAATATTGTTTAAATAAAGGGTATTTGATAAAATGTTTGAAAAGAGGAATTTTGTATTTAAAGTGGAAAAATATATGTGATAATTATATTATTGTTGATTAAATAATCTTGAAAGACATTTGTTCTTTGCAATGAAAGTTAAGGTAGAATTTAAAGGTTTTTGGGAGAGATATTTGAGTTGGTAATTCAAGAACCAAATTGCTATATGGACATTCATTTGGGATATTTTAAGATGTTTGATGCCATACTAAGAAAGATAAAAGTGAAGGTTTGCTTTCTGTTATTTATCTAAGTTGCTTTGGATTAAATAGTTTGGACAGTAAAGCATGTTTGAGGAAGTGACAATGGTATTACTTGAATAATAGGAATTTAAGGACAAAGCATTGTTCCTAGAAGATTTGTTTCGAAGTAAGTTATACACTTGGGAGCTCTACAGGTAAGTGGATAACGTTCCAACTGATTTTTCAATAAAGATTTCCTTTACTACAATAGTACATTTGTTTGCAAAATTGTTTTAGTAACAATGATGTGGTTATTGAATAGTTTGTTTATTAAACTTCTTTATTTTGTGAAATTACCTTTATCAGTTTTGAAATTTTAATTATTAATAAATATAAGTTTGGACTTTGAATTTGAGATTTCATTCTATGAACATTGGAATGATACAGAGAATGATTCATGCGAGTTTGACTTTGAAAATGAAAATTTTATTGTGAAAGTGATAATTTTCTCGCATGTTTGAAAATGAATTTGAAGAGACTTTACATAGAACACTGGTTGCTAACGGCAGTTCTGTTAGCGCTTGGCGTGCCATGGTAGACCTAGCTAGCAGGGTGCTTATAGGAGGTGCTAGCCCGTGCGATGGCCAACGCACGTGGAACGGAGGGATGGTTATTCGTGAGCATAGTATTCACGTTTGTTTCGTGGCTTCAGCTGCGTTTGGTTATTTACCCTCGTAGATTGTGTGTCCATGTTTGTATTCGTGGCATCAGCTGCGTTTGGTTATTTACTCCGTGGACTGTGTGTCCACGTTTGTTTATTGTTCTGATAAGTCCCTAAAATTGTGAATTTGATTATTTGGTGATTTTATATTCTATTGGTTTTTATTTAGTAAATTTTTACAAACATTTATTTCATTTATGTGCTTTCTTGAAACCAAGTGATAATAACATTTGTTATGATAGTGCAATGGTTTAAGATTTTATTTAAAATTTTATAGAGCTATTTTATTTTGAATTTTGTTAAATTTTTATGGAAATTGTTGTCTATTTAAATTACATAATTATTTCAAATTTGCCTTTTTATTCATGTTTAATTGTTTATTATTGGGATGTTATTCACTGAAAAAAGTATTTTTTGTCTCAGATAATGTGAATGGCTTTGGACTTCTAGTTGATCATTGAGGGCCATCTTTTGACTTGAAGTGAAGAAGTTAATGACCACCCTCCTTTTGTTGTAAAGATTTAAATATGAAATTTTATTTTGTAAATTTTATTGTAGGAGCTCCACATAACTATAGTTAAAGCCCTTATATGTGTATTATGCTTGATTTGTTTGGTAGAAGGAGCATAGCTCCTTGTTGAATGCTATTTGTTACTAAAAGAAAAAACTGTTGTAGAAATCTTGAAGTCTTATTTTGAGAATGGTCATGTTGACATTTAAAAAAAAATAAAATAAAATACAACCTTTTGTTTTATTATTCATATTGAAAATAGTTTGATTTGTTGTTAGATATATTTATGGTTCAGAACTTAGAATTTCTTAACTTAAGGCTTTTGGAATATGAGTTGTGTTTCTATATTCCGTGCCGGTCATGCCTTATTTTTAGGGTGTGACAGAAACCCATTGATTTGGTGCCAAAATGGTTTGTTACTCCTGTTGTCTTTAATCATTTCTTCAATCGTTTCTTGAATGAAATGCTTATCTGCTCTAGTTACTGGAATCTGTCTCTCTTTTCGTCTACGGACAAGTTATGGAATATAATTTGTGAGTTGTTCATCACTTTCCCCATTAGCTTCTCTAAGATTCTATGATTCATGAGCTGTCATAGTTCATACTGTAATTTTATATAGAATCACAACCTGATTACACACACACACGACTAAGTAATAGAATTAAATATGATGTGAATATATAAAAAAAGAATTAAATAGGATGTTTCATTATGTGCACAGTACTCTATGTGTTGCGGTAGACAAGCTTTAATAAATTCATGTTAGACAAAGACTAGGAAGTAAAACAATGGTTATAAATCAAAACAATTTGATGTCACACCAAACATAAAAAAATTAAAAAAAAATGAAGATGGATGTTGCCTGATGATACTTTAATGATGGGCATTTGCAAAAGAAAGCTTTTAAGTGTGTGCTTGAAGTAGTGTTAGAAGTGTAGAACCAAGGTTCAAATATTCACACACACTCAGACCTAATTGCATAACTATTGACATTGATATCCAAGAAGCATCTCATTTTAGATGAACAACTACATCGCCAAACATAAGACAAGACTAGTTTCCCATTGAGCTCTATACCATGTCCTCTGCTAGTTTCCTGACAAATGTTTGTCCAAAATAGCTTTGGCTAGGTTATTGAAGCTCACACATTAATTTATATATAAAATCATTACTGCTGAAAACAGGGGGAAAACAACTAAAAAAGGGGATCTCTTACAATTAAAAGAAGGTACGAAGCAGTCCAATCAAATCTATTTTGATAAGCCTAAAAAAAACATAACAAGGAAAGGAAAAAAAATTAGTGCTCGAGAATGAATGGCTCCTTGATTTGAGAAAAAGAAAGTTTGACACTTGAACACAGCAAGAGTCTATATCCTCAAAAAACAAAAGGAACCCACAACAGTGTACATTCTCATTGTTCCACAAAAAAAAAAAGATGAAACAAAAGCAAACCAAAAAGAAAAGCAAAAGACATTAATTTATAATTGAATTTTAAATTGAAAAGAAAGCATTGAAGATAAACCCCACATACATTAAACTTCTTCGGCCTCTGCATGCCTCTTGGATGACATTAATAACTTCGCATTTAAAATGCCTTCCTTGTTAGATTCATTATAGGGACAATATTGTGAACAAGTGCCTACTTTTAGGTAATTTATTATTCTTAGCATTATCTTAGCTAGCATAGTCTCTTGAATGTGGATTTTAATTGTTTCATTATTGGAAAATTTGTTTTTATTCAGAGGATTATAATTATTAGTATTATTATTGTGCTAATATTTTGTTTTTTTTACTATCCCTTGTTTACCTAAATCTCTTTAAGAACTCTTTTTATTTCTTTTTATAATGTATAGAGCATGAGGGTTGATAGAATTTGGATGAATAATAGAAATGATCAAAGTAAAAAAAAGGGTAACTAAAGAATTTATAAGTGATGTAGATGAGTTCCTAGAATTTGCAATATGCCAAGACAACTTTGTTTCTGATAACAAGATAAGATGCCCTTGTTTAAGGTGTTATAATAGACAGTTTCTTGATATGGATATTGTCAGAACTCATCTCTATAAGCATGGTTTTGTACCTAATTACTATCAATGAGTTTCCCATGGAGAACCTTATGTAGCCATGGATAAAAAAGAATACAATATCAATTGTAGCTCTCAACTAGGTGATGGTAGTATGCCAATCGTAGATCCTTATCATAGAATGGTCTTAGAAGCTGCCGTTCCTAGTTTTTGTCCAAATGTATTTGATGAGGATGACATATTTGTTGGATATGAAATGTTTAGAGATGATGGAGAGCTTCCTAATTGTGAGGCTAAGAAGTTTTATGTAATGTTAAAAGTTGTAGAGGAGTCAACTTTTCATGGGCGTAAAACTCATTCTATATTGTTTGTGGTAACAATATTATTGAACATCAAATCTAAATTTAACTTGAGTGAAAGTTGTTTTAATTGCATTTTGCAATATATCAAAGAACTTCTACCCAAAGATGCAAAATTGCCAAATGACTTATATAAGACAAAATAGATAGTGAGTAAGCTTGGGCTAGGGTATGAGAGAATACACGTGTGTGTTAATGGTTGTATTATTTATTACAAGGAACACAAAGACAAAATCACTTGTTCAATATGTGGTCATCCTCGTTATAAACCTAGAAAAAAAATGTGATAAGTAAAAGCATAATATACCTTATAAGGTTTTAAGATACTTGCCTCTTACCCTTAGGCTACAATAGCTATACATGTGATCAAAAACATCTGACCACATGCCATGGCATGCAACAACTCGTTGAGAGTCAGGGATGATGAGTCATTTATGTGATGGGGAGGCATGGAACCATTTCAATCAATGCCATCCTTCTTTCGCTGCGGAACCTCGCAATGCTGATTAGCTCTTGCATTTGATGGTTTTAGTTCTTATGAGCAAATATCACATACTTATTCTTGTTGGTTAGTAATTGTCACACCATATAACTTTTCATTAGGAATGTGCATGAGTACCCCTTATATGTTATTAACTCTTGTTATTCATAGGCCAAAGAGCCCTGGCCAAAATATAGACTTGTATTTGCAACCTCTTATAGAAGAGCTTAAAACATTGTAGGAAGATGGTGTAGAAACATATGATTGTTTTAGAAAACAAAACTTTCAACAATGAGCTGCTATTATGTGGACTATAAATGTGATGATCCAGGAATTAAGTAAAATTTAAATGTATAAGTTTGTATTTTAATAGTAGTTATAATAATTTTTGGAACGAATGTGACAAGAACGAAAGCTGATGTAGTGGCAGTTGAACATGTATGCTTTCATCAGGTCACAAGATCGCATTTGTTTAGGCCAAGGGGCTTAATTTTTTTTATGTTATGAAATTACTAAACTACCCTTATCACAATCATAGATTTTAACCCTTCTTTCTTTCCTTTTTTGATTATTCTAGATTAGAGAGAGATTGAGAGCTCTGACCAAACCATTGCCCTGCCTCCTACCGATCTCTACCTTCTTCCTTCTCAACCATTGGTCGCGTCGCTATTTACGTTGTGCTTGTTGCTAGTTCTTTTGCCACAGTTATGAATTCTTCCCCTGTTTCACAGCTAATCCTTCGCCTTTGTCATTACTTCAAGTATGCTTAGTCTTTCCTTTCTCATTGTTTCATGTACGTGTAAATGCTTTGGGTGAGCTAAGATTTTTTTCCTCTTGGTCGTTTTGCCGTCACTAGTATGCTCACTCTTTTTCTTCATTCATGGTAACAGTTCGTCCTTCTTCACTGTTCGAAGTTGCCTTCTCCTTTCTCTGTTTGTGCATGTTGGTTCATCTAAGGTTAGAAGCTTTGATCCCTCCTCCTTCTCTTGGTATAATCTGTGTGTGTGAGTAGTTGGGATGATATTGTTAAGATTATAAATTTCTCTTTGATTTTTCTATTGCCTGTGTTGAATGTAGGAGAAGAAAGAAATTCAAATTGAGCTGAAAAATCTATCTTGAGGCTTAATAATGATATATATATATATATATATATATATGGCTCAAAATATTTAAGGTAAATTGATTTTATTGGATTGGTTGATCTTGAGCAATTGTTAGAATCAATTTGAAAGAGAAGAGCTTAGGTGTAAAATTTAAAATTAGTGACTATAGGATGTTTGTTACAATGCTTGTTAGAGGAATTAGACTTTATTTTTGAATATTTTGAAATTTTATTGGTTCTTGGGATTAATATGGTTATTGATAAATTGTCAGATGTTTTAAATTGAATGGGTAAAAATAATGCACCTATGGTATTTGGTGCAAAGCCTGAGAAAAAGTTATGTCTCAAGAAAAATAGATTGGCATGGTTAAGACAAATTAGAGGAGACCAGTGATATAGATGATAATACTGGGACCATCTCTAAAGCATAAATTTAGTTTTAAAATTTTAGATGGTAATATTTGATTTGGAATTGTGTTAAAAATTAAAATTTATTGAAAAATGTATTTATTTATATCCCTAAAGGGTGCGTGGAAGAATAGGACCTTAACACGAATTAAAGGAAGAACATCTTTGAGAACTTCGATGAGTAAGTGAATAACATCCTATCTAATTATTCGTTAATAGTCTTTTACTAATTTTATTTTTATGAATTGTTTTAGTTTTGGAAATTATGAAATAATTATGAAGGATGATTAAATTATATTATATGCATTTATTTTTCCTCAAGAAATGTATTTCTAATATTGATGAAAATATCTTTGTTTATTGAACTTCGAAATTTCTTGGCTACACAATTAATGCAAGATTGCATATTAGCTCTTAAGCATTAATTTGGCAAGTTTTAATACTTGAAACAATTCATATGAGTTTGATATTAAGAATGCAAATTTTATTTCAAAAATAATTATTTCTCTTATATGTTTGAAACGTGATTTTTAAGAGAACTTTACATATAATACTGGTTGTTAATGACAGTTTTGTTAGCTCTCGGTACCTTGGTTAATGACTAGTTAGTTTGAATTCCGTGAGCTTTGACCTAATATTAGATTAATGTTGGCTAAATAATTATATTATCCTATGAACTTTAGGTTTAGTGGTACCATAAACTCTAAAATTATTTATATGCAAATTGTTCTCTTAACTTTTAAAAATAATGTAATCTAATCCCTATCATTAACAAAAATTAACCTTGACCATTATTTATTAGAAATGAATAAAAAGATCTCAAAAATTATATAAAAAGACCAAAAAAATTTGGTCCTTTTCCATAATTTTTGGATCATTGTTTGTAATTTTTGATAATTTTTTTGTAATTTTTTGTCTTTTTTTATCATTTCGTGATTTAACTGACAGTCATTTTTAACTTTAGCCACTAACAAGTTAAATTATACTATTTTTAAAAGTCAAAAAATAATTCACAATTAAAAGAGGCCTTGTCTTTCATGTACCCTAAGGGGGCTGTGGTTTAGACCAAATGAGTGCTAAAGCAAATTTGTGTAATAAATAATAATTTACAACTTTTTAGAACCATAATTGTTCACGCTAAAACATAAGAAAAATAAATTTATTAACAAAATATGTTGATACCGACTCAAATTGGTGTGAGCTGGGTTATTAAACTCGCTAAGAGTTAAAATAAGCAGATGATGAGGATATAAATTCAAATCATAAAGTTAAATTATAAACTCATAAAAATTTATTTTTATTAATAAATATCTTATTAAAAATATTTGATTAAATAATTAAAATATAAAATATGATTATAATTTAATTTAAATATATTTTAAATATAAATCATTAAAATTAAATTCATTTTCATTGATATATTGTCATACCAAATATAAAATTTTGAAATAAGACAACTTATTTTTGGTTGTCCTTTTTTCTTTTTTTAATTAATATTAGGCCTTACTTTTTTAGTTTTATTTTTCTTTGAACCGGATTCTATCACTTCTCTGAGCTGAGTTTTACACATTTAACTCACCTAATTTCAATGAGTTTAATTGAGTTCACATTTAATTTAAATTTATGAATGAGATAATATGATTTTATAAGTTAAAAACGTAAAATTGGTATACTTGAAAAGTCAACTCGTGAGTTTAATTGAGTTTGTATCTAATCTAAATTTATAAATGAGTTAGTACAATTTTATAAGTTAAAAATGTAAAAATGATAAGGTTGAAAATTCAACTCAAGAGTTTAATAACAATGGTGTGAAACTCTCGTTTCTTAAATAAATGATTGGATGTTTGATTCCAAGCACTTGTGAATATAAAAAATCTTAGTCGGAGGGTTTTATTCTTTGGCCTGCATACCCTTGTAAAGATTTAACCTCCAACCCTTTGCTCTTTGTTACTGGCAAAAATAGCACAACATCGCGGAGGAATAATTAAATTAAGACGGCCACTTCCTTCTTGGTTTTTTTTAATTAAATGAAAAATACTATTAAAATCAGAGACAAACAAATGCTACAATGACATTACCTACAGGCGTCAAGACAAACTTTCGAACCTGTTTGGATACCCCAAAAAGAAAATTAATTATGAAAGCTTTAACCATAGTTCTGTTAAAAAAAAAAAATCCCCAAAACCCCTCTTTTTTTTTATTATTATCATGTCTTGCATTCTTAATTGCATTTCAAAGAAGCTCATTTCACCAGCTTCTGCAAATCAATTATTTGCGTTTAGCTTTAATGGTGTGTCAAAAATTTTCAAATATCAAACATATCCTTGTATGGCTTATTGGTACCTCATTATACTGATAGCCTTCTTTTTTTTTTTTTGGCCAACTTATAATATATTTATAATAAATAGATATTATTATACATATTGAAAAAATAGATGAAAACAAACTTAATAATATAAAACGTAACTTTATCGTCTATTATTATATATATATATATGGATTTATTTTTTTACATACATTAAATTATTAATATTAATATAAATTAATTTATATAATTCATGAGATATATAAGTTTTTTTATTTTTATAAAAAAATCAGGTATATAAGTTAAATAATATATTTTACTTGTTAAATAAATTTGAAAAAATTTAATAATACATGTAACTTTATCAATAATTTAATTTTCAAAAGCAATATATTTATGGTAATTTATACATCTAAAATTAATTCGCACTAAATCAGTTAAATATTTTAATTCTGTTAAAATTAATTTCAAAAAAAATAATATTTAAATATGATTACATTATAACATAATCACTTATAATCAAAATCAATAATATTTATCAATTTTTTATATATTTAATTATATCCAAAGGTGCGGCAGTCATAACACGAATTTGGTGCTTATCCTCTCCCCAAGAAAAAGTCGGATTTCAGATTTCAGATTTATTCCTCACAGTTGACCCAATAAATAAAGTGAAAGGAAGCCAAGGGATCTTGATTCTTGAATATATAGTTAGAACGTAAAGGTAAGGTATTGTTGAAGCTCATTCAATTTTGCATCTTATTTCTTTGTGTCTTTTTTGGGAATGAATGATCCAAGAGGTTGAAAGACTAAAAGAGGGTTAAGCATCATCGCCATACCATCACTAAAAGAGGTTGAAACGACAAATGAAAAGAAACCAAAGCTTGAATAGCAGAGAAGAAGGAATCTATCTTGGGTGATCGTCGCCCTATGATGGTGCTCATTTGGATAAAAAAATAAGAACCATTCAAATTTTAATTTAAATAATCTATATTTAATAAATTATTTTATATTTATTAAAATAAAAATTTATAAAAATTATTAAAAAATAATAATAATTTTTTTATTATCAATTGGGTCTAGATTTAATTTATAGCATCTAATTTAATATTAAAATTTTTATATATTGACTACTCAAATATACTTTATATAGTCTGAATTTAAAATTTTTACTTGTTTTTTTAAAAATATTTCAAAAAATATTTATATTTTTTTTAAATGGACTGTGCATAATATATTGAGTAGTCAAAATATAAAATATAAAAATAAAAAATTAATTTAAACTAATTATATAAAAAAATATGAGTAGTAGTTAATATATAAAAGTTATAAAAAATTTAATATTAATTAACCCTTTAAAATAAATATAAACTTGATTGATGACAATATATATATATATATATATATATAATTTTTATTTTAATAAATATAAAATAATCTATTAAATCTGAGTCACACACCCAGGATAAACCCGATAAGAAGGACCTACACACACAGCAAAGAATAATTGAAAAAATAGTTGGAAAGCAAAGCACAGAGATTCACACTTTTGTTAATATATATTTAATTTGGAAGAATCACAGTCCAACAGGGATCGCAACTATTATCCTGCTTCTCTCATTCATCTTCCTCTCCATTCTCTTTCCTTCGTTTGGGTGAGTTCCATTTTCAATTTTCAAAACCTTTACGCTGTACTTGCTGTCTTACATTTCCCTTCCAAAATTGTTCTATGGGTTTTTCTTACAACCTTCAGACTGCGACATCAGAGACAGTTCAGATCTTGGATTCATCAATTGGTCCGACGTCTCTGGTAGTCTCTCTATCGTCAACTTCTAAGTCTCAAGTTAGTCTATTTCTATATTTATTGTTTGTTTTAATGTTATGTTTAACCTTACCAGTTACCCTGGTAGACTCTAAAATTTTAATTCCAACATAACAATCCCAACACTAGATATTGTCTTGTTTCTCAGAAGTTAGCCTTGTTTGCTCGAGTCTCACTTTTCTCACGACCTTTAATTTAATCTTTTGGTGGAACCGTGTTAGATTGTTTTAACCTTCTTGCAAATTTTTAAAATCTTATTTATCCTTATAGAATAAAGATATAATAATTAATGTCTTTCTTTAATTAATTTTTTTTACTTTTTATGTTATGTAACAATACCGATACCAAAAATCATACAACGGAGTTCAAATCATCCGAGGTTCTTTAATAAGAAAAAAAGAAGCTTATTTTTTGTTCAGACTTTCTTTCCATCTCATATCTGTATTTTCAGGGTTTTTTTTTTATGCTATCAAACCAACTCATTTTTTTTAACTGATCTCACACTACTTTTTAGTTTCAATCTTCTTCTGCTTGAGAGAGAGTTTGAACTGGATTTAAATATAGATCTCACACCACTTTTCACTCTTTTTTTTTCCCTTTAAACAAATAAACTACACAAAAATTCACAGATCTCAATTCTTCTTTTTAAACAGGGGTGGGTTTCTCTCATTTTTTTTTCTTCACTGTAAATTTGAACCATTCAAATTAAATCTGTATTTTAAAACTATCAAATCTAAATTTTCAAATTCAATTTAATAGTTCAGATCTACAGTGATTTCTTCTCTACTCTCCTTTACAGAAAAGAAAATTCAACTCAAAACATGTATCTTCTTTTTAAACATGTATTCCTCTGATCTTGTTTGTAGCTTTTCTTTCTCAACCATATAGATCGGGTAAAATATTACTTTTGAAAATTTTGCATCTTCCAAAATTTATAGATGAATTCTTCTAAAACTACTCAACTATATCTATTTGTAAAAAATCACATTCATTTTTAAATCATTGAACAGTAATTAAGTTGTAGTTTTTGGAAAAATTTGTAAATTTTAAAAGTTAACTTATAAATTGTGTGTGAATACTAGTAAATAATAATATTTTAATGTTTATATATATATATATATAAAATTATTAATATTTAATAAGATATTATTAAAATAAATATAATATTTTTTTAAAAATGGTAGTAGTAGTCCCAAAGTAAGTGCTTAAGATGGCATTTCGGTCTTTGGATATGGTACTTTTATATTCTTATATAATACATATCTGTAACTTTTTTTTTGAAATTTTGAAGATTAATTTTTTTTGGTCAATTAATAATCAAAATTAATATTTGTTAACGGCAATGTTGACATTACACTATTTTCAAATGTTGCAGGAAACATTGCAGTAAAAAAATTTAGAATTTTAGATGTTTATAGACTTGTAGTTGGAGGAGGAAAAAAATTAACATTAACCCTAAAAATATTTTTTTTTTGCTTTAACCTTGTTAATTCACTTTATCAATAATGTTTGTTTGTGATAATTTATTAATAATAAATTTAACCTAAGAAACATCCTGCACGATATTTTAATTCAAAAAGATTATTTCGATTTCTTTTAGTTAATTTTTGCTTTAGTTAATTTATATATTTATTGTAAGCCAATTAAATTATATTTATTGTACATGAAAGCGCGCCCATGTACACACTCTTATTGGTTACTTACACTAACAAATATTGAATAATATATTTTCCCGAATACACGAGAAACAAATCTTGAAAAATTTCGATCCTCATCAGAAAAGAAAAGATATTATTTGATTTTTTTAATAATTTCATATAAAGTTCTTTAAATTTTTTGGGTCATGTATATCATTACGAGATATGCTTTCTAATGATAGATTCTTTGAAAGATGGAAAATCTTTAAGGTTTTCTGGGATTCAGTCACGTACAATTGGCAATGTAACTTTTGAAGATATATGGTTCTCTTTGGCTTTGCTGGCTCAAATGGCAGAGATTGTAATATCAGTTTTTGCCAAAGTTGCTGAATATTTGGTAGATCCAGTGGT
>NW_026555341.1:30785881-30985637 GCF_029017545.1 Prosopis cineraria | reverse complement strand
AATTATATAAAATAAATATGAGTAGTCAATATATAAAAGTTATAAAAATTTTAATATTAAATTAAACCCTTTAAAATAAATATATACTTGATTGATGACAATATATATATATATATATATATATATATATTTTTTATTTTAATAAATATAAAATAATCTATTAAATCTGAGTCACACACCCAGGATAAACCCGATAAGAAGGACCTACACACACGGCAAAGAATAATTGAAAAAATAGTTGGAAAGCAAAGCACAAGAGATTCACACTTTTGTTAATATATATTTAATTTGGAAGAATCACAGTCCAACAGGGATCGCAACTATTATCCTGCTTCTCTCATTATCTTCCTCTCCATTCTCTTTCCTTCGTTTGGGTGAGTTCCATTTTCAATTTTCAAAACCTTTACGCTGTACTTGCTGTCTATACATTTCCCTTCCAAAATTGTTCATAGGGGTTTTTCTTAACACCTTCAGACTGGACATCAAGACAGTTCAGATCTTGGATTCATCAATTGGTCCGACGTCTCTGGTAGTCTCTCTATCGTCAACTTCTAAGTCTCAAGTTAGTCTATTTCTATTATTTATTGTTTTGTTTTAATGTTATGTTTACCCTTACCAGTTACCCTGGTAGACTCTAAAATTTTAATTTCCAACATAACAATCCCAACACTAGATATTGTCTTGTTTCCTCAGAAGTTAGCCTTGTTTTGCTCGAGTCTCACTTCTCTCACGACCTTTATTTAAATCTTTTTTGGAACCAGTGTTAGATTGTTTTAACCTTCTTGCAAATTTTTAAAATCTTATTTGATCCTTATAGAATAAAGATATAATAATTAATGTCTTTCTTTAATTAATGTTTTTACTTTTTATGTTATGTAACAATACCGATACCAAAAATCATACAACGGAGTTCAAATCATCCGAGGGTTCTTTAATAAGAAAAAAGAAGCTTATTTTTTGTTCAGACTTTTCTTTTCCATCTCATAATCTGTATTTTCAGGGTTTTTTTTTATGCTATCAAACCAACTCATTTTTTTAACTGATCCCACACTACTTTTTAGTTTTCAATCTTCTTCTGCTTGAGAGAGAGTTTGAACTGGATTTAAATATAGATCTCACACCACTTTTCACCACTCTTTTTTTTTTTCCCTTTAAACAAATAAACTACACAAAAAATCACAGATCTCAATTCTTCTTTTAAAAACAGGGGTGGGGTTTCTCTCATTTTTTTTTTTGCACACTGTAAATTGGAACCATTCAAATTAAATCTGTATTTTTTAAAAAACTATCAAATCTAAATTTTCAAATTCAATTTAATAGTTCAGATCTACAGTGATTTCTTCTTCTCTACTCTCCATTACAGAAAAGAAAATTCAACTCCAAAACATGTATCTTCTTTTTTAAACATGTATTCCTCTGATCTTGTTTGTAGCTTTTCTTTCTCAACCATATAGATCGGGTAAATATTACTTTTGAAACTTTTGCATCTTCCAAAATTTATAGATGAATTCTTCTTAAACTACTCAACTATATCTATTTGTAAAACATCACATTCATTTTTAAATCATTGATACAGTAATTAAGTTGTAGTGTTTTGGAAAATTTGTAAATTTTAAAGTTAACTTATAAATTGTGTGTGAATACTAGTAAATAATAATATTTTAATTGTTATATATATATATATATAAAATTATTAATATTTTAATAAGATATTATTAAAATAAATATAATATTTTTTTAAAAATGGTAGTCTTACCAAAGTAAGTGATTAAGATGGCATTTCGGTCTTTTATATGGTCTTTTAATATTCTTATATAATACATATCTGTAACTTTTTTTGAAATTTTTGAAGATTAATTTTTTTTTGGTCAATTAATAATCAAAATTAATATTTGTTAACGGCAATGTGGACATTACATACATTTTCAAATGTTGCAGGAAACATTGCAGTAAAAAATTTAGAATTTTAGATGTTTATAGACTTGTAGTTTGAGGAAAAAATTACATTAACCCTAAAAATAATTTTTTTTTGCTTTAACCTTGTTAATTCACTTTATCAAATAATGTTTGTTTGTGATAATTATTAATAATAAATTTAACCTAAGAACCATCCTGCACGATATTTTAATTCAAAAGATTATTTCGATTTCTTTTAGTTAATTTTGCTTTAGTTAATTTTATATATTTATTGTAAGCCAATTAAATTATATTTATTGTACATGAAAGCGCGCCCATGTACACACTCTAATTGGTTACTTACACTAACAAATATTGAATAATAATATTTTCCCGAATACACGAGAAACAAATCTTGAAAAATTTTCGATCCTCATCAGAAAAGAAAAGATATTATTTGATTTTTTTAATAATTTCATATAAAGTTCTTTAAATTTTTTGGGTCATGTATATCATTACGAGATATGCTTTTCTAATGATAGATTCTTTGAAAGATGGAAAATCTTTAAGGTTTTCTGGGATTCAGTCACGTACAATTGGCAATGTAACTTTTGAAGATATATGGTTCTCTTTAGCTTTGCTGGCTCAAATGGCAGAGATTGTAATATCAGTTTTTGCAAAGTTGCTGAATATTTGGTAGATCCAGTGGTACGTCAAGGGAAATATTTGTTCTGTGCTAGCAAAATCTCAAAAACTCTTGAAACAGAGAAGCAAAATCTTGAATCAGCTCAATACAAAGTGCAGAATCGTTGCCAAGAAGCAATGGTTAAAGCTGAAAGAATTAATGATGCCGTTGAGAATTGGTTAGGTGAAGTGAAAATTCATATGGATGAGGTGCAAAACTTGGAAAACAAATGAAAGAAAACAACAATTGCTTTCATGGGAGGTGTACTAGCTATTGGAAGAGATATTGTTTGGGCAAACAGATGGCAAAGAAGATAGAAAACACAAAACAACTTGTTGAAAGGAATAATTTTGATCCCTTTTCTGTCCCTGGGGAAATTCCAGATATAAGTATTTTTTCTTCTAGAAATTTTGTGTATTTCCAGTCTACAAAGTTGGCTTCAGATGAACTTTTGGCAGGTCTCCAAGATGACGGTACCCACATGATTGGATTGTATGGAATGGGAGGCTCCGGCAAAACAACCTTGGTTAAAGAGGTTGGCAAAGAGGCCAAAAAATCAAACTCTTTGATCGAGTCATACTTGCTACCATCTCCCAAAATCCAGATAATAAAAGGATTCAAGATGAAATTGCAGACATGTTAGATTTGGAGTTGAAAGAACAAAGTGAAGCTGGAAGAGCAAGACGTTTGTCAATGAGATTGAGTAGTGGGGAAAGGATACTCATGATATTAGATGATGTGTGGGCTAAGATTGATTTAAAGGATATTGGTATTCCTTTTGAAGATTATCATGTGGGCTGCAAGGTCCTTCTTACTACTCGACTTCAGCGAGTATGCATTTTGATGAATTGTGAGAGGAAGATTCCATTGCATCTCTTATCTGAAGAGGAATCTTGGACATTGTTCAAAAAGCATGCCCGTATTGTAGACAAATCATTACATGGTGTGGCACAAGAAATTGTTGGGGAATGTAAAGGGCTTCCTATTGCAATTCAAGCTGTAGGAGCCTCTTTGAAAGAAAAGTTTATAGAAGAATGGAATGAAGCACTAGCAAGATTGAGGTTTTCAAAACCAATTGATGAGGAACCAGGTGTTAGAGATGCCTTTTCTTGTCTTAAGTTGAGCTATGATTATTTGAAGAGCCATGAAGCCAAGTCACTCTTTTTGATGTGCTCCATATATCCAGAAGATGCAGATATCTTTGTTGAAGATTTGTTTAGAATTGCAATTGGTTTAGGCATGTGTGAAGAATTGCGTTCACTTGAAGAGGTGAGAAATAAAGTGAATGCATGTATAAATAATCTTGTAGATTCTTGTTTGCTAATGTGGTCTAAGAGAAAGAAAGACCACTGAGAATGCATGACATAATTCGAGATGTAGCATTGTGGATATCATTCCAAGAAAATCGCACTATTCTAGTGAATCTTGAGAAGGATATGAAGGTGGAAATTATAAATGAATCGATAAAAGATTGTTATGCATTCACTTCTTGGTGTAATCAAACATCTCAATTTCCTCAAATATTAGGTGCTCCAAAACTTGAGATTTTGTTGTTTAACAACATAGGTGCGTGTGAATTATCAGAAGCAAATTTTAGAGGTATGGCATCACTCAAGGTAATGCAAATCAACTCTAGATATCATGAAGCAGTGGACTTGTCATCACTATCGTACTCTATGAATTTGCTAACTAATCTACAAACTTTGCGCTTGCAATGTTGTCGATTAGGTGATGATTTGTCGTGGGTGTTAGGCCTCAAAAGACTTGAAGTTCTTGACTTGAAAGAAAGTTCATTTAAGGAACTTCCGCAAGGATTAGAAGAGTTGAGAAAATTGAAGTTGTTGGTTTTTGTCTTGGATCAACGAGCAAAGTTTTTAAGATAGTGGAGAGATGCACACATCTGGAAGAGTTATATGCTTCACAAATCCGACTAAGTAGAACAACTTTAAAACTTGGTGGTGTTATTCCAAAAATGCCACTTTTCCCATATTACGGAGATATGAACTTGAAATTGGGAACTATCATGAAATTCATAGGCAACATTCTAAAGCCTTAACGGGCTGTCACTCTAAGGTTTTGTCCTTGGGAGAATTAAAAATCTTTGCTTTAACTCCATTTATTATGGATCTTTTACAACGAGCTGAAGCTGTTTGTTTAAATAAACTTGATGGAGGTTTCAAAAATATTGTTCCAGACATCGTTCAGGCTGTTCGAAGGATGAATGAGTTGATTAGCTTGTGGCTTCATTCTTTTTCAAATTTAGAATGTGTTGTTGATGCAACTTCTCATATTGTTGATTTGTTTCAAGCAGAAACTTTGTTTCCAAAGCTAATTAAGTTAAGGTTGGAGTCTTTGAGCAATTTGAAAAAAGTTTGCTGCGGTCCACCTTTGCTTCTCTTCTTCGAGAAATTGCAAGAATTGCATGTATCTCATTGTCCTATGTTAACATCACTCTTCCCAAAGTGTGTTGCCAGAGCTGTGTTGTCGTTACAGAAGCTAACTGTAAAAAGTTGTGGTGAATTGAAGAATATAATAGATGAGGATGGTGATGGTACTATCAATCAAATAATTTCAGCTTCAAACAATTCACATTCGGCGTTCTCACAATTGAAAAGTTTGACCATCCTTGATTGTCATAAGTTAGAATATGTATTCTTAAACTCTTGTGCTCAAGGCCTTGTGCAGTTAGAGGAGGTGTGCATTCAGGGGGCTTCTCAACTAAAATATGCTTTTGGCCAACATGAAGATGAACATCAAGAGTTTCAGATAGAGCTTCCTATTCTGAAATCACTTGAACTTCATGGCTTGAAAAATTTGATTAGCATTTTCCCAAAAAACTATCTTTCGAGTTGCCCATGTTTGAGGAAATTGCGTTGGGTGAGATGTCCAAAATTCAGAGCTTCATGTGTTAACATTATGGTTGGTTCAAATATAAATATGGTATGTATTTCCATGTGCAGTCCATTGTATTATTTGAAGGAATTTTCCTTGTTACATTTATAATATCTATGAAAATAATGCAAAAAAAGCAAGGTGACTATCTTATTTTGATTTGTTAAATGTTATAATTACAGGACAACCAGTTATACAGCAAGGTTTCAGCTCCATTATCGTTTCTAAAGTTAGAGAAACTTGAGGTTAAGGGTTGTAGTGTTGAAGACATTCTATTTCCACTTGAAAGGGATGTTTTTACTGAAACGAATTCCCAAAACAAGTTGATCTCACTCTTAGACACTCTGGAATTGGATAATATGCCTGAGCTAAAGTTTGTTTGGAGTGGTCCAATGGGAACAGTGAGCCTCCAAAATCTTAGAGAACTTAAAGTGAGAGGGTGCAACAATTTGAAGATGATTTTCTCCCCTGTAATTCTTAAAAGTATACAACTATTGGAGCGTCTTGTAATATCAGATTGCAATGAATTGGAGGAAATAATGTGTGGTATAGAGTAGGAGAGCAACAACAAGGCCCAATGGACGCTCAATCCGTGCAAGTATTCTTTCCAAATCTGAGAGAGCTTCAAGTTTGGAGATGTAGCAAGCTCAAATGCTTATTTTCAATAGCCATAGATTGGAACAATCATTTAAAGAATGTGTTACCCAACTTGAAATCCTTAACTTTGGAACAAGTGCCAAGTCTCCAGGATTTTTGCTACAGTTTACCTTTTCCAACAATCACCTTTTCCAGGTACTCACATATTTTTGTGGTCATTTTGCTTTCTTTATATTACTTTTCTTGCTACACTCCTTTTTTACATCTCAATTATTAGTGTGTGAAATCATTAGGAGTCGCACGTGTGTGTCTATCAATATTTGATTTAACTCCCAATTGGAGTTTCAAAATCCTAAAAACAACTATACTCATATATATATATATATATATATATAGTTTTTCTAATATATGTACCCATTTTTCAATTGTTTCTAAATATTTATGTGACAATTAATTCTCTATTTGATTCAAGGAAAATGGAAGAGGAGAAATTTTAAGGAGTCCAATTAAAAAAAAAAATTGACAAGCAGAGTTATAAAATTTTTATAGAAAAAATAGAAGGAAAAAAATATAAGAGGAAGGAGCAAGGAAACACAATTAAAAAACTTTAACCTCATTTTTTCATTTTATTTTTAATCTAAATCATTAAAATATTCACTACTTCCCTTCCATCTGCCTTCAACCTAACACAATTTTTTTTTATTTCAGAATTTGTTCTTCCACATTGTATAAACAATTTTTTTTTTTAGAATTTCTCACCCATTGTATTTTGAATATAAATAACAATTTTTAAGGTCCATTTGTTTAAAATTAATAAATAAATAATTTTTATGTGGTTTAGAGATTTTAAAAATAAATTTATTTTGTAATGATTGTAAAAATAGATATTATTTTATGTTTAGTTATACTAATAAAAATAATTATAACAAATTATATTTAACAACACATTTTATCTTAGAACAACACCTTGTACATATTAAAAATTTAAATTTTTAAACAGAATATTTTATTCTAAAATTTATAACTTTTGCCATTGCATATTAAAAAAAAAAAAACTTGTTTTATTTTAAAATTCTTATCCATGTACCGATACAAAAAATATAAATAATATCTTATTTTATTCCATAATCTTTACACTTGTAATTTAAAATTTAGATAACAATTTGTAATATTTTATATTTTTTTATAAGTTCATGCATACATATTGAGTTAGAAGTTTTTTTAAGAATGGGGGTATCATTACTTCAGAAAGAAAATTACAAAAGGACCCTGGCAGCGCAGTTGCACTGAATTAGAAATTATATTTTGGTAACGACTCCTTTTTTTTTTTAACAATTTGTTGTTCTTGTACATTTAAATTAAATTATTTTATAGTTTATGTAAATTAAATTTGTAATTTACGCCATCTTCCAACTATCTAAAAAGTAATAAAAAAAACCTGAAAAAAATGATAATTGGATACCATCTTCACACAATATTTAATTTCTTTTTCCTGTGCTTGTACCGTGTGGTAAAAAATAACAGTTGAATTATCAATTTTCAACAGCATTTGAATATATAATTTTTGTTAAAGGATTTAACTGGTAAGTAGACGACATTCCGTAGCTTTATTGAAAGGTACAACATGATTATTCAATTTTATTTTCCTGTGTTTTGCTGCTTCCCTTTTTTTTAGCAAACCATGCGACCATTATAACAACTGATTGATCAATTTTTAATTCCAAATTAATTTTTTTCTGAAGTAAAATTAGCATTTCCACCTATTAATTTTTTTAAAAGAAAAAAATATCGTACAAACAATTTTGTTATCACAAATTTTTAATACACACATATGAATATGTTAAAATTTTATAGAAAAAAAGAAACCAGGAGCACTTGTTGATTTTGTTATGGTGTTGGGTTGGTTCTTTGTATATGCAGCTGTTGGGTTCAAAACTAGAACGCTTGTGGTTAGGAAGTGAGCCTGAGCTATGGGTGACATGGAGAGCTCCTTTACAGATTTCGAACTTTGTCCATCTTCAAGACCTTAGACTGAGTGAATGTAAGGAATTGAAATCTCTATTTGGTGAGGGCTTCCGCGGAAGAAGCCTGCCAATGTTACAATATCTTAGAATAAGCAAGTGTGAGGAGTTGGAAGAAATTCTGAGAGCGGATAATGAATTCCAAACATGCTTTCCTAAATTGGATTACCTCAGAGTTGAGCATTGCAACAAGCTCAAGTATCTTTTCTCAATCTCCTCTCTCACTCCATTGCTTCCCCATTTAGAGACAATATACATATCTGAATGTGCAAAGTTAGAGGAGCTTTTTAGATGCAGCAGTGAAGACACCAGTAACAATGTCAATGAAATCGCGCTTCCAAACTTAACATTCATACATCTAGTGAAATTGCCAAGTCTTGTTGATGTCTGCAATGGGTTCAAGTTATACGCTGTGAACCTTGAACAAATTAGGATGCAAGAATGTCCAAAATTTTCTTCAATCATGGGGGCAACTGGGAGCATAGTCACTCAAATAAAGAGAAAGGTAAGTTGCATTCTTCATGTTGGTTTTGTTTGTTTCACATGGACGTCAAAAATGAAAATGAATGGTGCTTGAACACTGATCGTAGCATGTTAGAGCCTGGAACCACTTCTACCCTGTATCAAACACTTGAACAATGAATATATGTGATCAAAATTAATCATTATAGTAATGTTTAATTGTTAAATGTGTTTAGGCTCCCTTTCCTTCGTTAGTTCATTAATGAGCTTCATTTGTGTTTCCCATAGGAAGCAGAGCCTCGTGGGAACAACGACAGTCAAATGCTTGATCAACTCCGATATTTCTTCTTCCAGAATATTTGACTTTAATGAAATTAGGGTTGCAAAAATTAAGTGAACTAAGCTTCATATGCAGGGCTTTCAGTACTCCCTCCCAAAATTCAAGCTTCCAATATCTTAGATTTTTAACAGTGCATGGATGTGGAAAACTGAAATGCATCTTCTCCTCCTCTGTTTGGGGAAGCCTTCAACATCTGACACAGTTGGAAATTAGAGAATGTGAGCAAGTAGAGGAAATCATGCAAGAGTTGGAAGAAGCTCAGCATGTATCCCACATTTCTTTCCCAAAATTGCGGTGGATAACAGTGGAGGGGTGCAACAAGTTGAAATGCCTTTTCAGGACACCTACAATTGCAATGCTTCTTCCAGAACTAAGTCTCATAGAGGTATCAAAAGCTGCACAAATGGAGGAGCTCTTTTCGCATAATTATAATAGTGATGAAGACACTGTCACTACACAACATATTGTGTTTTCAAATCTCTACTCATTGAAACTTTCAAAATTGCCAAGCCTCGCTCACTTCTGCAAAGGACTCAACTTAAATGCTCCATACCTTGGTGATGTCCAGATAAATGAATGCCCAAAATTTGACTTTTCCTTCAAGGAACCCACTTCCATAGAAAGCACAGGTATATATTTATCATGCTCCCACAATTTCCTTATTCCTTTATAATCACTGTTAGTCTATTACTATATATATATACGTAAATGGATCATGTGTTAAAAAATTACGAATGGATCAAATATTACAAAAAATTACGCGTGGGCAAATGTTTGGTTACCTCTCACTTCATAGAGTTACTTGTTAATTTTATTTAGTCGTCTTGACATCAGCTTTTCTGTTTCCAAAACTTACTTCAATAAGCTTATAATTAACTTCATAATTTTAATAATTATAATTCACTTTAAGAAAATAGAAATGCATCATTTCTATTTTTCAGAAATTTATCCTATGTGCCCGAAAACATTTTTTCTTTCAATGCTGCTAATAAATATCATTAATTTAACACAATGAAAACAGAACAACATGTCAATTCCATGGAAAGTTCCCCATTGTTAAAATAATATGGATTGTTATGTTCCCTCTAAAATTATATACTCTTGAGATCAATCAAAACTCTGAATTTGAAAAGGTTTGGTTGAGAGCATGCAGTAACTTTGAAGTTTCCTTGCTAAAATGGTTGTGATGATCTGTTTTATGCCTTTATTTGATTTGTTAAAAAAGATGTGTACGTTGAAGTGTGAATTTGTGTTCATAAGCGAATGAAAACATTGCAGTACCACGAATCATTTGATGGAGAGCATATGATAAAGGAAAGAGCAGATGGCAGGAGCGAAAAGAAAGCAGTAATTATCATATGCATGAGGATGTTACTAGTTAGAAAGTTGTGTTTTTATTGTAAAAAAACCTGGTGATTTCAAATTCTAAAGTTTTCAGCAAGGCCTGTAAAACAGTGTATCTGGTAATCAAGTGGGGAATTTTCGAGGGGTATAGTGTGGATGGATATGAATGTGTGGATAACTGTTTTGGATTGTATTGACTGTGATGATAGAACTTATATTCCTTGTGAACACCATCTTCTTGAATATTACAAGCACAGTTTATTGAGCTTTTGTCTTTTGATAAGGTAACTCTCACCCTCCTCGTTTTTTGTGTGGCTATGGTTTATGATGAGAGATCTTGATTAATATTCCTATCCATTTGATTTCATTAGATTCCAACTAACCAAACGGCTATATCTTCCAAACCTAAGTGTCTCCAGAAGCTATTAGGTAATATGGCAGAAACAGGGGAGAGTAATATGGTATAACCAAAAAATTATTTTGGAGACCTTTTTTTGACAAATTAAATTCTTATCCATTATCTTGAGGGATTTTCATTTATTTAATTTGAATATGATGTTTTCACTAATTAAGAGAATTTTTCACTTGCTTTTGTTTAATAAGATCTATTTACCAATCAGAGTTGAGTCTAGTTGAAGAGGTTTATCCTCATAATGTAACGAAACAATGATCAAATCTCCAATAAGAGATATATCCATATTTAGTACTCAATAGTTTCTCCAATAGGATTATTTCCAATAAGAAAATAGCTGTGAGTTAGAAAAAAAATGATCTATACTTGTGTTGTATAGAGACATAAGCCCAATGCACTTTATTGAAAATTTTTTAAATAATGATGAGCATTTTTTTTAGGTCTACTTCATCATTTCATAACATCATTTTTCTTTGGAGTGTTAGTCTAAAAATAATGTATGGATTTAGGTAAGAGTGAGGTGAAAAGCAAATTGTTTGCTATTTGTAAATGAAAAAAGAAAACACCATAGAGATGGTGAGAATGATAAGTATGGAAGATGAAGAGGAGGCTAATAATTTTTTAAAGGCCTTTTGGTTGCAAGAATCCTAGTCAAAAACATTTTTTAGTCTTTAAAATAATGTACACTATGAAATATTAATTATGCTTTTTTTTAAATATTACCTTTATTTAAATACTTCTACAGATATTACTATCATAAAAAATCCTTTATTTGACAATTATTTTTGCATTATTTGATAGTTATAACTGTAAAGTAAGGTGGCATCATATATTAAAAGCTCCCTTACTTAACAATCATTAACCATCAAATAAGGGTAACTCTATTTGACTGTTATTTTGAAATAATTATTAAATATTTCCTTCTAAATTTAAAATTGGGCCAATTTCAAAAGACAATACTTGACAGTTATGTAATAATTTAGAAAAATAATTAATTTAAAATTTACAATAATGTAAGTTAAATATATTTTTATATATTTTGGGATAAAAAAGTTGATGGTGTAGTGGCAAGTATTTTTGAGATTAAGACTAAGGTGCCACGTTTGATTCCTGCAAAGGCAAGAGTGGGATTATTTTTCTTTTAACTTTTCAACTTTTATAAAATTATCATAAGGTCCTTGACCCATCAGATTTATTTCTTCCTCCTTTTGTGTTTTTACAGGAGCTAAGAGAATGAGATAGATCTGAGATTCCAGAACCTTCAGCCTTAAGTCTTCTTCAATTCAACTAGCGTTCTCCATCATTCCTCTTCAGTCTTCAACATCGTCAGCGTGAGTGTGCTAGAGAGCGTCGTCAGTCACTGCTGCACGACGTTCTCCTCTTCCCTGCTCTACTGCCATTCAGTTCAACCCCTGCACATTTGCTTGCGTTGGTTGCTGTCAGTTCTTTTTCTTTCTTCCTTCTCCGCCAGTCAGCTCGCTATCGTCGACAGGTGCGACAGCTCCGTCCACCATTGTTGTGAAGTTCTACTGTGAGTTTTCTTCCCCTGATCGTCTCTGTTCGCTGCTCATGTGTGCCACTGTTCTTTCTTCTACCTCCTTGCTTCTGGCTACCAGAAATAGCTCTTCTCTGTCCGAGCTACTGTGATTCAGCGTACACGTTTCCTTTCTTCTTTCCCTTTTCAGCGCGACAGATTTGTTCTTCCCCTTTGCCTGCTCTGCCATGTTTAATATAAAGATGTGCGAAAAGAAAAAATCTTGACAGGAGTTAAAAGGAGAAAAGCTTTAAAATTTGAGAATATTACAGATAAGTGTATAATATTTTAATTGATTTTTTCAATTAAAATTTTTTTTATTAAAATATTACGTTTTTACAAATATTTTAATAACAATAATATAATTATTGAATATTTATTTATTGAAATTAGTTTATTTTGAAAAATTATTTTTACTAAATTTGAAATATTATTTAATTAATTAAAATAAGTTTAGACTTTAATTATAATATTTTTATTTTATCAAATATTGGATTAATACAGAAAACGGTTCATGCAAGTTCAACATTAAAAATAAAAATTTTATTTAATAATGATTATTTTCTCGCATGTTTGAAAATAGATTTGAAAGGGATTTTATACAAAACACTGGTTGTTAACAGTAATTTCGTTAGCACTTGGTGCACCATAATTATGATTAGCTAGTTCAACTTTCGTGAGTATCGTATTCACGTTTGTTATTTGTGGGTCTTGTACCTGCATTTGTTTTATGGCTTTAAGTCGCATTTAGTTAGTATTACCCTCATGGCCTGTGTGTCCACATTTGTTTCATAGCTTAGGCTGCGTTTGATTACTTACTCTCGTGGACTGTGTATCCACATTTGTTTCGTAGCATATGTTGCGTTTGGTTATTCACCCTCGTGGACTGTGCGTTCACATTTTTGAATTGTTTTGATAAATTTCCAGAAAAAAATGAATGTTTAGTTGGTTATTTCATAATTAATGGTTTTCAATTAATAAATATTGTCATTATTATTTATCATTTAATTATTTTGATTTGTTAAGATCAAATGTTAAAGTTGTTTTATCATTATAGATTTAAATGTTTTTGTTATTGAAGTTATATAGATTTTTTATTCTAAGTTGACCAATTTTCTTACATTGAATTACTTTCTCATGTAATTTCTATAATTATTATATTTTATTCATTGTGATTCTACAAAATATTATGGTTAGAATGTTATTCACTTAAAAGTTATTTTGGCCTCAGATAGCGTAGTTGACAATATATGTCCTGCTTTCTAATGAGGGATTTTTGGTGAGCTTGGTGGAGATTAGTTCTGTAAATATTTCCTATTGATATAAATATGAATTTATAAATTATATCATGAAAAAATATGATTAGGTGCTTCACATTAGGGTCCTGATTCTCTTTGTTATATTGTCTATCTGTTGTTGTGGAGTAGAGCTTTGTATTGTTGGGTATAAATTGTAAAATTTTTGGTTTGGAGATTTCAGGAGATTCTACTTATAAGGGAGGTGCTGGCAAAATTTTTACAAAAAAAAAAAGGTTTGATATTTTGATTATATGAAAAATAAAATTTGATGTATATAATCAGGCTAATAGTAAGTCATATGCATTAATTTAGAATTTTTTTTAATCGAGGCCTTAAGGGACGTGTGTTTAAGTGCACATCCCGTGCTAGTCACTCTCATATTTTGGGGCGTGACAAGTTATTTCAAAAGTATTGCTAAATAAACTGACCCTATTTGACCCTTGTTTAAAACAAGGGTCAAATAAAGTGACCTTATTTGGCAGTTATTTAAATGACTGTCAAATAAAATAATCTTATTAATTTGAATTTACTCTTATTAATTTTTTATTTTTAATATTAAAAATGTGAAAATCAAATTAAAAATTGTTTCATCATAATATAGCAATAAACTACTATTAATCATGAAAAAATTACAATAACTAATACATATTAATATGAATATACTCTTCAATTCCACTAAATACAATACTTAGTTTCGAAACAAATTTATAAGAATACAACTCTTCAAGTTTTTCACCTGTACACCAAAAAATGTGTTTGAAGCAATAATCCCTTGCAATTAGCCTTCTTATGATTGATTCTTCATTTGACCTCAACTTTGATCAATGTTTGGCTTTGTTTTATCAGTCTTGGAGATCTATTGAGAATTTTAATGATTTGCACCAAGGATTGCAATATCAGTTACACAAAATATTATGGTTTTACATATTGCAATTCAAATCTAAGAAAAATTTTATCCATAGACATTGTCAATAGCATTATAAATAATATAAAGTCATATAATTCTAATATACATGATGACTTTCAATATTTTACTAATTTATTTGTGTTTTTAATTTAATTGAAAGTCATTTGTTTGAATTTATTAGCAAAAATATGATTAAGTGGATGACTATGTGTAAGATGGACATGGAAATGTGATTAGAAGTTAGTGGACTAATTCTAATATTAATTATGGGTTTTATATATGTAGTGAGGCCCAATTTATGGGCCTAAAGATGAAAATTTTAGAGTGCAAGTTCAATGAAGTAAATCTGAAAAGATAATATGCACAAGTCATATGTTTTCACTGTAATAAAGCACGATTTTAGTAAAACGCATAGTTTTGATCTTCAGTAAATTTTTAAGGTTTGGAGACCTCATTTTCAATCATTTCTCACTTCCAGCAGCTGCACAACGTCCAGGGAGAAGAAAACGAGCCAAAGGAAAGTTGGAGAAGCTTGTGTTTAATGGAAAATCAAGGGTTTCGCTCAAGATTGCTTTGATTAAGCTTTTCTACTCCTTCTTATGTTTTCCTTGCTATATATAGTGCTGATTTTTGCTATCATTAGAGCTATGTTTAGTTGATTTTCTCGCTATGAACTGATTTTGGATAAGAGCATGTTTGAACCATTTATTTAAGCTTGATGTTAGTTTTGATTTCTTAATCTTGTGCTTATTTGTCTACTTAGTGCTTGGCCACTATTGAGTGTGAATTTGGCAGTTTAGGTTTTATTTTGGAAGAAAAAAATCTAAATTAGATCATTAGATGAATGAGTACTGTGGGATTAGAATTTATTCTAATTTGCTAAGAGGATAGGAATATATCTATTGGACTCATATAATTATATAAGAGTGAGTTTGTACGTTTTTGCCTCTTAAATATTTGTGTTAAGAATAACATATTAATTCAAGAGAGTGTATAATTAATCAAAAGATAATTATTCCTATTAATTTTCTAGATTAACAAATTAATATTAAGTGAATTTATTTGGGTAATTACATGCTCTATGAATTGAAAAAGAGATTAGTCACTCTAGGTTGTCTTGATTATTTGTGATTATTGCAAATTTTATTTTAATGCATTCATGTAATTTCAATTTCTTAATTTGTCAAATCAAATCCAAATTTTGTTTTTCTCAACTTAAATAAAAATGGAAAATTTATTGTCTAGTCACCAATTAGTTTGATTCTCTGTGAAAACAATCTTGATTTATCACTCATTATTTTATGAACCATACACTTGTGGAATCCATTATATATTTGTGTGCATCAATATAGAAGCTGAATTCTAGACAAAAAAAGTGAAGAATTGAAAGATTATATCCACAAAACGTGGCTAAATTTAGGTTCTGTTATGATTTGAGCGCTTGATATCAAGCGTATTTGGAAAGGCAAAACCTAAAATCTAATAGACTCAAATGTTTTTATACAAGTTATAATTATTAACATTTAATCTTGGAAAATCTTAGAGATACATTGACTAATACATGAAAGTGGCATATGAAGCAGATAATTTAGATGAAATGAAGGTGTACTATTGCCGGGAAGGATATCACAAGAAAGAATTATGTTCATGTCAGGGTGCTTTCTCAATCCAGGATAAAGTTGGTAATTCACAAATTCACAATATATAAGCATATATACAGTATGATAGTTTTAAAAGAGTAAGATGGTGGCAAATGCAATATGAGAGAAAGGCGATAAATGATAAATAAGCTAGTGCTTAATTGAATTCAAACCTACTGAGAATGATTTCAAACAAGTCCTCAAATATATTTTTTGGCAACTTTTTCTTCTTCTAAAAGTTGCAAGTTGGCTACCTCTCCTCAAACAATGATCCTCATGTCACTAGACGGGATCCAAAAAATGGGAAGACTGATGTAGCCAAAATGTTTTTGAAACATCATGCAAATTAGTTTCTATTATTAAATGGGAGTACATCAAACATATCGCCAAAGGTTGGGTGGTTGAAATTCCTAATACCAATTGTGTACATTACAAATAAAAACAAATCATTTGCAAAAACAATGAAAGAGAGTTAGAGAGTACCATAAATGTCGTTAACTCAGCCAAGACTAATCAGTCATCAACTTCTCAAAAAGGTCAATATTCTACTAACAGCATCATCAATACACCTCATAGGAATGTAATTGTACTTGACAAGATAAGTTAAAGTGTTGTTGAACTCTATGTGGTTACAGGGAATCATAACCTGAAAAATGAGATGGAGGTTGGACTTGAAAGCACATATCTATTGACCATGTTCTTACTTCCAAATCACACTTACCAAGTTAATTCTAGCATTGATCCCTTCTAAAACTGAGCAAGTGTAATTTGCTTAAGGAGGATCAGTGATCTTGTCAAGAGCTTCCCAATTAGAGATGACATATTGAACCAAGCTGTCGTACACTTAACAATTTAGACTAGATTAACTAACTCTATAATATAGTGGTAACTTAGGTCATCTCCCAAAAAGGTATTTAAAGATTAAATCTAGAGCTTCTTTATGCAATTAAATTAAAATAAAAATCTTAAGAGTTGATTGATTTTAATTGATTTAAACTAAATACTAATTAACCTAATTAAAACCTAGGCTAATGAGTTTGTGAAAATGGGATGGAATAGGGTACTTGGAATTAGATTAATGCTCAAATCCTAATCACTTATGAAATGTGAATTAGCCACCTATAATTCTTCTCTTCCTAACTAAATTATAAAGCCACTAGGATAATTCTCTCTAACAACTTAATTTCACTGGGGACCCTAATTAAGCATAGGATTCTAGAGTCCAATTAAACTCCTTGATTTAGTTTTAGGACCAAGTTAGTGATCACTAATAAATTCCAACAAGCATGCTCAGCCTTTAACACCCTAAAATGACCCCCAAAATTATGATGGATCACAAGCAAGCCCAACAAATGCTCCTCAAGATTATAATGAAGCATAAGCAAGGTTAAAATACTCAAGAACATTCAAGATTATGAAATATCCTAAAGTGGCTGAAATTATAGTTGAACATACCAACAAAAATTCAACATTAATCAAATCAATCTCCATATAAAAATATCAACTAAGATTATGGTTGTAAAGCCAAGACATAACAATCCAAAATTATGATCTTACAAGTCTATTAATGGAGAAAAATTAAAAAAAAATAAGGGTTACAAAATTGAAGACCTAAGTGATTCATTGAGCTTTCATCCTTATAATGACCCAAAGTTTTAAAAATAAAATAAAATAAAGTAATAACAATTAAATTAAAATTATGGTGAGGTATTTAAATGTATTTTTATTAATTTTGGGACAAATATAACAAGGAAGATGAGGTGATTTAGTGGAATTTAAGCTAGTAGCTTTCCTAAAGGTCTAAATTTGAATTTTTGCTCAAGTTAAATGTTAATTTATTTTGTTTTAATTATGAGGAAACTACCAATGTGCCCCTATCCTTCTGGTAATTTTTCCTAACCAATTTTTATTAATTATTTCTTCTTCTTCTCTTTTATTCGGTGACTTCATAGGGCAGATAGATAGTGAAATTGAGTCTTGCTTCACCGCCTTTCTCTTCCTCACTGTCGTCCTTCGTTCTTCTCCCATCGCTGCCGACTTGTCTATTACCCTTTCATCTATCGTTCATTTGTTTCTGTAGTGTTGAGTGTCGAGTCTCTTCCCCTGTTTCTTTTTTGGCTTCATGGTTGATTAAGATGTGTGTGACTGTTCAGCCTCCATCTCTTCTTCCTCCTCTTCGTTCATCTATTGCCGGCAACTGTGGGAGTCATCGTCCGTTCACCGCTGTGATGGATTGTTCCGTAAGCTGGTTGGCTTCCTCCTCCATTCTTATTCTTGCTGATTCCTTTCCCCCTATGTTGTTCATGTCGTACTGTGGGTGTTTCTATTACCTTCTCCTTCTTTCCTTCTGTGTGTTGCCGGTGGGTACGCAGGTGCTATTTTCATTGCTATAGGTGATTCAATTTGTTAGTTCCTCCTCCTTCCCCTGCTCTGCCACCGGGCTGCTCTGCTTTTCTTGGTCTCGCGTTGTTCCTGTTCAAGAGTAGGTGCAGAAATTTTAGCTCCCTTCCTTTGTTTCTACATTTGGGTTCTTGGTGAGTTGAACCCCCATCTTCCTTCTCTCCTTGCAATAGATATGTGCGTTTGTGTGTTGATTGACTACTTGTGGAATAGGTTCTTGATGGAAATTTGCTTATGTTGACGTAAAAGGATTTGAGATGCTTAAAAAAAGAAAAATTTGAAATATTGATAATGTATATTTAGGTAGAGACTTTGAAGAGGAAGGAATTTTGTATTATAGTTTGAATATTGAGGCACATGAGGTGTTTGCTAATATGTTTAAAAGAGGAGTTCAGTTGGAATGGAGTAAATTAAGCATATTCATTATATTAATGACTGAAATTTGGATTTAGGTTGTTCAATCTCTATGTTAAAAACTTAGAAAGGTATGAATATTGCTAATATATATATATATATATATATATATATATATATATATTCATTGTGGTGGGAAGATGGAATATTGAAGTGAACTTGATGGTTGTATACAAAGAAAAGAATGGTAGATTTCTTGTAGATTTGATAATGTTAAGACAAACAATTAGTTATGGTGATAGGTATTAGTGGTTAAATTTCACTGTTGCTTTGTACATGAGGAAAGTGAGTTAAGCTATATTTTTTTTTAAAATTTGTTTTGGACTTCGAATTGAGAATGTGTTCTTTGAGTTGTTGATTAAATTGCCTTAGATACTTTAATGAGTTTGGGTTGAGGTCATGAAGTTTGCAAGTGTAAGAAAAAGGACAATTTACATGTTTTGAATAAAATGTATTCATGAAGAATTATTGAAGAGCCTTGGTGATAAATCATTTATTAGTTATCAAGGGAAAATAGTATAAGTGCGATATAAGGGTATCATTGTGAGCAAGCGAAAGAAATAAGATCTCTTTAAATATGGTTGTAGGGTCAAAGACAAATATTGATTGAGAAAACTCAGATAAGTTCTAAACAAGATAAAGGGTTGACAAATTTTTGATGGTATATGAAGTAGAGTTATTTAAAATAAAGTTATTTGTTCTTCTTGTCTAGGTAATAGAGTAGCCAAAATGCAATTGACAGGTGCTTAAAAGGAGAAAATTACTATTTTGTGAGCTTTCTAAATAAGTGAATAGCATTCCAATTGTAATGACTCTAAATTTTAAATTAAATAAAATTTTTTCCTAATGAATATTTTATTTAAATAAGTTTTATAGTAATTAGAAAGAGGTAGTTTATAAGAAATTATGCTAAAAACTTTTGCAAGGATTCAGAGTCCAAATTTTCTAAGCAGAGTTTTGTTTTAAATTATAGAAAATTTTGTGTTCT
This sequence comes from Prosopis cineraria, assembly GCF_029017545.1. Classification (NCBI taxonomy): domain Eukaryota; kingdom Viridiplantae; phylum Streptophyta; class Magnoliopsida; order Fabales; family Fabaceae; genus Prosopis; species Prosopis cineraria. The sequence continues at coordinate 30,965,807 of NW_026555341.1, read as the reverse complement.
TTCTTGTAATTTTCTCGTGCCTTTTATTTTTTTTTGTGCCTTTTTGTAATTTTTACCATTTCTTCTTTTTCTTTGAATCAGCTCGTTCACGCAATTATAAAACAGAGCATCACATTTTTTTTAATCCCCACCGCCCTTATTCACTTCTCTAGACTCTTAGAGTCAGTTTATCTCTCTAATTCTTCTCAACATTCTTAGCTAGCTATCAGTAGGGTGTTTCTTTGCTAATGTGCTTCTTTTGCTGCCATCCTTCCCGTTCATGCTTGCCAGCCACAGTGGAGTGAGCTGCTGATTCTCTTTACCTGTCATCGTCTTATTTGTGTCAGCGAGAGGTGAGCAATACTCTCCTTCATTCTTGGCCATCGAGTTGGGAAAATAGCTTTCGTTTCCTTCATCTTCACCTATTGAAGATCCGTGCATGAATAAAGCTAATATTTTGCTGCTTCTCTTCTGGTCCATGAAGTCTGCTCTGTCTCCTCCTCTTGGACCGTGAGATTGTAGCTCTTTTATTTTTTTGTGCTATCTGTGGGTCGGGTGTGTAACAGCTGCTACTACATATTGGTTAGGGTAAGATATTGATTCTCCTTTCTTCCGTGATTATAGGTTTTGGTATGCTGTGCAATTTACTCTTCTTTTTTCGTTGGCTGAAAGCGTACCCTATTTTCGTGTATTATTGTCTTAAGGTGGTAGAAATAATTGGGTGGTTTGGATTAGATATTATTTTAGTATATGTTGAGTCAGAACTTTGTAAAAAAAAAAAAATAGAAGATGAAAATTATTAGTTTTACTTGAATGCTTGCTACATGCTTTAGTATGGTGCATGTTCTCTTAATAATTGTAAGTATACTTGAAAGATTTATGGGTGGGAATAAGATTGTTAGAGTTTATAATAAAGCCTAGAGAAATTATAAATATTTATAATGACAAGAAGATTGTTGGGTTATGTGTTAGATTAATTTTGGGACATCATTGAAATAAGTAAGGAGTTGTGGGAGTTGGACCGTAAGATTTTGGAAGCTCAGGTGAGTGGGTGGCGTTCCAAATATATTTTTTGTAAAGTATTTATAAAAATATTTCTTTACTTAAATATTATTATTATTGCTTTATAAATTGTTTACATATTCTTGTTAATCTTATTTCCATATTAATGATATTATTTCTCATAAACAGTTTAATTATTTAATTCTATGTTGATATAAAATTTTTATTGCAATTATTTGTGTATGGAGGAAATGATGATAATTTTGGGCAATGAAAAATGATAGTTGAATAATATTTGAAAGTGAGAATTTTAAAACTATTTTTCTTTCTCCATACACACTTGATTTTAATGAGAGGGACTAAGTTCAAAACGTTGGATGCTAACGACAGTTCCGTTAGCCTTTGGCGCGCCATGGTATATCTAGCTAACAGGGTGCTTACAGGGGGTGCTAGCCCCGTGCGATGGCTAATGCACGTTGAATGGATGAATGATTATTCGTGAGTATTGTACTCACGCTTGTATTCGTAGGCTTCAAGCCTGCGCTTGGTTTGTGGCTTCTGTCGCACTTGTTTCATGGCTTTCATACACGCTTGACTAATTACTTACCCTCGTGGACTGTTTGTCTACACTTGTTATTTATTCTAATAAAGCCCTCCTACAATTTTAAATTTTAAATTTATTATTTTCTTGAAATTCTCTGAAAGTACTTTATCGAACTGTATTTATTGTAAATCTTTATATTTTATGAGCAGTAAAATTTTTAATACAAATATGTGATTTTATTAACCTTGTCTAGAATCACAATCAGACTATTATGAAAAATCATTATTCATTTTCAATTTTAGATAATTCATTATTTCATTAAGTTATTTGAAATTAAATTTGTGATTTATTATCTTTATACTTCATTTACTATAATTTTAATTGGAACACTACTCATCGGTAAATTTTTAGTCTCAGATATCGTAGCTGACCCTACACCTTCAACTAACCATTGAAGGCCCTTCTTGCTTTTTGAAAAAAAGGAAGCACATGGTGATTATTCTTTTTGGTGAAATCTTATATTGTATTTTGTAAATTATAAGTTAGTGCTTCATGTTCACTATAGTTAGATTCTAGTCTTATTTTGTTATTGTGAAAATTGCTAGAATGGAGCTAGACTTCTTGTTGGTCTGGTTGGCAAGTTTTGTTATTGTTATAGAAATTTCAGGATGTTCAAATTATATGGGAGATTCTATCAAAATTTTTACGAAAAAACAAACTTTAAAACTTTATAAACTTTACTATTATATATATATAACTTGCATATATCTCTATTTTAGCTTAATTTTTAGTTAATCAAGACTTATGAAATGTGAGTTCACTTCATATTCCATGCCGATCATACCCTTAATATGAGGGTGTGACACCAATGGTTTGTTATCAAACTTATTTTATTAAAAATATTGCTTGAACATATTTATATGCCACATTCCTCTATTTTTATAATTTTTTTTGATTCTTTAAAAAAATATAAATAAATGATAAAATATTTTTAATTTAATCTTACTTAATGGTTTATGATTTTTTAATTGTATTATTGATGATTGAATTTGCAAATGTTTTCTATAAACGAATTTTATAGAAATATTTGGGATTGTTTTCTTCAAAGGAATATCTAAAGGCAACTACTATGTTGATCTATATGTGTAAGAGAAATTATGTTGATGTTATATCCATGCATGTTTGATTTGAAATGTGGGATTGAATCAGAATACTAGTTGCTAATGACAGTTTTGTTAACTCTTAACACGTCATGGTACACATAGCTAGTATGGTGCTTAGGAGGTGCTAGCTCCGTGCGATGGCCGACGCACATGGAATGGAGGGATGATTTTTCATGAGTATAGTACTCATGCTTGATTTCATGGGCCTTGTGCTTGCGCTTGATGTCATGGGCTTTGTGCTCGTGCTTGTTTTCATGGCTTCAAGCCACACTTAGTTATTTATTCTCATAGACTGTGTATCCACGCGTGATGGCTAGTTATCCTCGAGAACTTTGTATCCACGCTTGTTAATCATTCTAATAAAGTCCTACTAAAGAATGAGTTTTAATTTTTTTTTTCTTAAAATTTCATTGTTTTAAAGAAAATGATCTTTTTTGCTTTACATGGATTTTTTTTATAATTAGCTCCGTAATTCTCTAGTGTTTTAAAGCATATGTTTAATTTTAGAAGGGGAACTTAAAATGCTAATCATTTTTCTTTTAAATTTATAAACTCATGGTTTATACATTTTCATGAATATTGATATATGATATATGTGTTTATATTATTTCAATTGACTATTCTATGAAGTTTATAACTGACTTATTAATGCTCTTTCCATTAATTCCTACAACTATCAATTGGGATATTATTCACTAGTATGTTGTTGTTGGTCTCAGTTTCATTAGTTGACATTGTTTCTCTTACTAATGTCTAAGAGGCCTACAATTGTGTTGGAAAGAGATTTATTTGAAAATTATTATTATCTCTTTTATATGTAATTATAAAGTTTATATATTTCATTTTGAAATATGACTAGGTGCTCCATATAGATTATAATTAGGATCCTCGTTTTGATTAATTATTTTTTGTTTGTCATTTGGTAGGAGTAGAGCTCCTTATAGTTGTTGTGTTGAATTTTTTGTTGAAAAAGTTTTTAAGAGGTCTTATTTATTAGGGAAGTTCTGTTGAAATTCCTATAAAAGTATTAAAACGTTTGTTTGTTTGATATATACTAGAAAGATCTAATCTTATGTCAAGTATGTTCACGGTTTAAAATTAAAAATTCTCGAATTAAGGTTTAAGGCATACAAGTTTCTATGAATATCCTCTACTAACAACACCTAAATTTTTAAGTCGTGACAATCCTCCTCCAAGCACCCAATGTAACATCCCAATTTAAATTTTAATAGTTAATTTAGGTTAATATAAATTTTTTTTTTAAAAAAATAATAATATTTAGAGGTAAGAAAATTAGTAGAAAATGATTATTAAATCTAATTTAGGATATAATTCTAAATTTAAAAAAAAATTTAAAAAAAAATCAATAAATTTATTAAAAAAAATTAATTAAAAAAATAATTATTAAATTATTATTATAATAAAAAAAAAGGGAAAAAGGTATGCCAAAACAAAAAAAAAGGAAGAAGAAGAGAAAACGAATTTGCTTTCGGCGCCGCATGAATAGTAAGTATAAAATAATAATAAAAAAAAGGGGGGGAAGAGAGAGAAGAAGAAATAATAATAAAAAAAATGTCTGGGACCCACTGAATTTTTATAAAAACTCACCTTCCTTCATTTCCTCATTCATTCTGCGCGCGAGCTGAGGCGGAGAGAAGCGAGTTGCCGGTGCGAAATATCTAAATTTTTAAGGTAAGAGTTTTTAATAGGATATTTAGGTTGTGATTTTAAGCTTTTCAAGACTAAGTAAGTGTTCTAAAAATTTTTCTTAGTCATCCTTCTTATTTAGTTTCTGAGTTTGTAGTGGTAGAAAATTTAAGATCTGGAAGAGGGATGAATTTATGTTGAATAAATATGATTTTTGAGGTTGTCAGTAGTATAATAAATGTTCTAGAGTATAAATTTATTGATGATCTTTGAATCTGTGGCTTATGGATCAAATTCTAAACTAGATCTGAAAATATATGTTGATTTATTGAGGTTTAGATGATTATTTGGGATGAGAAATGAATTATTATGGTTATAGGATTATGATTCTAAGCTAGAGACTCAATTTTTAATTTTTGGGTATTTTAGGTACGAATTTATAAAATAAAAAGAAAATTTTGATAATAGAAATTAGTTTAAAATTTGATTTTTAGATTATTAATGTTTATTGATAATTAAAAGAGGAGTTAAAAATTTTACTTAATAGTATTAACTATAGATTTGTATTAAGATTGAGATTAGAAATTATGTTATATTTTTAATTCTATTATTAGAATTATTTTATTAGTTTCAAAAATTGAAACTAATATTTATAAATAATATGTTATTTGTAGATTGTATTACTGGTGAAGATTGTGGAGAGAGAGAAATTTTAAGGAATAATTTATTGAAAAAGCCACAAGGTAACCATGCTTTTAATTTATGATTAGTGTTACTTCTTGTTAATTGGGTGATTATTGAGAAAATTATGAATTTTGTAATATTGTATAATTGTGCAATATTATTATGAATTTGTTTAATTATTGTGGGAGGTGTTGGGAGACTTGCTATTATTGTTGTATTTATGTGCCACGTGGTACGCCCCTATTGTAGCTCAATAGGTGGCTTGTAAGGGCTCGGGCTAATCTACCTTTGGCCGGGTAATTTAGCACCGAGTGAGGGCTACGGCTCGAGGTTAATGGAGGGATATAAGGATGGTTGTTTGTGTTTATTATAATATTTCTTATATTTGTTGGAATTATATTATTTTTAATTCTCACTTAGTAAGCACACACTTAACTGTTTGTATACACTATCATAAATTGGCTTTGGTTACTGGGACTTTTGAGTCTCATTATATGGTTAACAATTTTCAAGAGAAGAGCCACGAGTGACACGTAGAGGAGTCCCAGAGGCTTAGTGGTATAGATCCACTGTCTCTTTTGGGTATTTAATTTATGATTTATAATGTGTTATATTGCCAATATTAGGACTTTTTTATGTTTATTGTCAATTATATGAATATATAAATGTAATCATGCCTTTCAAACTATCTCTATTTTTGGTACAATTTGGATGACTGTAATTTTAATATTTGGTTTACTTTGGATTGGTTAAAATGGCATGATTATAAGGTCAAATAACTGGCTTGTGTTGAAAATTGATTAAATTGCTTATTTTACTTGTTGGGAGTATAAGGATGGACAAATGTGATCTAGTTTACTTGTTGGGAGTATAAGGATGGACAAATGTGATTTAGCCTAATGGCATGTGGGAGGTAAAAATTTATCTGAAATGTTATAGTGTGTGAGTTGAAGCCAATTATAAAATATTTTATATCGAAATTATTGATATAAAAATGTGTTGGGTGGCTGTAACCCAACTATGGTTGAGTTAAATTATTTAAAAAAAAAATTTGGTGTGTTACACCCAAAATAGTTTAGCCTTCAAGGTTCTTCAAGTTCTCCATGGGAGGCATAAGTTGGTCGAACCCCTTCATGGGACCAAGTAGAGAATGAAGCATGAAATAGATAATCAAGTCGTAAGGATGTGTAGAGGGAAGTAAGAGGAGAAGGATGGGAGTGATTTGATGATGATCTAATGGTTAGATGAAGAGAAATGGAGGAGAGAAGGGGGCTGCCATGTCTAGAAAAATGAGAGAAAATGAAGAACAATAAAGAATAAGAGAGAGAATGTAAAATGTAAAGTGAAAATGAAAGAGGTGGTGAGAGATTGTGTGTGTGGTGGCTAGGTTATTTCCTTGGCCAAAGAGGCTGATTGTGCATGCAATTCCAGCTGCAAATGAAGGGGGAAATAAAATGAAAAGGAAAAGAAAAGGCTAGGATGTGGTACACACTTTCCACATGCTCAAATAGGTGGCTATCTCTCATTGGCTCAAAGGGAATATCCTAAGTGAGAAATTATCACTTATGTCATCAAATGATCTGATTATTCTCTCCCTTTTCCAGCCCCAAAATTATGCCAATCTTGCCTATTTTAGCCCTCTTCCATGATTCTTGACCACTTGCAAAGGTCTAAATCCACATGTGCTACCTAAGTCACAAAATGAACAAAAAATCAAAGTCAAATATTCATGTGATCTAATAATTAAATTATTTCACATGGAATTAATTAACTAGCATGGGAGAAAACTAATGAAGTAGAATCCAAGGGTAATGACACATGAAAGCTTATGCAAGCACATAATAAAACCCTAATTCGGTTAACAAAGCCAACAACCCTAAAATGTGATTTTTATTTTATAATTTCCAAACCAAATTGAATTTTGAAAAAATAATTTCATATTCATTCTTCTGAATATAAAATACATGAAACACAAAATTAACCGAATTTTTTATAAAAAAGTGCAATTTTTGATCAAAATACCCCTAGTACACAATTTTGCCCTTAAGCAATTTTCTTGCTTTTGACACCATGAATGCACCAAAATGGGGAATAAAACATGTAAAATGAGTTCTAAATGAATGGATAAAGTGTGTAAAATGTGAATCTTATCATATATGCTATAAATGTACCAAAAGCAATTCACATTCAAGATAGCAATATTATTCATTCCTTTAAGGACTGCTTGCTTTTTATAATATAAGATCACTTGGATTATTTTGATTTTTGAATGTAACTATTCTGATGTTTATACACATGTACAAGGAATTCAATTATGCTAGCAAAGTGAGAAACAGCCATGCAATTAATAATTAGTTTACGTGGCTCTTTATTATAGGGAAACACATATGCGTGTGATTTTTATCACTGAATCACATAATCATAGTTATGATTGTTGAAAAAAAGATAAACATTGTGAGGCTGCTTCCAGGAAAGTCGAAGGAAGGGTTGTGACGTGAGCATCCCTTGGGATTTTAGGAATATAATAATCCCTTTTCGAACCCACCTTGGAAAGCTCAGACTCAACCTTGCTTCTATAATTCTTGACAAAGGAATCGTTCTTGGGAGCTTGCTCCTCCTTTTGTTTGATGGTGTAGACGACCGGCAGGGAGGCTCATAGGGAGCCAATGAGACTCAGACGAAAACAATAAACACATTGCATAAAAGAAAAACACTGAAATAGGTGGGAAAGCAAGGAGCTACCACAATACTAGTCAAAACCTCCAACTCTGACTTAGAAGTCACCACCTTGAAAACAAGGAGAGAAATCTGTGTAGAATCATCAACAAGTTTCTGCTTTGATAAATCGAGGATCAGTGAAGATGAAGCATTCCAAAATGCAAAAAAAGAGAGAAAGGTAGGGACAGAATGAGAAACCTGCATATTGCGAGTGGCAGAGAAATTGAGGAGCGAGAGAAGAGAAAAATCAAAGCGACTAGGGTTTAGGCTTAAAGCTGAAGAAGTGAGTGAGGAGGAGAAAATATCTCTCACTTATCTACAACCTCTCTCAGAGGCGGTGGAGCGCTACTTGTGTAAGGAAGGGAAGAGGAGAGGATGGGTTCAAGAAGGGTGGGGGAGGCATTGTCGAGGTGAGGGATTGAGGCGGAGAGCTTAGATGAAAGAATTAAAGGGGATAAATTTGACAGTTAAGTATAAAAGTATCAAGTAATATTTATTTGACCCTTGTTTATAAATAAATGTCAAATAAATATTTTACATATTTGGCGGTTATTTAGTAACCAGGGTCAAGTAATATATATATATATAACTGTCAAATATTTGTTTATATATTTGATGCTTATTTAAAATAAGGGACAAATATTCTTTGCCTTCATTTATTTGTCTTTTTTTTTAGATAAATGACAAATATGAGTTGTCATATTGGAAGGGATTTAAACTTAACACTCTTAATTTAATTTTGACAAGAAATTATTGGGTTAGAAATAAGAAAGATTTTGTATAATCAAAAGATATTCAAAATTAATTCTAGCATCCCAACCCTTAAAACTAAAATGAAAATCAATTTAATTAGTAAGTTGAGTGCAATGGAGCAAATGAGATATTAGAACTTTAGAGTTCTTTACTACTTGTTTTCTTGACTTTAGAGTGCTTCAAAATCTTAGTCGTTTATTTTACATTTTTACTTGTTAAGTTGAATCATTTACCACTATAATTTGCTTGCTTATTAACGTCAATGAAATTGTAAATTTAATGTCTGTTTGCCATTTTACTTAATTCTCGATGGGATCAACCTTAATTTTCCATTAGCAACAATTGCGACCCGTACACATGTGGTGTCCATTTGGTTTTCATATCCATCAATCCCAAGCATTGAAATTTTTTAACTTCTAATTTCTAAACCCTTGTCTATTATGATAATTTAATATAGGGATTTGATTAACCCTGATTATCATAATAGTGATTGTGTGAGTAATGTCAAGGTAGACATTACATTAAGTTTAATTTACTTACCCAATCAACAAGTGGCTAATGAGGAGTTGTCATCCTATAGAAGGCACTTCTCCATACTAATTAGAAACTTTGCATTTGAATGAAGATGTATTTTTATATATCTTGTATTGAAAATGTATATGAAAAAGGGTAGAATTCCATAAATTAGCTAACTCTGAAAGTTAGTGATTTTGTAATTGACCATTTGCCTTTCACTTTTTTTTGAATATGTTAGATTCATCTTCATGAAGCATATGTTTGTGGTATTTAGGGGAGATGCATCATCTAAGGTTGATCAAGGGATATTCAGTTGAGTTTTCCTTCCTTTTTTAGTTCTCACATATGATTGTATGTGACATGGACCATTGTGATCTTGCTTTCACTTTCTTGAAATAATACCTTGAACTTTGCTTGATGCAATGGGTTGTTATTATTATTATTATTATTTTGGATTGAAAGCCACTGCTTATATCTAGGATATTAGTTTTTTGCAAGTATGCTTGAACTTCTTTTGTTACATATTGTGCACAGCATTGTTAAAGCTTTAAAGATGCCTCCACTTGAAGGTGTTTTAATTAGAAAGGACATGGATATATTGTCTGATGTAGTGACTAGATTGTTTGAAGAGTCCAAAATATAGAAGCTGGTTAGTAATAAAAGATAGCGATTAATAGAATGTAATCATTGAAAATGTTTTCCAAGTCTACCCAAGATGTCTACTTGTTCTTGTTCTTTTCCTTTTCTATTATCAAGCTTCCTTTTTCTCTCACCTCTCAAAGACTCTACCATCTTATGACGTTCATCATGAGAAACTTTCTTACAAGAAACTACACTGCCACTTACACCAACAAGATGCTACTTCATTCTATTTATCCCCCCTCCTTCATAGCTTGATGCACAATAAAGGAAAGTATACACATTTTTATCACCTGCTTTTCCAAGGCAATATGTGCCTATGCAGGATCAGTTTTTTCACTCATAGATAAGGCCCCAGATGTTGAGTCATTGCCACTAAGAGGTGGATTATTAGAATTGGGAGTTGGTGTATTAGAATTGGGGGTGGGATTAGGATTCTCATTTTCATCACAATCGGGGTTACTTCCAATATCCATGTTAAATACCTAAACTTTAATATGCAAGCTAAAATTTCAAGTAACAATTAGGCACAGACACAGAAATCAATCAAGCATAGATGCAAAAATCAGACTAGTAGATTCAAATAGATCAAACAATGACAATCAACACTAATCCATTAATCAATCACAATCACAAATGCTAAGCAATGCTCAGACAAATGAATAACAACAAATAATGAAAGATTAAAACAATTAAGGCACAATTAACTAAGGGAAAAATGGCTACATTAAGGCAGCTTCTCTGCTTTGTTAGGCAAGAAAGAAAGATGGTTCTTATGAAACTAGCTTCACCATTAGCCAAATAAATGGTTATCTTCATAAGTTAAATAACACTTTTAACTTATGAAGAGTGAAGATAGAACTTGGCTTCCCATTGATATTCATTTCATCAATGGAGATAGAGGACGAGAATAGAACACTGACCACAACTAATAAATGGTGTCATGGGCTCACGACGAGTTCTAATTCACTAAGAGAGAGAATGATCTAGTTATATTAAGGGTAGATGATGTTGATGGCCAAGGCTAAGAATTCATTGAGTAAGGAGAGCGACAAGCGACGAGTGCAAACTAAGAGAAGAGCTTCACTACTTCAAGATAGGCATCGGGTGACGATGATGGCAACTGATTCAACAGTCTGGGGGCGACGGCATTAGCTATTGAGCAAGGGATCAAGAGCTTTGTTACCTCACCCTTTATTTGAACTTTGAAGGTTGAAGTAGGGTGAAATCTGTTGAGGCATTAAGCTAGCTAGGGATTGGATTCAAAATTTCAACCTTTTAGAATTTTTTTTAAACCCCCCCTAAACAATGTCATTTTGGGGGTTTTAACATAAAAAGAGTGATCCGACTAACCTTTCGAGTTAGCTGGGTTATCTAGGGTTGACCCCAAGCTAGTCAGGTCACACCAAGTCACATTCTGACAAGGTTAATTGAAAAACCAAACCGGTGGAGAGGCTGGTTCATTGGTCAAATCGGCAAGTTTGGTCCAATTTTTTATTCCATGATATTAAGTTTGAGATGACAGGAAATTAAAAATGACCTCAATATATAGACTATCACTTCCCATAATGCTAGATACAAACCATAAATAATAACTCTATAGACTATCACTTCCAATATTGCCAAATACACACCATAAATAATAACTCTTAGCAAAAGCTTGGTTTGTCCAAAATGTATGACATAGTGTTAATTGTTTGTTAATTTAACCAAATATAAATCCATGTCATTTAATTTATTTTATATCCTAAACATGGTTTGGATATTTAATTAGGGGCCATTACTTTGTTTTACATTATTTTATTGGAGTTTAACTTAGAAATTATCAGTGTTCTTAAAAAATTAATGCCTTTACTAACTAATTTTAACAACTATTATTTTGCTTGCCAATAACCTCTGCTTTGGTTTGCATGAAAGTTATTGCAATAACTGTTTAAGCAACTGTAGATATACAATAAATCCATTTATCATTTACAATAAGGAAATTAGTACACAACTATACATTAAGAATCTGGTTGGCCAAGATTTGATAAACGTTACAATATTGTGGGTGTGATTAAAAGTTGATATTACCCCTGATGATTAAAATCTGAGATAAAATGCACAGCATTATGCTATGTCCTAGTGTTTGCATGTGTGATGTGTGTGTGTTGTTTTTTTTTTTTGGGCAAATTTCAGTGAGGGGCCCTTGACCAGAGATAATGAAAAAGAAGATTTCGAAATTTTAAAATTTTACTGAAGGACTTGTACAGAATTTCTGTCAAATTTGTGACAGAAATGATAAAATTATCCTCATTTAAATGAATAACATAAATAATTTGTTCGTTCCCATATTATATAATATTCGTTTACTTACAGAATATTGTTCATTTTTGTATATCACTTATTTATAGCCTTAGTTTTTACTTGATTTCATTTCAAGTGTTAGTTTTATAATAAGACAACTTGTTCGTTCTCATACTGTATATTGTTTATTTACTTATGGAATGTTATTCGTTTTCCTACTTCACTTGTTTATAGCCCTGGAATGAAATTAAGTGAAAGCAGGACTATAAACAAGTGTAATAGATAAACAAATAACATTTCGTAAGTAAATGAATAATATACAATGCGGGAACAAACAAGCCGTTTATATTGTTTATTTAAATGAGGGAAATTTTGACATTTCTATCACAATTTTGATAGAAATTCCATACATGTCCTTCAATGAAATTTCAAAACTCAGGGTTCCTCTTTTTCATTATCTCTCATCAAGGGTCCCTCACTAAAATTTTTCCTTTTCTTTTCCCTTTTTTGTCTTTGTTGGGCTTGGTTATTTGTACTTTTCTTTGTTTTGTGGCCTTGCCAGCATCACCGCACATGCATATATACTATAAGCCAACGGAATCACATTTCTAATTGGGATGAATAAGTTAATTTTTCTGATTATCCTTGGAACCAAATAAGAGACGCATTTTACTTCTAATCAATATTACTAAAATTAGACTAAATATTAAACCGAGTGAGGCATCCTTTTAGTTTATGTAGTGTGTGTTTGGGTAGCCATATTAATTGATTTTTTGAGAAAAACAAATCGATTTTGGCTTCAATTATCCAAACACCAGGTTTTTTGGTTAATCAATTTGTGGGGTAAAAATCAATTTTTTTCCGAAGCTGCCGATCCAAGCTTTTGCGAAAACTTTATCAAAAAACATTGGAGAACATTACAAAGAAAGGCCCGCAAAAAAAATTACAAATAAAGCACATAATTTAATCAAAATAAAATTAAACTCGCTTCTCTTCTCTTTTTTTTAATAAAATTCACACTTTGTATTCTCAAAAAATTGATGTTTGGTATTTAAGAATTAATTTATATAGCTAAAATTGATTTTGATTAAATTATTCAAACATATTCAATTCTGTTAAAATCAATTTTAGAAAAACAGTATCCAAATAGTTTCTGTTATAACATAATCAATTATAATTAAAATCTACCACTTAATTAATTATTTTTATAATCTATTATATCTAACTGTTCAAACAGGCACGTAGTCTGTTCATATTTCTAAAACTGGATTTTTTACCGCGTCTGTAACTACACTGATCTCTGAGCTGCTGTAAAAAATGATTAATTGTGGTAAAAATACTATTATATACATTCAAGACCCCAACTATCATTATTGGGCACTGCCCTCAGTACTGTAATAAAGAGGTAATATTATATATAAATGTTATTTATTTAGAAAAATTGTGCATAGTTTTTTTATATATATTTCACTTCCTCCTAAAAAAATTTCTATTTGTTTCCACTCAAAAAATATTCTATTTAACTTTTCTAGGATTTTCACTGCTTGAACATTATTTATGTGAATTATATTTGAACATATTTTTATTCGATCAGAAAAACGATCAAATAAAATGTCTAATATGTGAATATAACTAATTATATGATCACTTCAATCATCAGCTATTATTTGTTTTTTTGCAGGCGTGTGTTTGGTTAATTTACCAACTAAGCATGCAATTTCCAATTCAATTTTACATGTGAAAAATTGGATTTTAGATAATTTATATCCTTTTCTTTAAGAAAAGACTATAACTTGATTGTTTAATACTCATAATCTACCTTCCAAATTTATAATTAAATTATGTTGCTGATTGTTTTACACGCAAGGCTTTTTACATACTAATTCTATTTTGATATTTAAAGACCTTAGACATTGTGTATCAATATCATTTTGTAGACCGGAGAGATTTGATTTTGATAAAGATTGGAACCAGATCCTCTCCGCGGCACTACCCTGCGTGCTCCTCCGCGTCCTCCATCCTCCATCCTTCTTCATCATCATCATCTTCTTCTTTTTTTCTTTCCATCTCCATCCTTAGATTAATAAGAAATATTACATCAATTTAAGTGTGAGATCGTTAAATAACAATCACACAGGTATTTCGAGAATGTCTTTACTATATTTATTTAACATTTCTGCATATTTCGAAACTTGAACTCAATATTACAAGATAAGTTTATTCAACTTCTGAAACCAGTTGAACCAAAACAAGTAATTTTAAACTGTTGAAATTTAATTTGCACAATGTATAATTGCAATGAAATAAACAAATAAATAATTTTAATTTATAAAAATTTTTAATTTAATAACAACATTCAAAACTGTGCAGATTAAATTTTAACAATTTAAATTTATTTATTTTCATATGATAATTATTTTATAAACAAATAAATTGGTAAAAAAATAATTAAATCTGAACCATCCATTTTATAATTTAATGGTGGAGATGAGATGAGGAGAAGAAAAGGAGAAAGAGGGTTAGGAGAGGATCCAGTCTTGAAGACTCGGTTTTCTTTTTGCCATCCGTTTGTCTTTTCATTTTTTTTAACATATGACTTGATTATCAGAATTATTGGAATGAGATTTGATATCTTCCAATATCACACTTTGTTAGATTGGTTAACAATCTCATAGCCTTCATTCACTTCATCATCTATCCGATTATTCTCTCTATACTTCTCAAACTGTAACAATGGCGGCAAAAACCTAAAAAATCTGATGATCTGCCTGCTCTTCCCAAGTACCTTGTGGAAGACGAACAACTTTCTCAGGAACGCAGAGATCTCATTGCCACCTTGCCCACAGAACCGGGTTGGATCAACAACCATATTTATCAATACAATGGTTTTTGGCTCACCACAACGCAATTGCAAGGAACTCTTAATTGTCAAAACCACTTTCAATGTCAGGACTCTGACATCCTCCTTGTAACCTCTCCAAAAGCTGGTACCACCTGGCTCAAAGCCCTTATTTTCACCATTCTCAATCGCAAGACCCATTATCCAAACCCACAACCAGACCCAACCCAAACCCGACACTTTCATCCTCTTCTCACTACAAATCCTCATGATCTCGTCCCCTCCTTAGAAACCGTCTTGTACTTCCAGACCGCCATGCCTGACTTGAGATCTTTCCCATCACCGAGGCTCTTTGCAACCCATCTCCCATTCATTTTATTGCCAGAGTCCGTGAAGCAGTCAAGGTGTAAGATTGTCTACTTGTGTCGAAATCCTAAGGACCAGTTTGTCTCCATGTGGCACTTTGCAAACAAGTTAAGACCAGAAACCCGAGGGTTGATTAGCATCGAGCATTCATTTGAAAAGTTTTGTCAGGGAAAGACAGTTTGTGGGCCATTTTGGGATCAAATTTTGGGATACTACAAGGAGAGCTTAGAGAGGCCAGAGAAGACAATGATTTTGAGGTTCGAGGAGTTGAAGGGTGACCCGGTCAATGTTTTGAAGGATCTTGCAGAGTTTGTAGAAAATATATGGTTTTTCTAAGGAGGAAGAGAATGACAATATTGTAGAAAATATATTGAAGCTTTGTGGTTTTGAGAATTTGAACAATTTGGAGGTTAACAAGAGTGGAAAACTGTGGCTTGGGATAGAGACTAAGGCTTACTTCAGACGTGGACAAGTTGGAGATTGGAAGAATTTCCTCACACCTGACATGATCAAGCGTCTTGACCTTATTACTCAAGAGAAGCTGGGAAAACATGGTTTCAATTTTTAGATCCATGTATGTTACTTGGACAATCTGTTGATCTTGTCTACCATAAGCGAGGTTCGAGTAATACTTTATATGTACCTATTGACTGTTATTGTGTGTTAATGTAAAATGGTTTTCCTACATCGTACGTATTCTTTCTCTTTTAAATCTTTTATAGCTTCACTTGGATGCACTTCATTTTTTTCTGACAATGAGAGGTTAATTCTAGCTGTGTCTCTTATGATGATTCTATGAAGTGTTGTGACGTTCACAAAACTTTCACATCTCTTGTGAAACTGCTTTTCAAATGTTGAAATTTATAATTAAATTTTAAGATATATGGTTGAGATGGATGTTTGGCATTTAAATATAATGCCTCCCGCAAATTTGAAGAAATTCTAAGCTTGTTATGCACATGTATACTAATGAGTAATGAGCGGTGTCGCCAAAACCGGACTGTACCGATATGTTCAATATTAAAATCTCAATTTTAACTTATTATTATAGTAACTTTTACTTGTTAATATATGAAGGATAATTAGTAACAAATTGGGATGTATGGATTTGATAAATTTCTTTTGTAAATTGATAGTTAAATTTTAGTGAAACAAATTAACAAAAAAAAAAAAAAGCAAGAAGGAGGATCAATATGAACCTGGGTTGGATGCATGGCAGTTTCAAGGTTGGATAGATGATGGCCAAAGGAAGCTAGAATTGTAACCACCTTACCTGTGATAGTTTGGCTCTCCTTGAGCAAAACATTAGGTCCCGTTTGTGTATTAAAAGGAATGGAACATAATGGATAAAAAAATAAACATAAGAATAAATTAAATCATCATTCCTCCTCATAGTAAGCATGATAAAAATCATTAATATATAATACAAAATGTAAGAATCATCACACCCTCCAAAAATTTTATGAATTATGATTTCTAACCACATGAACTAAATTATAGTCTCCTATATATGAATGTGATTCACTATTTCTTTTAATCATCTCATTTTTATCTTTATTTTTTTAAACTATTCCTTTTCATTTTTTTTTAATAACCAAATGAGACCTTAATTTCATCATGGTTGCATGGTCATCGGAAGAGGGTGGATTGGTTGAGGCGGCCGAAGTGGATATTGGGAGATTAATCGCAAAGGTGGTGGGTAAAGGGATTGGGAGGTGAACATGTTGATGCTACTCTTTGTCCCTTTGTTTCTCTACTCATTGCTTCAAGCAAGGACGACATGAACGGTTAAAAAAATAGGAAGAGCATTGAGAAAATTAGAGAAAGAATGAAAACATGCATTACTAAAAAAAATGCAAATTAGCGAGGATTCATCTATTCCTTTCTAAAATACTAAATTAGCGAGGAAAGTAATGAGAGATGTTGATTTCATAGGTTAACTTAAAATTTGCGAGGAAAATAACGAGAGACTATCAATCCCTCTTTAAAATAAAAAAATTAGCTAAGAAAACAGTAAGGGATTGCCAAACCCTCTCTAAAATAAGATAATTAGCAAGGGATTCTATCCCTAACTAATTACTGCAAAAAAATTTAACTTTTGATAATGACTTTTAATTATATATTTAATTATTTTCATTTAAAAATAAAATTAAAAATTAAAAATTAACTAAATATTCATAATAAAATTATTTAATATTTAATATTTTATTTATTTTAAGTTGATTTTCATTAATACATTTTTTATTAAAAATATATATAAATAATAATTTAAATAAAATATAAATATTTTTAATATATTAATAATTGAAAATAAAATTTAATATGTGTATATGTGTGTATTTTTATAATATATTATTTGATATATTTATGTTGTTAAATAACATATATTTAATTTATCATATAATGACTGCAGGTGCCTTTCAGTTCAACTAACAAAGAAGAAGAGTATAAGGTTGTATGAGATTAAGGGTTCAAGTCTTAATTTTGACATAAATATAATGAATATATGACATGGAAAGGAACAAATGACACGATACAAGGTGGACAATAACATGTCACGAATTGTTGCACATGTGACAGGTGATGAGATATGAGATGGTAGGTGATGAGACACAAGGTTATTAGTGACATATTACAAGTTGACACACATAGAGGATGATGTAATATCACTATTTTTAAATATAGGTATATTTAGTGAGAGATTAGAGGGGGACTAATCCCTCGCTAAAGTTATCAAATTTTGAACATTATTAGCGAGGAGCTAAATCCCTTGCTGAAATACTATCCCTCGCTAAATTTAGCATGTCATTTTTAGCTATGAATTTAACAAGGAATAAAATCCCTCACTAAAATACAATTTAGTTAAGAAAAATGACATTTATTGAGGAATTTGTTTCTCACTAAATTCAATATTTTTAGTAGTGATGCTCTGTGTCAACATTTTTGTCAAAAAAAAAAATTAAAAGTCAACATATTTTAGAACTAGTGTTGAGGTAAAATTGTACTATTTTTTTTTTAAAAAAAGTTGAGATGACTTTGCTCTAAAAAACTTCAAAATACTAGCTACTTATAAAAAAGTTTCATGACATTTTTGTCCTTTTAACATAATATGGTATGTGAATTTTTAAATCTCTCAATTTCTGAGTGATGCTCACACATTAACAAGTTACATGATAAGTTCAGTTAGTGTTTTAGTTAGTTTTACACGTTTAAACGTCGTCCATAGCTCGTGTGAACCGCAAAAGATCTGTGAAGGCAGAAGTGTGAATGGAAGCCTATGAGAGGTTCCCGGATTTAAATAAACAACATGATTGCCTGACCAAGTTATAGGCTTTTATTTAAAATAATAATTAAAAAATTCTTGGGGAATCGCTGTCCTCTGTGACAAGACAAGAAAATAGAGCTGCCAAAACCATTATTTTCAACATTTATCTTTTTTTGTTTTTGTGATTCGAGTTACAATTATTGAGACGATTTTTTTTTTTTCAATCTTATTTTCAAAATTGTGATATCTATGCAATAAGGAACGCTTAAAGAGACTAAAAGACTGAATAAAATAATTGCTTTTATAAACAATAAAAAAGCTGGTGCCCACATGCTTTAGGGAGCCTTTTGTCCGAAAGCTTATCTAAATGGGCAAAGGATACAAAGTAGGGAGGATTTATTACTAAATAATTGCATAATATTGGTTAAACAATTTGTCTGGAAACTCAGGTTGCCAAAGAATTGGCCTTCTGGTGTGTGTAAACACATGCACACATATAAATATATATGGCTCTTTGATGAATTGAAAAGTCGGATCTAAAGTACAGTGCCCAGTATTATTGCTTGCATTGCTTTAGACCCCTGTCTATCAGTCACGAGAACCACATTTTGAGATAAGTAAGTTAATTTTCCATGCTGCCCTTGACCGAAATGAAAAGTATTACTTATATTAAAATATATCTTTAACCCTTTAATTTTATATAAAATTTTAATTTTATTTTTTAATTTTATAAAATATATTCTTAGCTTTCAGTCTTTTAATTTTAACATTATTATAATTAGTTTTAAATAATTTTTTATACCAATCATTATTATTTAAAAAAGTAAACTTAATTTATCAGCATATAAAAATGTCTTATCAATAAATTAAAAGTTGAATGTTTTGTTAAAGGGCTGGAAAAATACATTTCATAAAATTAATTACGAGACCAAAATAAAACAATTTAAAAACTAAAAGTGCACTTTAGCAAAGTATTTATCATAGTTTCAATGAAATTTTTATTTAGAGTTCTTACATTCAAAATTATTTCAAGAAAGTAATTCTAGAATAATATTTTTATGGTATATGTTATAGTTGGGAGAATGATAGTTAATTCCCAAGGTAACTAATTAATTTAAGTTAATTTTCAATCAATTTCAGAATGCCAACAAAGTCTCCTGATCTTTTAGTAGCAATAAGTTTAACAACTCTAGAGATTTGCAAGTTCAACTCTCTATTTTTTATTTTCATAGTGATGCAATTGCAATTTGTTTTCTAAATTTTAATAAGAAATAAAAATGTTCATTTTTCACAATGTTGAGGAAGCAAGGTCTTTTGTAAATCCTTATAGCTGTTAGACTTAATATTTTTTAACATTAAATATGAACATTTGTATTCCTTGTCAAATTTAGAAAACAAGTTATAAATACATCACAATAAAGTTGCAAAATAGGGAGCCAAACTTGCAAATCTCTAAAGTTGTTAGACTTAATATTTTTTAACATTAAATATGAACATTTGTGTTTTCAGTTAAAATTTAGAAAATAAGTTACAAATACATCACAACAAGTTTCAAAATTGAGAATCAAACTTGCAAATATCTGGAGCTGCTAGACTTAATACTTCTCAATATCAAATATGAACATTTGTGTTTCTTATTAAAATTTAAAAAACAAGTTGTGAATATATTTTAATAAAGTTATAAAATCGAGAGCCAAACTTGCAAATTCCTAGAATTGCTAGACTTAGTACTTTTCAACATTAAAAATGAACATTTATATTCCCTATTAAAATTTAAAAAACATGTTGCAAATACATTCTAATAAAGTTGCGAAATCATGAGCCGAACCTACAAATCTCGCTATTAGACTTATTAGCACTAAAGGACTAAGGGATTTTGTTAGTACTTCGAAATTGGGTGAAACTTAGTTTAAATTATTTGATTATCTTAGTATTTAATTGTCATTTTCCTATTATAGTTTGTTATGCAACATGCAATGTTAGATATGGCTTTTTTTACTAAAATACTACACATAGTAAGAAAAAAAATCTCAAAATGCTACAGCATGGAAAGTATTTCTCAAAATGCTACACCAAAAATCGTTCACAAAAGGAACGAGTTTGAGATTCCAAAGAAATTGTTCTTGCCTAGAACGATTTTAGAATCAAAAATTATTTTTTTATTCTATTAAAAGTGAAATCATTTACTGCCTGAACGATTTCAGCTTATTATTGCTGATTTGACGTTTTATTCTCAATCCTTACATTCTTTTAACCCGTGATCGTTTTTCAAAATCTTCAAAACCCCCAGGCTTAGCTTTTGCTTGTTTACACGAGAATAAAAAATTCATGGGTAGTGGCTATATAAATGATTGAAAACATGAAGAGGCATCGGATAAGTTGAAGCCAGATATAGCGAAGTCAGAAAGTGCGAGGTAATTTTTCTCTTCTCATTTCATTCATGTGTTAGTGAGATTGAATATAATATTATTTTCTCTTATTTATCTAGTGTTCTAACATTTTATTCCTACACTTTTCATTCTTGCTTTATTTCCTACCTATTTCATTTCTCGTGCTCTGTCATTTCTTTCTTTTTCAAAATTTAAAGTTCTTTATTTGTATTCTATTTTTCACTCCAGTTGTTGGTGTTAGTGTTATGATAAAGTTTGCATTTTCTTCCTTTTTATCTGCTTAAAGCTTGACTCTCCATCTGATTAAGGTACATTTTCTTAATAATTTTTCAACTTTTAACAGGGACCCTCAGCCTGCTCCACCAAAAATTCTCGAGATAGGCCTAACAAACGATGTGATGGCTACTTGTCTATCCAACTATCAATTGAAAATAAAAATGTAGGTGAACAAGAGTCTCAAAATTTTAGTTAATTTCATTACATACTAGCCTCATCATTATCATTACCTCCTTTCAACTCTCCCAATCCCACTTAATTTGAGTTTCATTACATGCAACCTTCATCATTATCCCTTTTTAACTCACCCACTCCTACTCAGTTTGGATCATTCATGTCTTTACTTGATGATCCTACATTATTTTCTGTTAAATACAATACTTCTACCTTTGAACATAGTGGACTATCAAATGAAGCATATGCCACCTCTCGACAATCGATTTCTTTAGTTGAATCACCTTAGTTTGATTTAAATACACTGACTACGTAGATAAATGAAACACTTTAATCTCAAGAAGAGGGGAACATATAACAAGAACAACGACCACAACGAATTAGAAGAAGAACAAGATATAGTGCCAGAGTCATTATTTGTGAGATAAATTAATTTTTACTTTTTATTCATATAAATTAACCATTCATTATTAATTTTCATAAAACTTAATAATTATTTATTTATTATTAATAATTTTTAATTTAATACACCTCATAATAATTCCTTAATCATATTAGTAACAATTATTATTCTTCAATTTCATTCAAATGATTACTAAATTATTATTGTAATTGTAAGGTGCAGCTGAAGTTTATAAATCGTTCCTATCAAGAATAAGGTTTGAAGGAACTAAATTGATGCATTGAAGAAATCATTCTTGGTGTGATGAATTCTAAAAAATTATTCTCCCCTTGCATGATTTTAAATGTGGCATTTTGTGTAACATTTTAGTATTTTCTTTTCTATTATATAGTATGTCGGTAAAAAAACCGGCTTCGCACTATCTGGCTTCAACTTTGCTATCATGTCTTCATGTTTTTAGCCCTTTATATAGCCATTGTACATGAATTTTTTATTCTCGCATGAAAAGCAAAAGCTAGGCATAGGGGTTTTGAAAATTTTGACAAAATGATTACGGGTTTAAAAGAATACAAGGACTGAGAATAAAACGTGAAATCAGCAATAATAAGTTGAAATCGTTCAGGTAGTGAATGATTTCACTTTTAATGGAATAAAAAAAAATTTTGATTCTAAAATCTTTCTAGACAAGAACGATTTTTTCAAAACCTCAAACTCATTCCTCTTATGTATGATTTTTGGTATAGCATTTAGGAGGATACTTTCCACGCTGCAGCGTTTCAGGAATTTTTTTTATTGTGTGCAGTATTTTGGTTAAAAAAACTGTTAGAAATAAAGCCAGGAAAATGGATTAAATTTACTA
Organism: Prosopis cineraria; assembly: GCF_029017545.1. Taxonomy (NCBI): domain Eukaryota; kingdom Viridiplantae; phylum Streptophyta; class Magnoliopsida; order Fabales; family Fabaceae; genus Prosopis; species Prosopis cineraria. The sequence continues at coordinate 30,943,304 of NW_026555341.1, read as the reverse complement.
GGTTAACTTGTCAACCGCCAAAAAGTGGTAAGATGAATTGGATATTTTCTCAATCCATTTAAAAACGGATTGATATGACCAGCTCCACCTATGCTGCTTGTGGTGAGCCAACCTGGAATTGACTTGCTGTTTTAAAATTATATATTATTTTTATTTTTATTTTAATAAAAAATTATTGTTTTCCCCTTATTTTAAAAATAACATTTGTTTCATGTTACTAACTTAATTCTATAAGTTTGATTTATCATATATATATATATATACACACACATATATATAAGTAGAGCGACAAGTAATATCTGATGATGATATATTATCCTTGATAACATTTTGCTTATTTATTTTTTTAATTTTAAATTTTTAAAAATAAATAAAACTACCTTATTTTAAAATATCTTCACATTATCTTAACTTTTTAAAAATGATCGCAAATTATAACGACTAATGAGTAATTAATTATAACAACCAATCACGATTGTATGTATATCATACACGTATGAAGTTTGCTGAGAACTCCCCCAATGCATTGGATTCTTCTAACTAATCAGAAACACTACAGCTTGATTTTGACTATGAAGTGCAATTAGTAGACCCATAGTAGTTCACAGTTCCAAATGAACGGAGAAAATAAGTACAGTTCATAGAATATATATGCAATGGATCCCACACACATCCACAGAGCTCGTTTATCAAGTGTGCAGATTTTAATTTCTTGCCAGCTGAGAGAGCTTGGAGATAACCTCGGTACATTCTGGACCGAGTGCCTGTGCGAACTTCGTTCTAGAAGACCAGGGTCTTGTACGTTATAATTCTCAAGTGATTGGCCTTGATGACTACTCCGTTTGCTTTTTTCTGTTCTCAATTACTCATTGCTTCAAGCTCAGGCTTGCCACTGTATCTTATAAAAAAAAAGGGGGGGGGGATCAATATGCAATGGATCCGATCGATAGATGGTTCAATAATGTACAGGTGACATTATGACAAACTGACAGCACAGAAACTCAAAGATTGACGAGGGAATTAAAGCAAAGATATGCAATCATTATACGTATATATTGCAATTAGAGTTGATAATTCGGGTTAAGTTCAACGGATTAGTTTGAACCTGTCTAGAAAAAGTTAAAATTGGGATTGATTTTAAAGGTTTTTTTAAAAGGTAGGATACTTTAAACTGAATCCAAATAAATCCGGCCCGAACTAATATTGGCCGTTGAAATTTTCAGCTCTATATGTATATAGAGTTAACAATTTTGTCAAGCCCAAAGGGTCAGCCGAATCTACTTGAAAAAATTAAGGCTGAATTTGACTACATGAACTTTTTAATAGGGTAGGATATTTCAAGCTCAATTCGAATTAAACTCGATCAAAATAAGTCAAATTTTTATATATATATATATAGAGAGAGAGAGAGCTGGCAATTTTCTTTCGTCCGACTTTCTCAGTGTTCTTCCTCCCTCTGAACTGTTCATCTTGTTCCTCCCTCACCCTTGCGTGTAATTGTCAATTTACAAAAGGAATTTATCAAATCCATAGTTCCCAATTTGTTACTATCCTTCATATATTAACGAGTAACAGTTACTATAACGTTAAGTTAAATTGAGATTTCAATGTTGAACATATCAGTACAGTCTGGTTTTGGCAACACTGCTCATTACTCATTAGTATATATGTACATTACAAGCTTAGAACTTTATTGCTCTTGACATTCTTCAGAAGAAACTCTACCATGACGTCCGAAGCAAGCATATGGTCTATGATTATTGTTCTAAAAATTCTATCCCCGAGCGCGATGTTGAGCCCTAGTTTAATTTTTAATTTCAATTTTTATTTGTAGATATAAATAAGAGGAGAGTATGAGACTGACTGACATCCCGGATCCCAATTAGAGCCGGCATCAATATTTTTGTCAAAAAACAAAATTTGACTGTCAACCTTTTTCAGAGTCAAGGGTGAGGCAAAATTATACTATTTTTTTAAGTTCTAGGATGATATTGTTCTAAAAATATCTAGAATATTAAGGCACTCCTCACAAAAGAATTTTGGGATATTTTTGTCTTTTAACACTATATCATATATGATTTTTTAAATTTCTCTATTTATGAGTGACCCTCGCATATTAACAAGTTACATGATAAGTTAAGCTATTGTTTTAATAAGTTAGTTTTACATGTTTAAACATTGGCCCCATCTGCACCCATTGCAAACTGACACGTACAAGTTTTTTTTTCTTTCCCCAATCTGTGAAGGTAGAAGTGTGAAAGGAGGTCTGTGAGAAGTTCATGGATTTAAATAAACAACATAATTGTTTATTAAAAAAAATTGTTCCTGAGGAATTGCTGTCCTCTGTGCCAAGGCAAACGAATAGAGCTGCCAAAACCATTATTTTCAACTTCAATCTATTTTTTTTAATTCGAGTTACAATTATTGACATGAGATTTTTTTTAATCTTATTTTTAAATTTGTGATATATATCTTCCGCAATAAGAAATGGTTAAAGAAACTAAAGAACTGAATAAAACAATTGCTTTTATAAGCAAAAAAAGCTGGTGCCCACATGTTTTTTCTAAATGGACAAAGGATACAAAGTAGTGAAGATTTATTACCAAATAATTGCATTATACCTCTGATTTTCTTTATAGGGTAATATTTATAGGGTAAAGAGAGAAAAAAAATTTTGTTTTATTTATAATTCACGTCATTAAATTTTTATTACAAATTTTTTCTCTTACCTTCATTAAATATTGGAGAGAAAAAATATATTATTAAAGTATGTATATTTAACAAAAATAAAATTGAGAACTTATTAAATTTTAAAATAGAGTCAATAAATTTTAAAATTTTTTTTATAATAATAAAATATATTAAAAATAATTTATAAATAAAATTAGAGGAGTGGTGATTAAACAATTGTCAGTAACTCAGGTAAAAAATAATAATAATTGTCGGCACTCATACCAAAGTTTTTTTTTTTTTTTTACCAAACCCATTCCAAAGAATTCGCCCTTTGATGTGTGCGTGTGTGAAAAAAATCTACAGTGCCCAGTATTATTGCCTGCAAGGCTGCAATCTGCATTGCTCCCGATGTATACCAACTATCAGCCCCGCCCCACGAGAGCCGCGTTTTGCGATGGTTAGGTTAATTTCCCATACTACACTTGACAGAAAAGAAAAGTATTTAGGTTAAACTGATAAAGAGTAATTTTAGTCCAATAAATATAGAGTTTTAGTTTAGTCCTTCAATTTTATCAAGTTTTTTAGCTTTTAATTTTCTAACTATAACATTATTAGTTTTAAATAATTTTTTGTCAATCATTATTATTTTAAAATTATTAAGGGATCAAAATAAAATCTATGCAAAGTTAAAGATTAAAAATGAATTTTTAACTAAGTATTTGTCATAGTTTCAATGAAATTTTTACTTGGAGTTCTCACATTCAAAAGTAGCCCTAGAAATTAATTATAGAAAGATATTTTTATTGTATATATTATAATTTGTTATAGAACGTTGGAGATAGAGTTGGGAGAATCAAGAATGGTTTAGAATTTAGTAGGTAAAAGTGGTGAGATGGGTTGGATTTTTCTCAGGCCATTTGAACGCAGGTTGATATGACCCATTCCACTTAACTTAGTATTTTTTTTTTAAATATATATCATTTTTATTTTAATAAAAAAGTTGTTGCTTTGATCTTATTTTAAGAATAACATTTGTTTGATTGATCATTTTTATAGAGAAAGAAGAATTTATGTAAAATAGATTATATACTTATATTTACAACTTTTTTTATTAATTTAATCATGTAACTTTATGGAATTACAAAAACAACATAAATTTAGTTTCTCATTTATTGTTGAGTTATCATTTTTATGTAGACAGAATAATTATGTAAAATAGATTATATACTTATATTTACAAGTTATGAGATTAATATAATCAAATGTTCATTAAAGATATTTTGGACAAAGGAATTTGAAAATCTCAGGGAAGTGCTAACATTTTGTGGGAGGATATAGCTAAAAAGATAAGGGATGTTGCAAAAGTAGTTTTGGGAGAATCAAAAGATTTTGGTCTAGGAGATAAGGAGTCTGGTGGTGGAATAATAGTGTACAAGACCAAATCAAATACAAAAAGAACTGTTTTAAAGCCATACATTTGTGTAACAATGAGAAAAATTAGGAAAGGTACTGTATGGCTAAGAAGGAAACTAAGAGAGCTGTGAGTGAAACTCGTTCTAAAGCTTTTGAAGAATTTTATAAGAGTCTTGAGACAAAGGAAGGAGAATGAAGCATTTATAAGATTGCTAAGAGTAGGGAAAGAAAATCAAGAGATCTAGAACAAGTAAGGTGTATAAAGGATGAAGAGGAAAAAATTTTAGTTACAAATAATGAAATTAAAAATAGATAGAAGACTTACTTTTCTAAAATTTTCAATGATGGAGAGGGTTTGTCTAATAACTTGGAAGATTTAGTAACTCGTGAAGGAGAATAAAATTTGTCATTCTACCGAATAATACGTGATAAGGAGGTAAAGGAAGCTCTTAAGAAAGTGACAAATGGTAGAGCCAACGAATTTAATGGTATATCTATTAAAGTGTGGAAATGTTTAGGTGAAGAAGGGGTGAGATGGTTAACTAAGTTATTTAATGTGATTTTACGGTCCAAGAAAATGCCTGATGACTAGAGGAGTATACTAATTCCTATTTATAAAAATAAAGGGGATATTCAAAATTGTACTAGCTATAGAGGGATTAAACTCATGAGCCACACAATGAAATTGTGGGAGAAAGTAATTGAGCATAGGCTGAGATTGAAGACAAGTATTTTTGAGAATTAGTTTGGTTTTATGCTAGGTAGATCAACTACAGAGCCGATTTATCTACTAAGGGGATTAATAGAAAAGTATCGTTGTAAAGATAAAGATTTATATATAATTTTTATTGATTTAAAAAAAGCTTATGACCGTATACTAAGAGAAGTGCTTTGAAAAGCCTTAGAAAAGAAGGGAGCATGGATTGCTTATATTAAAGTTATACAAGATATGTATGAGGGTAAAAACTAGTATAAGAATATCTAGTGGTCAAACAAAAGACTTTCCTATTATAGCAGAGACAAGAGAAAAGATTAATTGTAAACTTGAGTTATGGAGGAGGACATTGGAGTTGAAAGGTTTCCATTTGGGTAGGAGTAAAATAAAATATTTATATTGTAAATTTGGTAAGAGACTAGCCGATAGTAATTTGAAAGTGAAATTGAGAGATCAAATTATACCTTAAGTAGAAAAGTTTAGATATTTAGGAGCCATTATTCAAAATGATGGCGAAATTAGTAAAGATATTTCACATAGGATTCAAGCTGGTTGGTTTAATTGGAGAAAAGCTAAAAGAGTTATTTGCGACCGTAAGGTATCTAATAAACTTAAAGGAAAGATTTATTATACTGCTATCAAACCGGCTATGTTATATAGTAGTAAATGCTAGGCTCTAACGGGATAGCAAGAGCATAAAGTTGGAGTAGCAGAGATGAGAATGTTACGATGGATGTGTGGACATACACATAAAGATAAAATTTGAAATGAGCACGTACGCAAAAAAGTGAGGGTAGCACCTATTAAGAAAAAAATGATAGAAAATCATTTAAGATGGTTTGGGTATGTACAAAGAAGACCACGGGAGGCACCAGTTAGAAGAGTAAAACATATAACTTTGAGTCCCGTTAAAAGGGGTAAAGGAAGGCCTAAGAGAATACTTTTAGAAGTTATTGAACGCGATCTCTTAATTAATAATATTTCTAAAAGCTTGGTAAATAATATAGAACAATGGCATCTTACAATCCATATAGCTGATCTCACCTAATGAGATAAAGGCTTGTTGTTGTTGTTGTTGTTCATTAAAGAGAACTTGTGGAATCCCTCTCCCCTGTGAGAACTTCTTTTCCTCTCCGCTATGAGAGCTAAGGGTTTATTCCTCTTTGAGTGTATCCAGCCAGTGACAGCACCCACTGTGTGTCATCATAAGGCCATTTCAAAGGCATTTTTCCTTCTTTTTCTCATGAGGCTATGTGTGATAGGATCTATGTGCCTGTGTGTGGTATATATGCTTGGGTATGTGTTTACATGTTTGGATGATAATCGTGATGGGTGAGAGTAGTAGGAAGAAGAAAACTTCAAAAAAGAGGTGTTCTTAGAGTGTAGTCTAATAAGGAGGCTAGTGGAGGAGGTTTGCTAGTGGGACAATTGTAAACAAAAACCTTAACAAGGGGGTGGTTGATTCGATGGTTAAAAAAAGATGGAGTGTTGATAAGGAGTCCAAGGTACCTGATATAGAGAAGAATACCTTTTTGTTCTACTTTGCAAGGGCAGAGGATTATAATAAAGTTCTTAAGGACGACCTTGGTCTATCCAAGGTTTTTGTTTTTTGTTTTTGTTAAATCTACAATGCTGGGATGAGTTCATGATTTATAATGAGGTTGACTTCTCATGATCTCCTTTCTAGGCACGGTTTCATGGCCTCCAACATGGAGCTTTCAATAGAAATAATGTCATCCAAGTGGGAAATGCAGTCCACTAAAAATTTTACCTATGTTCAATGCCTTTATAACATTTTCAATTTGTTTTTCACGAAGCAAATCATGTCATTTACAAGATCACCTAATAACATTTGTTGTAGTATTTACTAAATTGAAAAGATAGGAAACTTAAATATGATTTTTAGTAATTGCAACTAATGTATGCTGTAGCTAATGAGTAAAGCAATACATATAAAATGTAGACGAATTCTTCCTCAAGATTAAACTTTTAAGACCACTAAATTCACATTGCATATTACCAATGTAACATCTTAGATTTTAATCTCTAGATAATAAATTAATTATGAGAAATATCAATGTATAGGAAGGTTTTGATACATAAGAAATTATTAAAAATTTATCAAAAATTAAGAATTTAGAAAGTAAGTCAAATAAATTTTTTAAAAAAAAATTTATCTAAAATAGAATAAATTGTAAAAATCTATCTTCAAGCACGAATGATGATGATGATGATAATGATAATATATATATATATATATATATAAGAAAGTGCATGAAAAATTGAAAATAAATAAATAAATATTTATTTATATTTTAATTTGCAATATAAAATATATTGTGTGTATATAAATAAATTAAAAGAAAAGAAAAATATATAAATTTACCTGTGTGTCTGTACGTGCGCGGGTGTCAATATATTTATATTTGTGATTGAAATGTAAAAATATATGTGTGGGTGTTTATAATATAGTGTGTGCGTAATTATAAAATGAAAAAGCAAAGAACGAATAATAATAATAATAATAACAGAAGAGACCTTGGCTGTGGGCCCACGGCCCACTTCCCTTTCCCCATAAAATAATTTCCCTAGTTAACATGAATGCACACAAGACACATTTTTGCCGCCGAACAGGAGAGCAAGTTTGGGAGAGCCGGTGTGCGAGGCAGTAAGGAAAGGTAATGCTAATATAATCAAATATTTTATAGATGCTTGGAATATTTATAAAATGATGTAAATGTTTTAAATTATTCGTTCTGTCAATTTATTTTCTTGGTTTTTAGTTTCTAGAAGATGAGAAAACTAGAGTGTGATATATTTAGATTTTTGGATCTTTTTGTTGATGAAAAGTTACTCTAAAAATATTTGTAGATCTATTTTGAGTTTTTAGAAAGTTTAATTTTTAGATATAAATTTCTTATAAGGTTTGAGAACTTTTAGAGTAAGGTTTGAGACTTGAAATAAATGTTTGAGGTGAATAGAGACTTTAAATCACTTCTTTTGAATATACAAAAATTATTAGAGATATAAATATAGTAAAACTAATCTATAAAAAAAGGGTATGCAATTAAAAGAATATTTTGGGTTTTGTTTTAAGGTCCTAAATAACTTTAGGATAACCTTATAGTAGTTTTAGGGTAATTCTTTTTTTTTTTTGGATGCCACTTCGAACTCGTGTATTGTAGTGTAAGGACACAGGAGTAAACCGCAAAGACACGGAGTAACTAGCATTGTAGGGTAATTTTTTAATAATTTTAAATTATATATTAATATTTTTATATGTGGGTGCCTTCTGTAGACTCTTACCGAGAGCTTTTACTACTGGGATTTGCTATATGGCTACATGTAAACTTAAGAAGAACAAGTAACTTAGGGTTTTTTCATGTGTGTGCCAATTGTATTTACTGTGGTAACTTATACAAGTATACTCCTGTATGTTTTGTCTAATTAAATACAATACCTGTATATAAACTATATGACAAACTATAAAGGATGTGATTGTGAAATTTAATAGGTTACTTTAATTCGGCTAACCATGCTTGTGACTTATTTCCATAATTATTTGAGGAAATATATTTCCTTTAAAGCTTGCTAGTATGCATTCTAAATTATTGCATATGCATGTCATGCATTGGTAATGGGCTAAGGAGATGATGCTAATGATGATGTGGATGTGAACTTATACATAATTGTGATCACATGGTTTGCCTCCACTACATGCATAGTGGTTGGCCTTTTCTTTTCAAAGCCCTGCTCCTCAATACTTACCTAGCTAGGTTTGTAAAGAGGGAATATGCATGGGATAGTGACATCTCTTGGTTGGATTCTTTAAGGAGGGGAGCCTTAGTTTGGGACTTAGGCTCTGTACCTTTGGTCAAATATATTTTGAGCTTTGGAGATTCTTTGGTCAGTCCAACAAGTGGGCCAAACTGTGGATAAGCCTATGGTTCTAGTCAGTGATATAAGGTGGGACACAGTAATAAGGGAATTTTGCATATGGTCATATGTTGTATATAATTATTATGAATGATGGCCTGTAAATTGTTGTGCTCATAATTTAATACTGATGATGAAATTATATGTATGCATATTGTTAATGTGTGTGGTTGTAAGTTTGCACATATATGGTAAAACTCTAGGTTACTGAGATGTTAGTGGTTACCCCTCTCTTTAACATTTTAGGTAAGCTTAGTGGAGCAAAGGGGAAGCGTCTAGAAGTTTGGGACTTAGCTTGAGTAAGCTTTAAGTCCCTTTTCAGTTTGTAGAATAATTATTTTATAGTATAGGATTCATTGTTAATTTAGGTCAAGTTTGAAAATTGTTTATTATTTATTGATGACTAGCAAGGGTAATGCTAGCTGAGGCCTAAGGCCATAGAAATTGCATAATAGATCTATTTAAAATAAATATTCTAATATAGAATTCTAAGTGTCGAGACATTTATCGAAATAAATATCTAAGTATTTATAATGGGATGTGATAAGCAAGTCTACAAGCTTTAGTAAGCCTAGACTTTTGTGGAATGGAATACTTATTTTTAGATTCTTTTTTATCTGTTAGGGTAGACTCTTTTCTATCATGGTAAGGTATTATTTATGATTTTAAATAGTAAGGGCTAACTTTTATAACCTTGGTAGCCTTTTTAAATAGTTTTATCATTTCTAGTAAGACTAGATTTTTAGATTTCTATTTATTAGATGAATTTTCATGACCATGGTAATTCCCTAAAATATAGATTAACTCTTTTCCTCCATAATTATCTTTTTAAAATAAATTTGAGAATTGGCTTTAAATCTTTTTTTTTTTGAATTATAAGGCCATGGTAAAACCGTGCAAAAGACTAAGGTATAATCATGTCTAAAACCATGAGGTTTCTACAATCATGCAGTGGCTCATCAAAAATCATAATATTAAAGGTATCATACAGAGGCCGATGAGCTAAGAGATCAGCACATCGATTAGCTTCTCTATGGACATAGTCAAAGGTGACTATCCAATCTCTCATAACAAGATCTCTAATCTTCTTGATAATGTCATAATATGGGTAACTCTCAGAGTAGGTATAGTTAATGAGTGACAAGGCCTCCATCAAATCAGAGTAAATATTGATTCTTAATAGTTTCGTATTCTAGCAAAGTTTAAGTCCCTCAAATATTCCCATGAGTTTAGCTGTTGTGCTAGGTTGATATCCAAAGAACTTGGAAAAACCTTTAATCCAATTGCCCTTATCATCTCTGATAACTCATCCGGGTTTAGGTGGGCTCCATTTGCCTTCATCTGTAGAGTTGCTTTTGCCCAAGCGGTTGATCTTGGATAGAAGCTTCAAGTCATTATTTATCTATTAAGTACTGGAGAAGGCAATATCGCTATTAGGGATGTCATCTGTCGAGTATAATTTTTTACATCTAGCTTTTTAAATATTCCAGCAAGCTTGTGCAAAAAGCTTCTGCCAAGGCATTCTTCCTGTTTTTAAGTTACCTGCTTCATTCTTTGCATTCTAGATTATCCAGTCCTGCACATGAAAGGAGAAGACGGTGTTAAGTCTTGTAGGTTTAACTAATTTTTGCCAGACTTCTTTGGCTTCTTCACAATCTTGTAAAATATGAATTGAGGAATCAGGGGAGTTACAACCAAATGGATAAAGACGTTGGTGGGGAGCATTCCCAGATGTTTGCATGTGATTGGACTAAAGACAATTTAAGGCAGCTTTCTATAAAAAGTATTTTATTTTTTCATATATAGGCCACTTCCAAATTTTAGTCCATATATCAGAGTGGTGCTGATCTTTCTGGAAATCCATGGCTTTGTAAGCAGATTTAATGGAGAAGTTTCCATCAGATGAGGGTCTCCAAATGAGGACATCTTCTTCGCCTTGTTGGTTAGGAGGTGGCACAAGTAAAATTTGTTTAATTACATTGGAGTGGAGGTAATGATTTAGAAGATCAATATTCCAACCTCCTGTAATATGGTGAAAGTTAGAGACCCAAGCATGGAGAATAGAATCAGCATTAAGAAAAGCATGCGTGATAAGAGGATCAGGGAGCGGAGACCATTTGTCATACCAAAATGATATTTGATCCCGTTTACCAACTTTCCAACCTATATGAGACATAAATTTATCCCAAACTTTGCAAATGCTGCTCTAAGTATAAGAACAAGAGTTAGGTTTAACCACCATCAGAATTTTGGGTTTGTTACATTTGTATTTATCATGAAGAATCCGAACCCAAAGATAGTGTGGCTTAGTGATTAGGCTCCAACAAAGCTTCATTATGAAGGCGATATTTTGATTCTTCGATTTTTTGAGTCCAAGTCCCCCATCTTTTCTATCCATAGTGATTCTATCCTAAGAGAGAAGATGTGGTTTTTTGTTTCTATCGGTCAAATTCCATAGGAAATTTCTAGAGATTTTTTCCAAATCAGACAAAACATTATCCGATAAGAGCATAGTTTGCATAGTGTAACTAGGAAGGGCGGATAAAACAGATTTGATGAGAATTGATTTCCCAGCCATGTTCAGGTAATGACTTCTCTAATTTGCCAAGCGAGAATTTGTTCTATCAAGAAATGGGGTAAAAGTAAGTTTAGACGCCTTGTCATGAATAATAGGGATTTCAAGGTATTTTCCAAGATTCCCTGTGAGTGGAATCCCTAGTTCTTCACTGATTTGTAAGGCTCTGTTAACATTGACATGCTTAGAATAGAAGAGCTTGGATTTCTCTGTGTTTATCTTTTGACTTGAGGCATTACAAAAATCAGAAAGACATTGTTGGATGATCATAACTTGTGAAAGAGAACACTCTGTAAAAAGAAAAAGGTTGTCAGTAAAAAATAAATGAGAGATAGGAGGACCATTTGTTGTTAGTCTAATAGGCTTCCACTCATTCCTATCGATACTACTGTTAATGCAATGATTTAAACGTTCAATGCAAAGTACAAATAGATAGAGAGAAAGAGGGTCTCCCTACCGAATGCCACGAGAGGGCGTGTATTCCTTAGTAGGTTCTCCATTCCAGAGGACTCGCATGGAAGTGGTAGAGATAGTAGCTTGAATCAAGTTTCTGAAGTGACTATTAATTCCAATGCACTGAAGAGTATCATCAATGAAGTTTCAAGAAAGCCTGTTGAACGCCTTTTCAAGATCAATTTTAAGAGCCATAAAACCTTTTTTGCTCGTTTTGTTTCACATTGTATGGATGATTTCCTGAGCAATAATGATATTATCACTACTCTAACGCCCTTGTATGAAGCTGCATTGATTATCCTCGATTAAATGATTCATACAAGCACGAAGTCGATTGGAAAGAATTTTTGTAACAATTTTATAGCTCACGTTATAGAGGGATATAGGACAAAATTTTTCATACAGGTAGGATGATCCTTCTTAGGGATAAGAGTGATGAAAGTGTCATTAATCGTCCTAATGGATTGAGGTTCCTTGAAAACTTTTTTGACTAAATCATAAATACTAATTTTCAAGTTGTCCCAGTAAGTATGAATAAAGCCAACATTGATACCATTAAGACCTAGAGCTTTGAACACTCCAATCTCAAAAGCAGCATTTTTTATTTCTTCTTCAATCACCTCTTTATGGATAGATTGAAATTGAATAGGAGAAAGAGGTGGAAAACTTCTATCAGTATTAAGCTTGGGTTTGATAACTATGTCTTCCTTGAAGAGATTGTCAAAATAGGTAACAGCCATATTTTTCAGTTTATTCCGGTCATGGACCCAAGTGCCATCATCAGCTTGGAGTGATAGAATTTGGTTCCTTTTCCTTCTAATGATAAATGTTGCATGAAAGAATTTGGTGTTTTGATCACCCCATTTTAACCATTTGCACCTAGATTTCTAGAACCAAATCAGCTCTTCTTGCAAAAGAGTTTGTTCATAATCTTCCCAAAGAGATTTTTCCAATTTCTTGAGAAAATAGTTATCTCTATAGTTTCTATTCCTATCAATGCCTTCCAGTCGATGCAAGATTCTTTTCTTCTTAAAAGATATACTCCCTATCTTATCTTTGTTCCAATGGGTGGTGGAGGTTGTAAATTTATATATCCCTTCATTCCAGTCATTAGTTATCCAAGAATCTTTGATCAGAGGGTAAAAGGAATCCTCTATCATCCAAGCAGCGTGACAATGAAAAGGAGTATTCTGACGCTCTTGGTAATCTTCCTTGGTAAGTTGTATTCTAATCGAGCGATGGTCAGAGCCATATTTAAGAAAATGAAAGGAATTAGCCTGATGAAATTTAAGTCTCCAGTTTGTGTTACAAAAAGCCCAATCAAGCCTTTCTTTGATGTTGCCTTTTTCCCAAGTAAATCTATCACTATGATAATTTAATTCAAGGAGATTGGAAGCATTTATGCAATGCCTGAATTGCTTCATAGATTTCCAATTAAAACTATTACTTCTAGATTTGTCTTCGCAAGAGAGATAAGAATTAAAATCCCTAACTACAAGCCAAGGTTTTGAATTACTTTATGCAATAGAAATGATGTTATCCTAAAGGAGATCACGGTTAAGAGGGTTAGGATCACCATAGATACAAGAGAGCAAATAATGATTATTAGAGTCAAGAATATTGACCCTGCAATAGAGAAGTTGGACATTAGAATAAATATAATCAATATTAACAACATCATTATTCCATAGTAACCAAATACCTCCAGCATAGCCAGTGGCTTCCACACAAATCCAATCAGAGAAACCAAGTTTCATAATAATTTTGTCAGCTCTAATACCACTAGTTCTAGTTTCCAAAAGGATAAGAATTTGAGTATTATGAGTTCTAGTGATTTCTTTTATACGTTTAGGGAAACTTTTAGCACATGAACCCCTATAATTCTAATAGATAATATTCATAGAATTAATAAAAGGATTAGATAAACCTGGGTATTGGTTACACGTTGGAGATTTTTGTTAAGTCTTCAATTTGATCATAACTAAATTCATCATCTTCTAGGTCTTCATTTTTAGTTTGAATTTGATAGTCCTCATCTAAGATATCATCTTCAAGAATGTCATCTTCATAGTTTTTGGGAATGAAATTGCCAGCATTATCAAAATCCAGCAGATCATTTTGATAGTCCATATTATCTATTTCATTAAGCTGGGTTTCAGGCACAGTTGACTAACTAACCATGTGGTAAGGAGGTTTTTTCTGGATATGGAGATGATTAGAAGGGTTTGAAGAAGTATTAACAACTATACCAGAATGAACATGGTCAGTACTCCAAACATTTATATCTGGTGCGTAAGCTTTGTCATTTTTACTTCTATTAACTGCCTCTATATCCGTTGAATTCTTTATTGAGTTTTCATTAATGGGCCTATCTGAGCTAACCATATTTCTTTTTCTTCCTTTAATAACATTATGGATCCTCTTTGTGGACCTGGTAGACGCGCTATTGGGCTGACTTATATATTGGCATATTTATCAATATTTAACGTGCTTGGGCTATCCCATGAGAAGCTCGGCCCAATTTTGGTGGATTTGGAGCTCTTATCAGATCCAACATTAGCCTTTCCCTTCCCTTTAGAAGCTTCAGCCGCGATTTTATGGTCAGCTGGACGAGATCTTTTCATACCAGAGAGTTCCTTTTTCCGCCATACCTGTCTGACAACTTTCATAGTTGAGGCTTGCTTAGGTCAATCGTTGATTGCTGTAAAGCTATCTCTCCCCTGTCCATCATCACCCTGATCTAGATCTGCTAGCACGTCATATCTTGAGCCAGATGTAAGTTTAGTGCCCTAATTCTGACTCAGCGATCGATTGTCCATTGGGTTTCTCAAAGTTTGTGCATTTTTAGATCGTCTTGCGTCTCGTCTGAATCTCATGAAGTCTCCAAACTCCTCTTCTGGTAAGCTTTGATAATCGTCCGATGATGCCCTTGTATGTTGTTCGTCTTTTTTATTTTCTCTTTCGTGAACCTTGGTAGCAGCTGAATCTTAAGCTTTATTTAAGTTAGTGGTTGCTTCTTCTTGCCATGTTGTTTGCTCTAAGCTTCGATTTGTTTGGTTTTGCGAACAATTATTTTTGTTGTGACCATAGTACCCACATCCGAAACAAATTAGATTTAAGCTCTCATATTCCACATTATAAAGCTCATCTCTAATAAGAATTCTGGGGATAAGTTTTTTTCTGAAGATCAACTTCCACGCTTATTCTTACAAATTTGCTACGTTCTAAGATGCAATGATCAAATATGGTCCAAGGCCCACCATTGATAATTTTATCATAAGTAGTGTGATCTTTTGTTTTGACTATGTAGTAACTGTTGACAAGATCAATCAATTCAAAGTCCTTAAGCTGCCACATTCTAGCTAACCTGGGTTTAAGTGATTTTGGATTGAGTTATAGGCCTAGTGTGTTGATTACAATAGCATCCATCCAAGGTTGGCATATTTTCTTCCATTCATCAATTGAAATTTGTAGAGTAGGATAATGATCCATCAACTGCATAGTTTTTTCAGATGGAGACCATTCTTGTTCTAATTTTTTAGCAAGGTATTCATTTTTATGCTTGGTTTCTCTCCCTGTATGAATTCCATAACATCTATTGTAACCAATCAGTGATTCTTTATAGGAGATAGGTACTTTACCTCCTTGGATCATTGCTGCTGTGTTGCTTGATAAGGCATTAATTCCTTAGGTTTCATTTGTTTGTACATCCATTGGCAGCTCCTTTTGGAAGTTTTTTTGTCTATCATTTTGATTGGAACTATCCTGTTGAATCTGTGTATTTGAATATTGTTAGTCATCTGAACCTTTGTCTATCATTTCTTCATCTAACTTGGAGATATTTCTATTGAGTAAGTCAATTTCTTCTTGAGATGCAAGCGGATTCATGATTTCTTTTGGAGAAGTAGGGGTTGAGAAGATGAAATTTGGATCAAGTTTGGAGCTGGAGATCATGCTATAAGAAGAAAGCAAGATATAAGATGGCCAAGAAGATAAACCTTCTCCCCCATAAATGTAGAGAGAAGGTGGAGCTTCTCATACTAGAATCACTTTTCGCTAGTAGGTTGGTCCACTATAGCCTCCTTTAGGATTGCCTGCGCAGCTTGATCGACTTTAAATCTTTATACCATGGTAATTATTTTTATTAGTTTAAATATTTTATTATCATGGTATTTGGTTAAGTTTTTAGTTAGTAAAAATTAGGGTGTTACAACCAACACCGTCATAACCTTGCCCACATATTCTTGATGTACTTAGCCCAAAGTTACATAACAACTCTTGAACTTTCATCTTTAATGATAGAACAATAGTCTCCTTAACATGCACTATACCAAGAAAACGCTTAACAATACATCCATTTTTATCAACATAACATAAAGCAATAGCCATTTGCTCCTTATTTAATTCATCATGTAACTCATCAATAATAATAGCAAACAATTAATCTTCAAGATCACGAATAATAGCATTAGCTGTTTCAATTGCAACAGCTTTAATAATATTTGTTTGAATTATTTTCAGGAGCATTTTTCCAAAACAACTTGATTGATTGATTCATTAGGTCACTGAGAAAGCTAAGAAGTTCATGAAAATTACCTTGATTAGTATACTTACTAAACTCATCATGAGTCCAAAAAGCTAATCCCTGCTTTAAAAAGCAGAGACAATCAATTGATGCATTCAAACATCTTTGATACAAGTCATGAACATGTTCAGGTTGCTTAAAAATTGCAATATCAATGTGTTATTTTTTGATTTATTAAATCTTGACATTTTTTTCCAAGCAATATTATGAGCACTATTAGGACCTCTAACATAGGATGTAAGCTTTTCTTTTTTTTTTTATTTCAATTTGTAAATCCCTATGTCCTAAATCCATCACCACCTCGATGATCAAGTCTAAAAAGATAACAACATAAGCAAAATCTGCATCTTTTTCAATGCTATACTCTAACCAGTTGCCAAATTCTTTAAAAAGAAGGACAAAATTCTCTTATAGAACTCTCAATTTTTCTTTGGGGAAAATTATGTTGTCATTTAAATATGTTAATTTGGCTTGGCCAATGCATGACTGAGTGAATACTATGTCTTTGGAATCAAGATCCTTTATATTCCACAAAATTAATTGAGAATTACATAGCCAGTGAATTATTAGAGTTCTTATTATCATATTTAAAGAATTTGGAAGAGATCATGGTTTAAGATAGTTGAATTAAGAAAAATAAGGTTTTGGAAAATCTTGTGGATAGTTAAATAAAGCATAAATAGATGGAGTTGTACCATGGGAAGTTTAGTATTATTAGCTTGTTGGTTTGTTTGATTAAGTAATCAGTAGCAGTATCGAAGTATAAGTGAGAAGCTTAAAAGCTATAAAGATACTTAGAAATATGTAAAGTGAGTGGATAGTGTCTCAAATAAATTTCAGTAACTTTTATAAAATTTGTTTACTTAAATTTTAATATTATTTCTTTTATAAGTTATATAAAAATTCTCATCAATTCTATTTTTTTATAATAATTATTTTATTAATGACAATATCTTGATTGTATTGATGATTTATGCTAGTAATAAGTAATGATTGAAGTAGATATATGATAAATGGAATTACTTTTCAAAAACAACTTAATTGTTTAATTCTATTTGATATGAAAATTTTTAATACAACAACTCATGCGTGAAGAATATGAAAATGAGTATGAGAATGAAAGATGACAATTGAATTGTATATTTTGAAATGAAAAATTTGAAATTATTTTTTTAACTCCATGCATGCTTAATTTTACTTAGAGGGACCGAGTTCAAAATTCTAAATGTTAACGATAGTTCCGTTAGCCCTTAGCGTGTAATGTACCCCTAGCTAGCATGGTGCTTAGGAGGTGCTAGCCCCGTGGTACGACCAACGCACATGGACTAGGGGGATGATTATTTGTGAGTATAGTACTCATGCTCGTTTTCGTGAGCCTTGTACCTGCACTTAATTTTGTGGGCTTTGTTCTCGTGCTTGTTTTCGTAGTTTTAAGCTGTGCTTGTCAGTTACTTACCCTCATGAACTGTGTTTCCATACTTGTTAATCATTTTAATAAGGTGCCACTAAAATGTGAATTTTTGAAAACTTATTTTTTTAAATTTATTTTATTAAATAAACTATTGTTTGATTGTATTTGATTTTATATGGTAAATTTTCACCTAGACTAAAATTAAAAATTTATTGTTTTATATTAGTTATTTACAAACTTTATTTTTATTTGAATTCCTTTTATATATTTTTATGAGTTATATGATCCTTGATAACCTATAAAATTTCAAAATTATTGGTTTATTTTATGGTTATATTGTTAAGCAACTTTGTCATTAATTGTTGGTTAAAATATATTTTAATATTCCATTAATTTGTTTTAAACTAAATGTTATTAATTACTACTTTTACATGATTTATCTAAAATTTTAATTGAGATGCTACTCATCAGAAAAAAATTTTTTGGTTTCAGATATTGAAGCTGACCCTGCACCTCCTGCTAATCATTAAGGGGCACAATTACTTTTTGGAATGTGGAAGCACACATTGACTATTTAAATTGATGTAATTATATATTATATTATACAATTATAATTTAATGCTCCACATATACCGTAGTTAAGTCCTAGTCATATTTTGTTATTATGAATTCTGCTGGTATGGAGATAAGCTCCTTTTTGGATTAGTTGATAGGTTTTGCTATTGTAGAAATTTTAGGAAGTTCAAATTACAAGGAAGACTCTGTTAAAATTTTTACAAAATGTTTAAGACTTTATAAATTTTATAACTGTATATATATAAATTATTTATCGATATTTTAGCTTAATCTCTGATTAATTAAGACTAATGGAATGTGAGTTTATCTCATATTTTATGCCATTCATAGCTTTAGGACCAGGGTGTGACACTTGTTGTTAAAGGTTATAGTCAAATAGAAGGCACTGATTATTCTAAGACTTTTTCACCTATTGTTAAAATGAATATTGTGTGTTTTGTGTTATCTAAAATTGCTAGAAATTTTTGGGATTTCAAATGGATGCTGACAATGCTTTCTTGTAGAGAGATCTCAATGGCGATGTCTATATGAAAATCCCTCTAGGATTTAACAAGAAAGGAGAGAAGAAGGTGTGAAGACTAAGTCCCTTTATGGGTTGAAGCAAGCTACACAACAGTAAAAATACAAAACTTTGTGAGGCCCTTCTTGCTGGAGGTTTTGTGCAAAGTAAATTTAATTATTTTTTATTTACTCAATGACATGAAAATGAGTTTACTATTGTATTAGCATATGTAGATGATATAGTCATAACTAGAAATAGTAATAGAGGAATAAAAGAAACAAAGAGATATTTGCACAACAATTTTAAAATGAAAGTCTTAGGTTAATTGAAATATTTTCTAGGAATGAAGATTGCCAAGTTTGACAAAGGCTTGATTCTTAATAAATGAAAATATGCCTTAGATTTAATTTCCACCACAAGACTTGGTGCTTATAGATCTAGGAATATGCCAATGAATCCAGGTTTAAAGCTTTACAGTCTTCCTAGAAAGGGGGAGAAAGAAATTTATTAGTTGATCCATCTAGATATAGGTGTCTAATAGGAAAAGTATTATATTTGACTACTACTAGGCCTAATATTAGTTATATTGTCTAATTATTGAGTCAATTCATGCAAATTTTGAGAAAAATCCCATCTTAAAGCTACTTTGAATACTTTGAAATATTTGGAAAAGGACTGAGGTAAAGATATATATTTTCCTTCTTCAAGTAACATGAAATTAGAAGGATATAGTGATTTTGAATGGGCCTCTTAGCTTGACTCGTAGGTTTGTCACAGGGTATCTAATCAAGTAAGAAGGAGCTCTCATTGCATGGAAATTTAAGAAATAGTTCATTGTCTCAAGACCCTCTACTGAGACAAAGTATAAGGCCTTGGGGAGTATTGTTTTTGAGATTATTTGGTTGAATGGTTTATTGAAAAAATTGTATATTGCTGATTTAACTCTTGTTTCTGTGTACTGTGACAGCAAGGCTGCAATACAAATAGCTTCAAATCTAATCTATCACAAAAGAACGAATCACATAGAGATCGACTGTCATTTTGTGTGAGAAAGGTTGTGGGAAGGCTTGGGGCTTGTTTGGCAATCTGTTTTGAAAACAATTTTTTGTCTTTAGAACAAAAAAAAAATTAGTAACATGTTTTCAAAAAGTATTTTGGTGAATAAAAAAATAAAGAATAAATTATTATTCTAGAAAATAGAAAAATGTAAACATTTGTTAGGCGTTTTGGGATTATTGTTTTGAAAAATAAGGGAGAATGAGAAAAACACCTATTTTTATTTTTATTTTTTTGTTCTCAGAATATAATCTATAAAATATCAGTTCTTAAAAGAATAAAACAAAAAAAGTTTCAAACAAGCCATTGATTTCTTTAAAGCATATGACATGTGGAGAAGGGCTGGTAGATATAGTAACAAAGTCTCTTGAGAAAAAGAGTCATGATAGATTATTGTCCAATTTGGGTACCCTAAATATTTTCAAGTCTAACTTGAAGAGGAGTGTTGAGAATAATTTCCCCTTGTCCAAACTCCATATGGGTTTGGATGTCTTTTTATATAGGCTCAGATGTATTTTTTTAGTCCTTTTAGTATAAGTTTATCATGTGTTTTTACTTGTGTGTACTTTCTTGTTTTCTTGATTTGATTGTTGGGTTATATAAAGTCTGATAGCCCAAGTTTGTTTCCTCAGTCTGACTATGAGGCATTGCCCATGTTATGTACTAAATATGGCCATATGGCTCATTAAATAAAAGTGTATTATCCAATTAGACTTGGGTTTCCAACGTGGTACTGCAAGTGCAAGGATTATCGTATCAAATTGATGAGTGGAATATCATTCTAACAAGAACTCAATGCAAATACTTTGATTAAGTATTAATTTTACACGTTTGCTTAATTTGAACCAAATAGAAGTAAAATATGAACATATTGTGTAAGATTTAATTAATACATTAGATAAGGCAAATCTAGTGTATGTGATAAGAAACTAAACAAATGCATAAGTTTGAGTTGCATACTTGATTCGATTATAGTCGCCAAGCTACATGAGCTAGTCAACCTATGTCTTCTTGTTTATTTGCCTTGAGGTTTGAGAGTTATGCAACTTTTTTTTTTTTGGTAAAAACCCAAGTTAGAGTTAAAGAGGGGAGTTTAGCAATAGATTGTGTGTCAGGCCCATTAATTATGTGATCATATCACATAAATTGGGCTTTAAAATTTCTGGTAGGACCACTGATTAATCTGTTTTCACATATAAACAAAAACAATCAGTGTAAGCCCACGTATAAATTTCTAACGCATGGCAATTAAGATATGCAAGCCACTAACTCTACAATTCTTTTCAAAAGATTAACTTAGAATTACTAATTATCTATCATCTTCTTAGAACATACACTCATGCTATTTGATAGGTTACTCAAAAAAGTTGAAAGTTGGTAGTGTAGTGGTGCAACCTATGTTGATTTTCACGTGAAATTGATACATGATTATTTAAGAATAATTTTCTAAACATTCAATACAAAATAAAACAATTAGAACTGGGGACTATAGAACCAGAGTGATGCACACAGGAAAAATCAATCTTAAAACAATCATGCATATAACATCTTTCCAAATAAAAATGCAAAATGTCTATAATAGATTCCAAATTAAAGGCATTCTAATGGTACGAAAATAATGAATTAGGTGATTGAACGATTAAGAACACAAAATTAAGTTTGAAATGTTTTAAACAAGCTCATCAAAATGGGCAAAGAATCCCAATTCCAGGGTAGTGAAAAGATTAACATCACTTAATGTATATGCACCCTACTTTCAGATAGAAAAAATGCATTATCATGCATGACTAAACAATTGAAATAGACTCCTTTTAAGAGAAATAAGAAATATTTATTGCCTGCATTGCCCCACATATACAGCCATCAATCAATCAGCAACCAGAATCACATTATGCGATGAACAAGGTAATTTTCTATGCTACTGTTGAGAGAAATAAAAAATGATTTTTTTATAGTTCCAATGAAATTTTAACTTGGAGGCATCACTTTCAAAATCACCGTAGAAATTCTAGAAAGATAGTTCTACGGTATATATGTTATAGGATGCTAACTTTTAGAGAAACAATCAATATTAGCTTGTCATGCAATATTAGAAATCTATTTTTGATATGGCAAAGGTTAGCTACATTTTTTTAAAAAATAAACGAAGAAAAGCTAAAATCAGCTACTCTACTATGCAAGAAAGAAAACTAAGATCCTCAATCGGTAAAAAATGAAGACCAAGAGGCAGTGCTAGTGCTAGTGCCAGTGCTCGTTTTGCAAAATAATCAACTTCCACATGTTCATATCTTCAAACATATCCAAGCTTAACTGTCCAATCATGAGACAACATGTTGTGGCATTCATGGATCAAGTTCCAATTATCATGAACATCCCTGTTTCCATCCTTGATCAAATTAAGGGCCTCTAGAGAGTCACTTCTCAGACAGACCATTCGATGGCCCGTGTCGACAGCTCAACAAAGCCCAATAAGACAAGCCCAAAGATCAACCATAAGAGGGTCCCCTTCCGAGAGTTTAAGCATAAAAGATTCAAAAGGAGGTTGCTGATGATCTCTAATGATACACCCATAGCTCGTCTCCGCACTGAAATGAGAATAGGCTCCATCAACATGTATCATAATCCAACCTTAAGCATACTAAGGTTCCCCTCATTCCTCGTGGCTCCATGAAACTTAACTTGTCACAAGCTTAAACGGGCATCCTTATAGCTATAAACAATAGCTTTAGCCTTCATATTGATTTGTTGACGGGCAGTAATGATATTTTCAAAAATTCTTTCATTTCTTCGTTTCTAGAGGAGCTAGCAAGTAACCACAAATAATTCCTTCCAATTATATACATCATGCCCCACCGTTGCGTTGATGTTCATAGAGCACCAATTCCACAGGTTACAACTAAAACTTGAGATAAGACTCGGTTTTATAATAGAAAGCCACAGTAACTTAACCTCATCACACTCTCATAAAACATCACTACAAAAAAATAGATTTTTGGTGGTGACAAAAAGTTAAGGCCGAAAGTCCAAAAGTCGCCGTTAAAAGTTTTTAGTAGTGATTTTTCACCGTTAAAAGATCGTCGCTATGACAATTGTTGCTAATAGTTTTTGGCGGCGACAATAAATAAACTTTTAACGGTGACAAATGTCATTACCAAAGATTTTTTGTCATTAAAAGTATTTTTGGTGGCAACAAATATCGTCGCCAAAAGGACTTTTAGTGGTGACATTTGTCGCCACCAAAACTTTTTTTTTAAAAAAATAATAATTTATTTTATGCCACATCACTTTGCCACATGTGCATCAAATGATGTCACGTCACCTGTCATATATGCAACAGATGATGCCACGTCATTTTCTATCTTGTGCCACGTCACAGGCCATGTGTTCGACAGATGATGTTACATCACTTAGCCATCTCATGCTATGTTACATGCAACATGTGCACTTCCTCAAGCCACCTCATGTGCCACACTACCATCTCATGCCACGTCACCTACCACATGTGTGCCCCCTCAAGCCACCTCATATGCTACGCCGCCACCACGCACCACGTCACATATTTGTTGTAAAATATGATAAAGCCAAGGTTTGAACCCTTAGCCTCTCCCACCTCCAAACCTTAAGCCTCCTTTCTTTGCCAATTAAATTGAAATACACCTGCAGTTATTATATGTGAAATTAAATATGTTATGTAACTATATGCACATATATTAAATAATATATTATTAAAAATATATACATATATTATATTTTATTTTCAATTATTAATATGACAAAATGATTTATATGAATATTTAAATTATAATTTTAATAAAATATTATTTTTCACCAGTAAATATTATTTTTGTTAGGAAAATGAACTTAAAATAAACAATTTTTAAATATTAAATAATATTCTTATATACATTGTAATCAATTTTTAAATTATATTTTTATTTTTTAAATAAAAATTATTAAGTATGTAATTTATTTATAAATATGTATTATATTATTTTATGTTAAATATCTTTTACTTTTTTCTTCTCCATATTTTTCTCAAAAATTGATAAACTAAATTATTAAATTTTTATCTTCTCTCAAAATAGCTAAATGTTCCCCCTCTTTTATTAAAGCTATATTTTATCGATAATTTTTCAATATCTTAAAAAATTATTTTAATAACAAATTAATTTTAACCACATAAATTTTATTAATAGTCATTTGAATAATTTTGAAAATGAATACTAATAACTTTTAAAATATATGATAATTACAAGAATATCATATGTGATCAATCTAGTTAATATCTAATCATCCTCAACCTCATAGCAAGGTGGATTTGAATAGTTATTCATATTATTCTTAGTAATAATTAGTTATAAAAATATTGTTAGTAACTTCTTTTTTATAGCAATGGAAACCTAAATATACTAGGAGGAATTACATGAAATCCTTATCCAAAAGTCATTTGAGTTTAGTAGAAGAAGTAGACACCATATATATATATATATATATATATATATCAAGCTAAGTATCAAGTATGCAATATGCTAAATAGTCTATAATATCATTTGTATTTTATGACATTTGTACAACTTTAACATCCCAATGCCATTTATGTATTTGATTGTAAGTAATAATTTATGTATAACTTAACCTAATTATAATTAAAAGTAATGACCCATCAAGATTTTAATTTGTATAACTTTAACATCCCAATGCCAAAAGTGAATTATATAAATTTTTTTATTTTTAAATTATTTTTTATAAAAAATACTTTTGGTGACGACAAATGTCATCACCAAAAGTGAATTATATTAATTATTTTAAATTTTTAAATTATTTTTTTATAAAAATACTTTTGATAACGATAAATGTTGCCACCAAAAGTGAATTATATAAATTATTTTAAAATTTTAAATTATTTTTTATAAAAATTTTTTTTGGTGTTGATAAATGTCACGACCAAAAATAAATTTTTAGAGGCGACAAATCAAAATCATCTTACTTTTTGGGGCGGCATTTAATTATGGCTATCAAAAATATAGTTTTGGTGGTGACTTTTGGTAGCAAATTTAATTTGTCGCCACCAAAAGTAGATTTTTTTGTTGCCAAAAATAAATTTTTAGTGACGACTTTTACTATCAAAATTCATATTTTTTGTAGTGCATGAAGGAAGTCCTCTAAATCATGATTGCACCGTACATAAGAAGCTGAAGCATCAACATGAAGGGAGAAATGATATTTAATTCTCATGGAATTGCTACACATAATTGTACCTGATCCAACAAATTAAAGCCTTCTAACACCGAGGCATCAAACATCATACAGTAATTAAATTAAAACTCTAAGGTACAGTGAAGGAGGAATAACAAAGCGAATGTGATCATGATTATTGTACTGAATGGTAATTCGTCTTCCAGCTTCAGGATACACGTACCCGCATGCAGACAACCATCGTTATTTATAACACATCAAATGGGAATACATAGTAACACGTAGTATAATTTAGGATTTGTAGATTTTAATTTTTAAGTAGTGTAATTTCCAATAACTATAATAGATAGTTGCTTATATAGTTACTATTCACTAATCTTCTGATGAAAAATTAACTATTAACTACTAATCTAATTTTAATATTTACAAATGTCTATTATTTACACTATGTTCGGTTGGAAGGGAAGGGAGGAAAGGAATTTTAATGGAGGGTAGGAAAGGGGAGGTGAAGGAAGGGGGAGAGGGAGCGAAGAGGGGAAGGGAGGAAGAAGAAAGAATCCAACTAGACAGGAGCTTAAAGTAATAATAAATAATAGAAAATCTTGAACCTTAATATTTTGAGTGGACTGCAAGGATCATGTTGGTCTAAAACTTCAAGCCATGTTTTCCAAACTTGTCTTCAGTAATAGCCTCAATCTGTTTGATCATGTCAATTGTGAAAAAATTCTTCCAATCTCCAACTTCTCCACGTCTGAAATAAGCCTTATTTTCTACCCCAGAATCCAATTTTCCGCTTTTATTCACTTCCAAATTTCTCAAACTCTCAAAACTACAAAGCCTTAATATATCACCCACAACATCACCATTATTCTCTTCTTTCTCAGAGAAAGTATACCCTATAAATTTTCCCAAGTCCTTCAAAACCCTAACTGGCTCACTCTTAAGCTCCTTATACTTTAAAAACATTATCCTCTCTGGCCTCTCCAAACTCTCCTTGTAGTACCCCAACACATGATCCCAAAATGGCCCAAAAAAAGTCACTCCTCGACAAAACTTCTCAAACAAATACTCCATTGTGTTCAACTCTTCAACCTCTGGCCTTAATCTATTCATGAAGTGCCAGAGCGACACGAACACATCCTTAGGGTTTCGACACAAGTACACTATCTTACATCTTGACTGTTTTACTGACTCTGGCAACGAAACGTATGGTAGATGGCTAGAAAGGAGCCTTGGTGATTGGAATGAGCTCAGATCAGGATTGGTAGTGTTAAAATAGAGATCAAACTCAAGATTTGGCACCAGAACATGAGGGTTGGCAGAGAGAAGAGGGTGTGGTTCAATACTGGTTCGAGTGGGGTCGAGATTCGGGTTCATATTATATGCATTCTTGCGGTTGAGGATGGAGAAAACGAGGGCTTTGAGCCAAGTGGTGCCACATTTTAGCGGCGTGACAATGAGAATGTCTGAGTCATGGGCTTGGAAGTGGTTCTGGCAATTGAGGATTCCTTGAATGAGGCTCTTCATGTGCCAGAAACCTTGGTATTGGTAGATCTGGACTGAAAACCAATCTGATTCCGTGGGTAAGGTCGTAATGAGATTTTGGCATTCCTGGGATAACTCTTCGTCTTGTTTGAAGAAGTGCTGCACTAGTGAAACAGCATTAGCGGCTTCTGATTTTTCTGCTGCCATGTTCGTAAAGAAACCAACTAGCCAGAAGATGAAGTGAAGATGGTGAGATTGCCTATATTTGAGAGTAAGCTTGCAGCAAGTCCTGGGGTTCTTGGGATAATAACATAGCAGAGAGAAGAGGATGCTGATTTTTCTATTTTTACTATTTTAAAATTCTTACTATATTTGAAAACAGGAAGGTTTTGAAATTTTTATTATTTTTCAAAATTTTATAGTATTTCTTTTTGAAATCATAAAAAAATACAAAACTAGATGATTTAGACACCTTAATATATCAAAATATCTCTTATTTTATGTAAAAATTAATTAAAAAAACCTAAAAAGTGAGGTATTACAAAAAAACGTTAAAGAGAAGCACGAGATCCCAAACTTATATTTTCCATGTAGATTGAGAAAAACTATTTTATAATTTTACCATTATTAATTAAACGGACATAAATATTAGTATGAAAATATAGTAAATGAAAACATAAGAGGGCTGCTTTAGTATTTATGAGCTATCTTACATACTTTCTCAAGTTTTTAAAATATCATTAAAACTTAAAAATAAAAAAATAATTTTATATTTTTATAAGATATTTCTGCAGTCCTCTTTATAAGTTATTTCTATCAATCTCATTAATATTAATGTAAAAAAAGTACAATAAATAAAAATATATAAAATTTTAAATATACTTCTATATAACAAATTTAAAAAATGATTTTTTTTCTTCTCATGAAGGTTAACTTTAAAAATACGTTTTAAATATTATCTAAAAAATTATATCATAATTTATTAATGAGATTAAATAAATTTTTTAAAATATATTTTATAACCGGAGGGAGTACTTTATAATAACTGAGATCATCATCTTGTTTTCTTTCCCCACTAACGTGCTTACCATGTGAACATGTTCCCTCAATAACTGAGATCATCTTCTTGTTTTTTTTCCCCACTAACGTGCTTACCATGTGAACATGTTCCCTCAATAACTGAGATCATCTTCTTGTTTTTTTTGTCCCCACTAACGTGCTTACCATGTGAACATGTTCCCTGGGAGGAAACATGTTCAGAAATGTGCCAATCATGTGAAGGGATGTGAAGTGGGGTTCCAAGTAAATTTTTTATAAAATCAAATAGAACTTGTTTAAACGTTTATCGGATTTATCACATGAGTAGTTTTTATTTGTCAAATTCACGAGAGTCGCTTGTCAGCATATTAAAATTTCAACTAAATTTATCATTAATTTAGTAATTTGTTAATAAATGAAGGTTCGTAACAAATTGGGAGATTTGAAAACTTATATAGATTTGATCTTTTTTTTTTTATAAACTGGCAATTAAATGTTAGTTAAATAACAAGTTTACTTAGGTTCATATCAAATATGAATTTCTAAACCTCCCAGTTTGTAACTAACTCTCACATATTAATAAATTACGAAAACAATAACTTAGTGTTTTAATAAGTTATAGCTTTACATGTCTAAATAAACGTTGTCCATATCTCATGTCAACTCATTGGAAATTGATGAATTTCAATATTTTATTAAATTTATTGATATTTTTAATGTAACCGAAAATTATTTTTTTGAATTTATTAGCAAAAATATGATTAAATGTATCATTATGTGTGAAAATGCATATGAAAATATAATTAGAAGTTAGTGGATTAATTTTAATATTAATTCTAAGTTTTATAAATGCAGGGTGACCCAATTTATGAGTTCAAAGATAAAAATTTTAAAACCCAAGTTCAAGAAAATAAATTTAAAAAAAAATTTTGCTCCGATCATGCTTGCTACAGAAAAATCACGTTTTGCTATAACAAAGTATGAATTTTAGTAAAATATGTAGTTTTGTTCTTCAGCAAATTTTAAGATTTTGGGACTTCATTTTCGACCAATCTCCACTTCCAGCAGCTATAAAATGTCCAAGTTGAGAAAAAAAAATTCAAAGAAGGATTGGTAAAGCTTAGGTTTAGTAGAGAATCAAGTGTTTACCTTAAGATTGCTCAAATTAAGTATTTCTTCTTTTTAGTTTTATGTATATATTACTGATATTTGCTGTCATTAATTAGAGCTATGGGTTTAGGGTAGTTAAGAATTAATTCTTGGATTAGAGTATATTTGGACTATTTATTTGAGCTTAATATTAGTTTTATTTACTTAATCTTGTACTTATTTGTCTATTTAATGCTTGACCATCATTGAGTATGAATTTGGGGGTTTGGGTTTTGCCGTGAAAAAGAAAAATTTAAATTAAACCATTAGAGTGAATAAAGTAGGATTAGAATTTATTCTAATTTTTTAATAAGATAGAAATATACCTATTAGACCCATATAATCACATTACAATGAATTTGTGCTTTTGCCTATTGAGTATTTGTGTTAAAAGTAACATATTTAATTCAAAATAGGGGTGTAATTAATCAGAAAATAATTATTCCTATTGATACTTTAGATTAACGAATTAATATTAAGTGAATTTATTTAAATAATTTCATACTCTATGAATTAAAGAAGGGATTAACCACCTTAGGTTGTCTTAATTTTTTATAATTGGTGTACCTTTTATTTTAATACATTTACATAACTTCAATTTTTATTTTATAAAAAATTAAAATTAAATTTTGTTTTGCTCAACAAAGTAAAAACATTATACTTAATCAATAATTTACTTAATTTTTCATGAAATTGACCTTAACACACCAATATACTGTGTATTAACCCGTGCACTTATGGTGTAACATTTGTGTGCGCATCAAAAACTCAAAGGTTGGTTTTGTTTATTTCAAAATCTGTGTAAGGTAGATTGATCATAGATGCGTGTGAATGGAGAAATGTGAGAGATTCATTGATTATTTTATTTAAAACAAAGATGTAAGTGGGGCTATGAGATATATATATATATATATATATATATTTTTAAAGTGTCAGTGATGTGGACCTGTCAAGGAGCCTCTCCCTCTCTCTGTTTTTTTTTTTTAATCTTTACTTTCATGTTCTGTCTTTTTCTTTTTTTGTTTCCGTGTTGGGTCCAATGCGTTTTGGATTGTGCTTTTGTTTGTACGGGACTAATGTTTCATCTTAATAAATTGTCTTTTTATCATATATATGTATGAAGTAAAAGATACGTCTCCACCAATAAATGCATAAATAAATAAAGTGCAAGACATCCATTTTCTTTCAAAATTCCTGGGGATCGTTGTTCTTTCTGCCAAGATAAGCGGAAAGAGCTGCAAAAATTATTATTTTCAACTTTTATCTTTTTTTGTTTTTTTAGGCAAAAAAAACCTTTTATCTTTTTTTTGTGATTCATGTTACAATTATTGAGATGAGATTTTTTTTTTAATCTTCTTTTCAAAATTGTGATATCTTATGTTAGACAAATCAAAATTGTGAGAGTTTACAAGGGGGGTTCTATGCGATGTTTTTATATGGAAAAGTCTTTTTTATTTATAGACTTCTTGAAAGATGGTGGTTTGCTTAATCATATTTAGATTAATTGACCTGAATAATTTGTTTTTTGTGCTTGGCTTTTCTTTTTTTTTCTTTTTTTTAATCTTCTTTTGATTTTCTTGTCATTTTGCCGGCCATATTTTTTGTGACTTTCTTTTCTTGTGTATTTTTTCCTTATTTTCTTTTAACTTTCTTATCACTTTATTGATCACTTTATATGAAAGGTTTATAAGAAAAAAATGAAGATTGTGATATCTTATGCAATATGGAATGGTTAAAGTAAAGATGACTGAATAAAACAATTTCTTTTATAAAAAAAAAATTGGTGGCCACATGTTTTAGGGAGCCTTTGATGCATTGAAAAGTTGGTCGGATCTAAAGTACGGTGCCCACTGCCTAGTTTTATTGCCTGCATTACCCCCACAAGTAGATTCCAATCTGTCAGCCATGGCCCGCGGTCGCGAGAGCCACAGTTTTGATGATTAAGTTAATTTCCCATACTACCGTGAACAAAAATGAGTAATGGGAGAATAACAATCAAGACCTAAAAAATTAAATTAATAATAATTAGGTCTTGATAAATTTTTTTAGAAAAAATTTGTAAATATAAATTCAAATAGTTATAAATAAAAATTTAATTTATAATCTAAAAGTTATATTTGATACTTAAATACTTATTTTTTGCAATTGAAATTCTTGAATTTGTAATAATTTGGATTAATATTTTTAACTTATTAAAAAAAAAAGATTGTCAGGACTTAATTATCATTAATTCAATGTTCTGAGACCAAACTATCAATCTTTCAAAAGAATTTAGGTTAAAGTATACATTTGGTCATTTAACTTTATATAAAGTTTCAGTTTAATCTTTAAATTTTATAAAGTATCTCAGTTTTTAATTTTCTAACTCTAACATTGTTAGTTTCAAATAATTAATTTTTGTCAATTATTTTTATTTTTAAAAATAAACTTAATTTGTCAACGTCTTTAAGAATGTTTTGTCCTATAAAAGTTTGAATGTTTTGTTAAAACACTGTAAATGACATTTTATAAAATTAAATAAGGGATGAAAATAAAATTTTGTATAAAATTAAAGGACTAAAAATGCACTTTAGCCAAGTGTTTAGCATAGTTTAAATGAAATTTTTACTTGAAGTTCTCATCTTCAAAATTACCCATAGAAATTAATTATAGAAAGATATTTCTATTTTATATGACAATAGTTTGTGTTGGATAAGAGTAAATTTGGTGTTTATGAATTTTTTTGAACTTATCAACTCAAGAGAGTGCAGAAACGAAAACAAGATGGAGTCTGAAAATTCTAAGAGATTTAAGAAGAAAAGCTTTGATACAATTGATATATTTTGGTTCAGCTTAACCACTTGGCCTACTTTCAGTTCTTAAGATCACCTTTGAGATTTTTAACTATAATTACAAGTTTCATTAGTTGCTTGCTAATGTAGTACAATTCTCAAAACTTGACACAACAACAATACTTGCTACAATAGTGAGTTGTTGCATTTTACTTAGAAAAACTCTCTTTCTAATGTTTCAATTCAAGTAGAATGAAATTTCTCAATAATGACACTTTGAAAAGTGTAGATGAAATACAATAAAAGATCATGAACTAGTGAGAGCTTTTTCCCAAATTTGTCAAAGAGTTGATATATGAATGAATGTAGATACTTTAATGCACAGAAGTATGTTTTTCAGAATGCTCACGGACTTAGAATAATGCTAATATGCTCACTTCATTTCTCACTAACTTAAATGAGGTCACATATATAAATTAAGAAAGTTTTAGACTGTTGGTGTAATCCTTATATATATATATATATAGCATTAATATTTTAATTAACTTTGGATCTATTACACGTGTCTATATGTGCTCCTAAAATGAAGTGAATTAGTGAGCGAAGAAATAAGGAGATATAAATGCTGTAAATATCTTTAAAATAAATAAAGTAATAATTAACTAAATAGATAAAGTAACTGAGTACGTATGAATGGATAAGGATTGACAAAATTTGGAGGAAAAGAAAGAAGGGAATGAATGCATAAGGATTGAATAGACTTGGTGAAAAAGAAAACAAAAGATAAACATGATAAATAGGCTAAGTTAGTAAGTATATTGCATTTAAAAATTTACCATTCACTATATATAGCATTGTTTTCTTAAAAGAGACAATAGAAGTTTACTAAGAGAATTAACTAAAGATTAGAGTAAAAGATAAACATCAAGAGAGGTAAGAGTCTCTCTTACTGAGTGATATATCTTGTGTATTATACTATTTTAAATTTTTATAAAAGAGTTGCTATTATTATATATGAATATAACTAATATGTGTGTGTGTAAGAATGTATTCGCCATCATCCATTCAATATTTTATCCAACTTTATTAGAACAAATGTTGAATTTGATAACTCACATGTGGTTTTCAATAGTATTCTGGGTAATTCATATTTTATTAATAATAATTAAAGTGAGATATTCTATTTGCTATGGATTTCATTTGCCGCCAAAGCATGATTCTTGTAATGCTAAATTCTTTAATTTATGTGCCTATCGTCTCAACTTTATCAATATGCATATTGAATTGTCTATACATGTCATGTCTCCAATTTCTATCTACACACATATAAACATTGCAATGCTGTAATCATTATTGTGGACTAAAGTATTACATTACTGCACCTAATTATATCATTTTCCATCAAAAGTCAGCATTATTTTATACTTAATTCATATTAATTACATTTTAAAATTGAGGGTGAAAATGTTCTGAATTGTACGTAAAAATTATAAATAATTTTAAATTTAATTATAAATAATTTATATCTCTCAACTGTTAAAATTTTTAAATTCATCACTTTACCATTTGTGTCCAGCAAACTTTTTCTGTTTTGTGGGGCTTTATATTTAAATTTTTTAATATTTTTATTACAAATATTGCATAATGGGTCCCTTTTTTATATTTTTAAATTCAAAAAATATTCTCTCTCTCTCTCTGCCCGTTCCTCCCTCTCTCTTTCGCCATCCGAAGCCACGACTTAAGCTTGAGCACCACATGGAAGTTGTTGAGTTTGATGGCATCGAAGAGGGCACAGCTTCAGGCAAGGCAAGGGGTGAGAAGAGATAAGAAAGACAGAGATGGAGAACACGGTAAGTCTATGACACACAAGAGAGTCATTGGCTTCAAATTCAGTCAGCTCTTCGGCGCCGTCGTCTTCCTGCAGCAGCTTCTCCTCCTTCACCTCCACTTCACTGACAATATAAGATAGGAAACCACGTTCGGTTACAACATGCATAATTGATGCATGCATGCATGAAGGTGGATAAAGGAAAAACTACTGGACATGGGTTTGATGAGAGAGAAAGTAGGGAGGAGAGAGAAGGGAGAGGAGGTTGGCCCATTTGTAGACATGGGAAGGGTCGTTGAATTGGAGAAATGGCCAGTGGAAGTGTTGGGAACCTGACTAGCCAGCTAACAGTGATCGGTAACTTGGTGGGAGAGATGGGAGCAACGCGTGTGGGGTGGAGGGAGAGCACGGTACTGTTCATGAGAGTTGTGCAGCAGATAAAAGGTGGAAAAAATGCTTTACTTCAGCTTCTACAAGAGCATGGAGAAGATACACAAAGAGGAAGGGAAGCTGAGGGATATTGAATAAGAAGGAGGGCGGGAAGAAGAGGGAGG
This sequence comes from Prosopis cineraria, assembly GCF_029017545.1. Lineage (NCBI taxonomy): Eukaryota > Viridiplantae > Streptophyta > Magnoliopsida > Fabales > Fabaceae > Prosopis > Prosopis cineraria. The sequence continues at coordinate 30,909,388 of NW_026555341.1, read as the reverse complement.
AGAGAGGGAGGGAGACTAGGAGAGTATGGAGAAGAGCGAGGACAGAGGTGGATGAGTGAGCGATGAGGTGTTAAACAATAATAAAAAATGTGAAGTGGATCCCACTAACAGATAATTAACGTGAGGGGCGTATAGAAGTAAAATTCTGAAGTTAAAGAATATAAATGACTCATAATTAAGTTTAAGGTCATTTGTAACCTCTCGTGTACACTTCAAAAATATTTTTAAACTTTAATCTTATATTTTATTATACTTGTAAACTAAACTAGATTAGAGATTTTTTTAATATTAAATTCTGTTAAAAAAGGAGGAAATTTATATGAGATTATGCAAAGAAACTTGCTAGCATCCTTGAGAAAACTCCGATGTAAGTGAAAATGGGGTGAGATTTATTATGTAGATCCACATTGGGACATGCCTTAGCTATGCTTGGTGCTGTATTTGGATACTTATAATTTTCCATTGCATATTCACATATATTTCTGATGCAGGGAAGAAAATATTTTATGCTTAATAAGTAGCTGAACATTATTAGTTTAACTTTAATCTTTTATATCACTAACCTTATTGCATAATATTCATATGCTGAGTTGAAATATTAGTTCGAATCGAATGGAATATTCTTCACATTCTTGGGATGGGGAGTTCCTAGTTATTTGTAATATAAGTATCCATAATACCACTAATATAGCTATCAATCCAACTCTACCACCACCTCTAATTAATCCACCATCATTTTATGAATTCTACTGTAACATCCTTAAAAATTAATCAGGATTTAATTAGATAAAAAGAGAGAAATAAGATGTAATTAAGTTTATTGATGTGGTGTTTGGCCAAAGAGGTCTAATTAGGATAATTGATTGTAATTTCAACCTTAAAATATGGGTTCAAAGTCAAGTCGAGTTACCTAGATGTGAAAAAGGGAGAAAAGCTAAAGGAAGTGATTGATTACCACACGTTGTGACATATAGTTCATCCTCTGTGGTGCGCACATGTGAAACAATGATGGATTGGCCTCTTTGTGCCATGCACCGCAATACATGATGCTCCTGACATTACCAAATATATAGAACACCAAACACAAAACACCATTATGATAACAAGAGTATTTAAATATATTAAAAGTGGCTATCATAACTCAAGGGTTAAAAGGAGGTTAAGAAATCGGGATCTAAAGAAAACCCTTTTTAAAAGTCATTTGAGCTCAAACTATAGTTTTAAAACCAATTAGATAAGATAACGAAAGCATAAGAGTCCATAACATTCACAAGAAATGAAAAAGGAACAATTCTAAAAAATTTTCCAAAAAATGGTACAATGTGCCACAGCACAGGGCTCCATCTGCACGGTGGACTACACAAAGGGAAACATCCCTCTCTGTGCCTTGCACAGTGGTGCGGTTGTCAATGCACCGTAGATCATGCCTACTGTCATGACAGCACTCCAGGCCAACTTCTGGAGCTCTCACTGTTTCATCATCTGATGCCTGATTCAAGTAATTCAAGTGTTCACGTATAGCTCTTAGGGCCATCTAGCAATTAGCACCAATTTCACACCTAAACACTAACCCAAATGAAATTTAGACACCCAAACCCAAAATGATATATTTTCTTTCCAAAAATACCACCAAGGTATCTAAACTCACATACCAAGTGTCAATAATCGTGGAACTACTTGAACTAACTCAAATGAATGATAAACAACTTGTTCATGCATTCAAACCATAATAACAACATTTCAAACAAGATTTGGCCATCGAAACCCTATATTTAACATGAATTCCACAAGGGGTAACAAATATACTATAATCTTTCAAATGGCCAAACAAACATATGAATCAATACAAAATAACACTTGCATTAGTATCTTGACCTTTCATAGCCATTACAACATAAATACAACATCTTAGGCTGAGATACCCATAGTTTACAATAGAGTTCGTGCAATTTCTCTCAAAATAAGATACGATTCTTCAGTTGGCATATGCATACACAATTTGTTACAAAAACAAAATAAATGTAAGGGACTATACAATTATTGGCTATTCCCTACAATGCTTGATTGCACCTTCCTTCTGTTAGGATAGGCTGGCACCTAAGAAGGGGGTGAATTGGGTGACTCTTAAAAACTTTTAAAAACTTAAAAGAGTAAAAACTTTAATATGAAGGAAGAGGATAAGACACACAAGATTTATACTGGTTCAGCCCTAAACTTGAGCTTCATCCAGTCCTCGAGATTATATTAAGATTTTCAACCAAATTCACAAGCTTAATAGGTGCTTGCCACCACAATACAACTCTCAATACTTAACTTGTCTTGAATCAATTAATAAATATTGCTACAACCTAGCAACTTGTTACAAACACTTGAAAAAAAATACCTTTTCAAGGTTTTCAATGTAGAAGATAAACTTTCACAAAAACTCTCCTAAAGAGTAGATGAAATTATAGTTGAAAACTTATTAACTTACGAGAGCTTTATCACAACTCTTTTCAAGAATAATGAATGAATGCTAGAAGTTAAAGCACAATTTGAAAGCTTTTTAAATGTACAAATGAAGATGAGTTCATTAAGAGATCATTAATTCTTGTTCAAGCTTGAAATGAGTCACATATATAGTTTTGATAGTTGATAGATCATTGGAATAGTGTTACTAGCCATTGGTGCTATTTCTTATGAGTGATTTACTGAATCACGTGAGAAATTACGCTCAGTTTGTTCTAGATATGTGTATGTGACAAATCACATGTGAACCTTATGAACTCTCACGTGTGGTTCTACATATGTGAATAAGAACTTAGTTTCATGTGCTAAAACTTATAAGTAAACCTTTAGTTCTCATGTGTGGTTTAGCATATGTGAAACCATCATCAATTTTAGGTAACAAATCTTGCGTGAAACTACTATGCTATCATGCATGAAATTGCTTATAGAAAGTGAAGGTCAGAACTGTGTGACAGAACTTGTGTGGAACCTCTTTGCTCTCACGTGTGAAATGGCTAGCGGAATGCCAAACCAATTCTTGTGATCAAAACTTGTGTTAAGGTAAAAGGCTATCATGTGTGAAATAATCATATCTAGACTTAGTTTATTCAAGAAGACAAATCATGCGTGGATCTTATTCTTATTCATGCGTGAAATAGCAGTCATTAAAGTACAAACCAATCTGGGTACATTTCATGCATGGAAATGCTATGTATTCAAGCAAGAATATGCATGATCAAGAGGTAAGTATAAGTGAATAATGGATCATGCACTTAAACAAGGTAAACTCAACTTGAAATGACTTAAGACTCAGCATAGCAATATGCGATTGTGTAACAAGTGATAAATAACACATGGCTATTGTCAGTTCTCACACGTGAAATAGCCTTTGACACAAAGTAATAAATAGTTACTAAAACTTGTGTGGATCACAATGGCTCTCATGCTTGATTCTGCATACAGAAGTAAGGCTTAAGGCATCACATAATACAAGTGATAAATCACGCACGAATCACTTTTTAACTCTTGTGTGATTCATCAGTCAGTATGCCCAGCCTGAAAATTCTCGTGAGTGACAAGCAGAATCACGCGTGATTTTGTAGCCTGTACTGAAATCAGCCATAATTATTTTAACACTCTAGAAAGACATCACTTGCAAGCTTTAATACACTTAGATGAGTTTTAATGCATATAAATGAGATATATGATACATTTATTTTAATAATTATGAAAAGTAATTAAGCTTTCAAAGTTTTCACATTGAATCTATGAGAATTTAATGACTTATTCTAAAATTCTTCATCTTCTCTTGATTCTTCATTCTCTTGAAGTTTTGTCTTTATTCATAATTCTTTATATCTGCACACATAACAAATACCTCTTCTCTTGATTTCGTAATCATTAAAACATATGATCTAACACCTACCTCTTGCCCCTATCAAAGCTTTCACCTGTAAAATATAACCACAGGATGAGTCAAGGACTTAGTAACCAAATAGTCTAACCAAATTACTCATGTGTGAGAATAGATAGTACGTATGTAAAGTGGCATTAAATACACATAACAAGTCATATATCCATACATACGGTTATAGTGTGATATGCATGATTAACACACCACCTTATACCCTCCTTATATCTCCCTACTGAATTTGTGGGCTAACAACTCGATAGGACCAAGTCTATGTGACTGGATTGGTCCAAGCTCATCATTAGTAGAAGATAGTCCTAGCCAAGAGCGCCTTCACCCACTATGTATTATAGATTCCCCTTGTCCATGAATACTAGAGGTGTCGATGCCCAATCTACCTCACGTAGTATTATGACTTCCAAATAATATAATACTGAGCATTGGGGCCTCCACGGTGCTAGTGTACCATATGAACTTTCAAACGGTGTCGCTAATAACACACTATGGTGAACTCTTACCCTCTTATAATGATCATGCCAAACATATGATAGGAGACGTGGAAGTAGAATCGTGCTAGTTTAGGGACAGAACCCTGAAACACAACAAAAAACACAAGAACAAAAAGAAAGGGACGAAATTTATGATGAAAATAAAGAAAGATATGAAATAAATAATGGGATAATGATCAGGAGAAGATCCTCTAGAGCACCTGCCTCTAGGAACCTCAACCTTCGAAGACACCATAAGAGTTGATCACGCTCTTGATCATGTCTGTTTCTCACACAAGATGCCACCACAAAGCACTAAGGCTTACAAGAGTTATAAAATCTAAAATAAATAATTTCATTCAACTTCTCTTCCGTTTACAAAAGGGAGCATGCCTAATTTATATAGGCTCATAGAGAAGACTATTTCCTAAACTTAAAACCCTAATTTCTTAATACTAAAAAGGAGAAATAATATAAAATAATGATAAAATATTCACCACATAATTTAGGAGATGTAATCCTAAAATTATGGGATTACAAAACTTAGAAATTAATAATATAATTAATTCTAATCTTTGATTAGACTCAAAATAGAAAACTAAGACTAATCTTGCTCCTTAAGAAAGGGAGTCAAAAATAAGAAATAATTTAGAAGACAATCAAGGAATCATAAAGGATTTAAAATCATGCCACCTTTGACTTCTTTACTAGGGTTTCTTGCCTCCTTGCTTGCAAGAGGCTCAACTTGTAGTCTTCCTTGCATTAGGCTAAGGTTTGCATCTCTTGAGCTTGACTCTTCATGAATTTGGATCTTAAGCACATTATACATGTATAAATGCTCTCCTTTGGGCTTGAGAGGAGTGCCCTAATGCCCTCCAAGCTCTTGAACTTCTTGCATAAGACTAAATAAGGCTTGCTTCATGGCTTTAGTTTAGGCTCTTGTCATTGGACCTCCAATGTGTTATAATGGGTCTTTAGGTATGTTGAATTGGAAGTATTGGGCTCCTTGCTCCTTGCCTTGGGCTCCTTCCATGTCACCATGCTCATGATTACCATCCTTAAGCTTCGTTGCCATTAATGCCATGTTATCTGTGCCATGGGGTCCATCATTCCCTCCCAGTTGGAAAGGATTCGTCCTTGAATCTTTATTAGCTTGCTTGGCATATTGCTCATTCTTTCGTTTTATGTTTGCTTTAACCTTAGCATGTAAGTCCTGTACAAACTTAAATTTTTTCTTGCCATCAGTATTAGCATGCTCAGAAAAAGACAAAGGTAAAATATCAATAGGAGATAATGGATTGAAACCATAAACAATTTCAAATGGAGAATAAAAAGTAGAAGAATGAACAACTCTGTTGTAAGCAAATTCAATATGAGGTAAACAATTCACCCAACTCTTCAAATTCTTTTGAATTATTGCTCTTAGCAGTGTAGTCATAGTTCTGTTAACCACCTCAGTTTGACTATCAGTTTGTGGATGGGCAGTAGTGGTAAAAAGTAACTTAGTCCCTAATTTATGCCATAGGGTACGCCAGAAGTGACTAAGAAACTTCACATCCCTGTCACTCACAATAGTCTTAGGTAAACCATGCAAACGAACAATCTCTTTAAAGAATAAGTCAGCAATGTTAACAGCATCATTAGTCTTAGCATAAGCAATAAAGTGTGCCATCTTAGAGAACCTGTCAACAACAACAAATATGGAATCTTTTCCTGCAGAAGATTTAGGCAATCCAATTACAAAATCCATAGAGATATGTTCCTAAGGGTGAGAGGGGATGGGTAAAAGAGAGTAAAGTCCATGAGGTTGGACCTTAGATTTTGCCTGTCTACATTTAATGCATTTATCACAAACATATATGACATCTTTCCGCATGTGAGGCTAAAAGAAATGATCAGATAAAATAGCCAAAGTTTTCTCTACACCAAAGTGTTCTATCAAACCACCACTATGTGCTTCCTTAGTAAGCAACTCATGCATAGAACAAATAGGAATGTATAATTTATTTTTTTAAAAAAGAAATCCATCAAATCTAAAGAAATCACCAGATCTATGATTTTCACAAGATTTCTAAATATTTTTAAATCAGAATCAGTTTTATAAAGGTCTTTTAGAATCTCAAAGCCAAGTAATTGAGCATGCAAATAGGAAAGTAATGTATACCTTCGAGATAAGGCATCATCAATGATATTTTCTTTACCTTGTTAATGCTTAATCACATAAGGAAAGGTCACAATAAATTTCATCATCAATTCCTCTACTTGGCACTAGATCTCCTTAGTCTCTTCAGAGTTAGCCTTATAAGCAGGCTTATTTGGAATAGCAGCTCCGGGCAAGAAATCTATCCTATGCTCAATTCCTCTTAAGGGAGGAAGTCCATCAGGAATCTCATCAGGGAATAGATCTCCATAATCTTACAACAAAGAGACAACACTAGAAGGCAAAGTAGGGTTAAGAGTGTCAGTAAAAAAATAAATATTCTTGGGAATTACAATAAGAGCTTGGTCACTCATCAAAGCCTCTTAAATCTCACTTTTCCCACACAATAATATTTTCTTTTCACTATTTTTTTCACTCCCACTATTCTATTTTTTTTCTTTTCTCACCTTCTCACCACTCTTTTTCCTCTCTTTTGATTGATTTTTAAGTAAAGTAATACTCTCTTTCTGTTCTCTTTCACTCATGCGACCATCAAGGAGATCTCTCCTTTGCTTGTAATCTTGAGCGATATTTAGTTGATCTTCATAGGCTTGGATGGGCCAAAGAGGATTTAATACAACAGTCTTGCCTTTAAAAGGCACCTTGTAACAATTTCTAAAACTATCATGAGTAGCCTTACTATCAAACTGCCAAGGCCTACCTAATAACAAGTGTCCAGCAAGTATAGGGGCTACATCACATAATACATCACAAGTATAAACCCCAATAGAGAAAGTAATCAACACTTGCTTAGAAACCCTAATTTCAGCACAATCATTCAACCATTGCAATTTGTAGGGCTTAGGGTGTGGAATTAAAGGTAAAAATAATTTATCTACAAGTATAGTGCTAGCTACATTAGTGTAACTACCACTATCAATTACCATGCTATACACTTTTTCTTTGATGAAGCATCTAGTGTGAAAAATATGCTCGCGTTGCTCATATTCATCATCCTCCTTTGGTTGAATATTGAGAGCTCTTCTTGCCACCAAGATAGAGTCAACTACACCATTACATTCAAGCTCATCATTTGATTCATGGGAGGTAGAATCATCATCAACATTATCAGCATCATCTTTATCACTTTCATGCATACTATCATAGCTATCATTATCTTTCAAGATCATAACTCTTTTATTGCTACAATCTCTCACCATATAGCCCACACCATGACATTTGAAACACTTAATAGGAGAAGTGTTAGATGAATAAGAAGAAAGTTTAGGGTTAGAAGTTCCATTTGGAAGTTGTCTTAGAGTCTTTCCAAAAGTACTTGAAACATTTATTCTTATTTCTCTGCTCCAACTTTATAGCCTTGTGTATAGCTCTTCCTTGTCCACAAAAGTATACAAGTCAAGCTTATCTCTCAACTCTAGCCTCAAGCCATCCATAATTCTTGACATTGCTTCACGTTCATTTTCTTGAATGTTTGCACGAAACTTCAAGATATTCAACTCATGTACATACTCCTCCACTGTCATAGATCATTGAGAAAACATTCTCAAATTTTTATTCAGCTTTGTGTAGTAGTAGTTGGGGACATAAGCCTTTCTCAAGTACCTTTTAAGCTTCTCCCACATTTTAATGGGCTTTTTCCCAAGTTGACTTCTTTTGTACTGTAAATCTTGCCACCAATAAATAGCATAGTAAGTGAAATTCAAAGAAGCAGTTTTTACCTTCCTTGACTCAAAAAAAATCAAGAGTCATGAAGATTTGGTCCATCTTCATTTCCCAATCAAGGTATTTTTCTGGATTGTTGCTACCTTTGAATGAAGGATACTTTGCTTTCTGGTCCTGTAAGTCAACATCACGCTTTGAGGATTTCTTTCCCTTAGGAGAAGGGGGCTCTTCATACTCCTCATCATCGCTGGGGGTCTCACGCTTCTTTCCTTTAGAAGAGGAAGTCTCTAGCTCATCTTTATCCTCCTTATGAAACCTATGATCAAGTTCCAAGCAAAACTGCTGCAACTGTGTTTTGATAAGTTCTAAAACAGAGTTCATATCAATACTAAGGGATTCATTCTTGTTACTCATGTTTACAGAAGCACTAGAAACCATATAAGATAAAAATGGATCCTCACACACAAAAACTCACGTGTTTACTCTCAAGATAAATAAAGTCACTCGTGTTTCACAAAAAAAAATTAATGGCTTTTTTTTTTTAATGATGAAAAACACACTTGCCTTTTACCACTTACTAAGCTTGTGGATAAAATCCAATGGTGAAACCAAACACAAATCAAGAAACTAAGAAACAACCAAGTGAATATCTTCTAAATTAAGGATACTAAAAAACAAGCACATGATGAAAAGAGGATATATATATATATATGTATATATATTTGTTGCAATTTTGAAATAAATAAGAAAGCAAAATTTTCAAATAAAATTAAGCTTGCAAAAGGAAAAACCACACGTGACAACAAAAATAAGAAAGAAAGAAATAAAAGTCAAAGAGTCAAATACTCAAAGAGAAAAATAGAAAACTAAATAAAATAAGAGAGTAGCACAAATAGCAAATAAGAGAGTAGAGAATTTAAAAAGTGCTACCAAATATTAAAAATAAGAAAGTGATCAACGTAGAAGACTTTTTTATTACTCAAGTTGACTTTTCTCTTTAGGCAACCTCTTGGTGACTTGGAGTTCAAAAATAACCTTTTTCTACATTCATAACTCACAGCAATATATCTTTTGCATAATTTTTTTTGAATTTCTTTTGGATTTTTTCTCTTTTTTTTCAACACACTAACACTTTTTTTTTTACCTTTTTTGCACAAATTTCTAGGTATTTTTTCTTTTTTTTAGAAGGCTAATAAAATGAAAACTCACATAAGACAAAAATGTCATAAAGATGAAGAAGAGAAAAACTAAAAGATAGAAGTAGATGGGATAGATAAGAGATGATTACAAAAAAAAAATAACTCAAGATGAAAAAGAAGAAGATAGGACAAGAATTTGAACCAAAACTAGCAACCAAAGCTCTGATACCAATCTGATAGGGGACGTGAAAGTATAATCATGCTAGTTTAGAGATAGAACCCTGAAACACAATAAAAATACAAGAACAAAAAGAAATGGATGAAATTTATGACAAAAATAAAGAAAGTTATGAAATAAACAATGAGATAATGATCAAAGAGAAGATCCTCTAGAGCACCTACCTCTAGGAACCTCAATCTTCGAAGACACCACAAGAGTTGAACATGCTCTTGATCACGTTTGTTTCTCACACGGGATGCCACCACAAAGCACTAAGGCTCACAAGAGTTATAAACTCTAAAATGAATAATTTCATTCAACTTCTCTTCCGTTTACAAGAGGGAGCATGCCTAATTTATATAGGCTCATAAAGAAGACTATTTCCTAAAATTAAAACCTTAATTTTCAAATACTAAAAAGGAGAAATAATATAAAATAATGATAAAATATTCACCATATAATTTAGGAGATATGATCCTAAAATTATGGGATTACAAAACTTAGAAATTAATAATATAATTAATTCTAATTTTTGACTAGACTCAAAATAGAAAACTAAGACTAATCTTGCTCCTTAAGAAAGGGAGTCAAATCAAAAGATCATTAAAATAGGAAATAATTTAGGAGACAATCAAAGGATCATAAAGGATTCAAAATCATGCCACCCTTGACTTCTTCACTAGGGTTTCTTGCCTCCTTGCTTGCAAGAGGCTCAACTTATAGTCTTCCTTGCATTGGGCTAAGGTTTGCATATCTTGGGCTTGACTCTTCATGAATTTAGATCTTAAGCATATTATACACATATAGATGCTCTCCTTTGGGCTTAAGAGGAGTTCCCCAATGCTCTCCAAGCTCTTGAACTTCTTGCATAAGACTGAACAAGGCTTACTTCATGGCTTTAGTTCGGGCTCTTGTCATTGGACCTCCAATGTGTTATAATGGGTCTTTAGGTATGTTGGATTGGAAGTATTGGGCTCCTTGCTCCTTGCCTTGGGCTCCTTCCATGTCACCATGCTCATGATTACCATCCTCAAGCTTCATTGCTATTAATGCCATGTCATCCTTGCCATGGGGTCCATCAACATATGCTTAGTGATTTCACATAGCCATAACATATAATTTTCACAATTTAATCGTTTCCACACATATTTGTAACGAGTAAGTTTCCACTAAAAAATAGAATTTCATAAATAATCACACTTGAATATAAGGTTTAGCCTTCTAAATCCACAATATTCAAAACACAATTTCCATTACACTTCATAGTGTTTTTGAATCATAATGATTTTATATTAATACTATATTAGTACAAAACAAGAACATTAGCTTTGAAAGTAATCATATAACCATCCAAACATGCAAATGGAGATTTTAGACAATCAGGTTATCTTAATCCTTTTGTCACTATAAGGGTTATCGTGATCAAACAATAGCTCCACACATATCTACTAACACCACAATGCTTAGTCAATGGTTAATCTATAAAATTAAACTCTTAATCTTCAATCCATACATTAATTACCCCATTATAACACAATTTTGGGTACTCATTGCACCCAAACTTTAATTTAGCCCTATCAATTCTTCCAACACACTCTAATAATTCTATTTAACACCTTAACACTTAAACAACACCATTTCATTACCCACATTGCTCTTAATCTCCCAATGGCACAAAGATGCCCAAACACATTTTGGGCCTCTCTCCATGCCACGGCCTACTTAAACTTTGATCTAATCCTCTTCTAAGGATATTCAATAATCCATTAGCTACTTTAGTCTCCTAAAAAATCATTAATAAAAAATTCACTTAATCTTACTATTATACCCTTCAAAAACACCTAAAATTTCTATAACTAAAATCTAGGATGTTACATTATGGGCCTAAACCCATTAGCTAAATAGGAATAATTAGAGTGGTTTATAGTATTTAAACCTTACATTAATGGCTTTGTAAGTTGTTGGTGGTTGAAGACCATTAATATCTAAAAATTAGCATTTATTAGGGGAGTTGGGAGTATTTGATGGCTATTAATGGTGAATAATGGCTCATTTATGACAATGTGAGCTGTTGGTACATAATAAAACTGATAGGTATGATGACAAGTAGAGATTGTGCTATTGTGTGAGTTGAAGAGATGAGCTAATGTTGGAAATTATTCCAATTAGAGTATTAATGGATGCCCTTGTGAATTAATTGTAGACTAACTACTTTGGCACCATTCAAGCTATTTGACAAGCTTTGGAAGTTGTGATTTGAGGGGTAAACCTTTGACCTCTTAAAGATTTGAGGTAACTGGGGAAAAATCTTGTTTGTATAGTTGTATGTTAATTGTTTGCTTAAGAACCCATGGATGTAAATGTTAGCAATGTGATGAATTATGGTGTGAGTTTATGTACGATTATTGAGGATAGTAGGCATTAATTCATATATTACCAATGATAGTGCATATGTACAAGATATGACATGTGTTGTGGATAATATATGACATGATTAGTAGTAACTGGGCATGTGGAAATATGTGTTGTATAATAAAGAATACAGTTGTGGATAAGATATGACATGATTAGTAGTAGAATTGTATAATATGTATCAATACTTGCATAGCATGATCATTTGGCAGGAGTTTGCATATAAAGAGAGGAGTAGATTGGTTGATAAGTGCATATTTTATAATTAAATAGGGATAGATTTTGGTTTATACTTATTAAGATTTTATATCTATTCAATTAATATTTACATATTTTTCTCTCATCACTTAATTATAAGATAAAAAGAAATTTTGATATAAAATCTACTCATATATTTTTTTTATATTTTGTAGGAAAATAGTAGATTAAATAAGGGAAGAAAATGAAAAGAAATATATATATATATATATATATATATTAGAGTCCCACATTGATTAGGAATAAGAGAAGGAGCCTTTACTTTAATTATAAATATTCCTTCCATTAAGAGAGAAGTCATCCAATCACTTATATGAATATCTCAAGAATTCTCTCTAGGATATTTGGAGCCTGTAGAAGCATTTTGAAGGCTAAAAGTGAGATTGTTGAAGAGTTCTACAAATCATAGTTATTTCTTTTCTACTCCTTAATTTTCTCTGTGATCATTTTTCATGATTGGAGATTTTAGAATTGTGTTATTTAATTTTCTTATGTGTTTTTAAATTACCTAATTGGGGTAGCGATGTAACCCAATTGAGGAGCTAGTTTTATATTTTCTTTGTTTTGACTCTTTGTATTTATATTTACGAATATTTTTTATTTTTAATTATATTTATTTCTCTTGCTCTTTGTGTTGATTTAATAACTGACCACCATTTAATTAAATTTATGGGTAATTTTGATAGACTGGGAGGTGAAGAGGGAACCTAGATCTAGAGAAATAAACATAAATAACTAGGTTAGGGATAGTTCTAGAAATTTAGGATGACTTAAACTATAGCTTCAACTCAAAGGGTAGAAACATTAAATTTATGGTTTAATTAGTTGTTTGGATATTGTGAGAACAAATTCAACATTTATTAAAAATGGATTAATAATTCAAAAGAATTTTAGGACACTTTATGAATAGTTGTCAGTATAATTGATTAAAGAGTCAACTCAAAGGGTAGAAACTAGTAACTTATAGGGTGAATCCTAAACCCCAACGCTTCAAGTGATTGTGTTTTTATCATCATTATTTTCTTGATTTATTTTTATTATTTATATTTTCATCAAAGTTTTCCATTTTATCTATTTTTCTTGAACTATTAATTATTTAAATTAATAAAAATATAACTTCCCTATGGGTTTGATACCTAAAATACTTTGGGTAATTTATTACTGTGATCTTGTACATTTGCGAGAGCAATCAAGTTTTTGGTGCCGTTGCTGGGGAAGTCACAAATTTAGTAACTATTTAATTTTTACTTCATTTTGATTTTAAATTTTAATTTTAATTTTTCCTTTTCTTTTTTATTTTTTATTTTTTTATGCAACTAAGAAGTTCTAGTGATTTAAATTTGATTCCTATTAATCTAGAAATTGAACGGTTTTGTAGGAAAATAGATCTCAAAGAAAAAGAAAGATAGGTGACAAAACTATTACAGAGCCATCCATTATATTTAGAGATTTTTAACGTCCATTCATCATATATAATCCATCATGCATCCAACTGAGTGCTTAGAACGTGTAATTATAATTTAAAAATATTCACTAAATGAGCTATCTAATTTCAACGGGCATCGAACTGAAGATGCCTTGGATTTTATACGAGATTTTATGCAGTAATTGATATGCTACTACTAAATAATCTATCATATGATAATTTAAAGCTACATTGCTTTCCTTACTGTTTAAAAGGAGAATCTTGTCAATGGCTTTTATGATTACCAAAAGCTTCCATAAGCTCTTGGATGGAGATAGATGAGCAATTTATATTGAAATATTATTCTCCTCAGAAGACTTCAGAATTAGAGGACAAGATTCACTTCTTCACACAGCAAAATAGTGAATTGTTCCATGAGGCCTGAGAACGTTATAATCTCCTCATAAGCAAATGTCCCCATCACCAATGTCCACACATACTCTTGATGGATTTTTTTTTATAATGGGCTAAATGTTGAATGCCAACCAAAAGTTGATAATGCAGCTTGAGGTGATTCAAGTTTTAACATCCAGAAAAATTTAACCCTGGTTTATCAACCTAATGAGGGTAATTAGTGAGTTAATGAGGTGTGTGGTCAGAGGGGCTTAACTTGGCATAATTATTGTGATTTTTGCCTCAAAAGTGGGTCAGGATCTATGGCGGGCCACCCGGGCAAGGAAAAAAGGAAGAAAAAGTGAAGAATTATTCTCTATGCCATACACCGTGGCTCGTGGTTGGCTTGTGAGCTCTTCTGTGCCATGTGTTGCAGTGGAGGGCAGCATGCACCGCAACGCACGGGCAAAATTTTTGATAAATCAGATCGTGTCTGTGTGAGAAAACAAAAGAAAGAAGAGGAGGAAAATGAAGAGAATGTTGGAGCTCATTGGCTTTCATTATTGGTGTTTTAAAGCTCCCAAACACCCAAAGTAGGTTTATGGTGCTTGCTTCTTCCTTTCTCTCCCTTATTTATTATGATTTAGGGTAAGGTTTGAGTTAGGAGATGGATTTTTAGTCTATAGGAGTATGGGTCAAATTCCATTGGCTAAAATAAGTATAATGGGAGTTGTTTAATGTATTGGAACACCACATTGATGATTTTGAAAGTGGTTGGTCCATGGCAGCATTTATTATCTAAAATTGATATTTATGAGGTAGTAGGGAGAGGTTTATGTACATTAATGATGGTTTGAGGGTGTTGCTAATGATAATGTGCATTAATAGAATTTAATGAGCCTATTGGGTATGAATGGGTAGTGATTATGAGTTGATGAAAATAGAGTGTGTGGAGTTATATGTTGATTAAGTTTCAAGAGTTAGACAATGATGACATTCTTGTGGTATGGATGTAGAGAGTTTTGTTTTAGGCACCATTCGAGCGTGTTGAAGCTTTGGAAAGTTGCTATAGTGAGGGGTAAACCTTTGACCTCTCAAAAGTTTGAGGTAATCGGGGGAAACTTAATCTTTATAGTTGAATGTTAATTGTATTTGTGAAATGTGAATTATGATTTAAATTAGTGATGCATATTGGCAAAGTGTGTGATTTTATGAAATGATTTTTGGAAGGAAAACCTTGCTTTTGCCACCCTTGGTGTTTTATGAAATTGATTATGGCTTATTTATGTGGGTAGAGAATTGTTGAAAAACCGAATAGACCGAATGAAATAAACAAAATTCGATTCGATTCGATTTGATTTTTAGTTTCGATTCGGTTTTGCTCACCCCTAGCTGATAGTTTGTATCTACATGGGGGAAATGCAGATTGCAGGCAATAATACTGGGCACTGTGATTTATTTATTATTATTATTATTATTATTATTATTATTATTATTGACCTTTACCAACAAGGCACTGTACTATAGATCCGACTTTTCAATGCATCAATGTTTTTTTATACACATCAAAGGGCCAATTCTTTGGCATTTTCTTTGGCATGGTTGCCGACATTTTTTATTTTTTACCTGAGTCACGGACAATTGTTTGACCTCTATAATGCAATTACTTGGTACTAAATCTTCACTACTTTGTATCATTTGTCCGTTAGATAAAACATGCGGGCACTATCTTTTTTTTTTTTGTCTATAAAAGCAATTGTTTTATTCAGTCATTTATTCTCTTTAACCATTCCTTATTGCAAAAGATATCACAATTTTGAAAATAAGATTAAAAAAAGGAAAAAATTGCTAATAAAGACTCCACTGGAAATTTAATTGCTTAGAAGGCATTGGGAATGTTTTTTTAAAGGAAGTTCTTTGCTGTTATTAATTGCTTAAGGTTAAATAATATAAATGCCCTAAATAATTAACAAAGTTGAGCAAGACTTTTCGTTGTCAATAATTTTAGATTCAATACACACAAAAGGTCCTTCGATGTCAATATTTATGCATCTAATTTGTACTTATGAAAGTTTTTCTTGCATATAATGGAAGAGTCTTCCATATGATGGAAGAAATGTTGCATATTGTTAAAGAAATCTACATCGTGATAGAAAATTGCATATGATGAGAGCATGTTGCATATGATGGAAGAAACATTGCATATCATAAAATAAAGCTGCACCTATAGGAGAGTGTTGCATATGATCAGAGATAAGCCATGCTTGTTGCATTTAAGCCATGCTTGTTAGTGACTTATCCTTGTGGACCATATGTCAATGTTTGTTAGTTACTTATTCTCATAGTCTTTGTGCCTATGCTTATTAATCTTTCTGGTTAAGTCACTATCATAATAAGAACTTTTAACAACAGTTATTTTAAACTTTTTATGTCAATTATTAAGAGGAAGTAAAAAAGAACAAAATGAAAAGTTTAGTTAATTAATCAACGTGTGAAAAAAGACTTTCCAAGTTGGTTATTGTTATAACCAACATGGAAAGTCATAATAGAAGATCATGAATTTTTTTTTAAATCACTTTTAACAACAATTATTTGAAAAATTATTGTGAATTTTTTTTTACAAACGTTATTAAAAAAACTGTTGTGGAAAGTGTTATTACAAAAAAACTGTCGTAGAAAGTCACTTTTCACAATGATTATTTTTAGATAACCATTGTAAAAAGTTTTTTTCACAATAGTTTTTTAAATAAATCGTTGTCAAAAGTTCTTTTTTTTTAAAAATTTTATTTTTTCTCTATATGTAGAATTTAAAGCATGTAAATTGAACAGATTATATGGTAATTATAATAGCCAGCCAGTAGAATCACAAATGACTATACAACAATTTACAACTACACTAGATATTTATTTAACTACTAAAAAACTATAAAATTTTTTTCAACCTCTTCATCATGAAAAATATTCTTGGAGATGTTTTTAAGCTAAAATATCTCAAATGCCGTCAATCTCTTCTTATTATAGGTTTCGTATTATTAAAAATGTAAATAATAAAATTAATTAGAAAAATACTTTAAGGAATTAAATACAAGAATTTAAACTAAAATAACAAAACCAAATGCCTCTTGTAATCTTTCAGTATTTCTACTTGAATTATCTCATACATGTAACGGATAACATAATATTCACATTTTGTGCTCCTCGGCTGCATACGGTACTAAAATAAATGGAAATTTAAAATTAAACCAAAAATGTGTGAGGGATAATTAAATATAAAAGTTAAGGGTTCATACTTACATTTGGATAAATCCATTCCACTAATAATTTTTGCTTGCGTTCCTCAAATGTAAACATATAACATGTCTCAAGTGCACTATTATTGATTATAAATGCAAAACATTACAAAAGTATAAATATCTCTATAACTAGAAGTAAGGTTTAAATGTTAAGAGTGCATGCTTTTTTCACAAATAGAACATGCTTTATGCCCCTTGACACTGTACCTGGATAAGTTTTCATATGCAGAAAAGTTATTTATCGTGCAAAAAATATGGCATGTAACTTAAAGAATTATTACTGTTAAGCATCAAACACACCAACGCCCTCCTCCCACATCTTTAAGTTTTCAATTAAGGGTGCCTAGTGTACATCGATATTGTTTCCAGGTTGTTTTGGTCCAGAGATTATCATGGTCAACATGATATACTTGCATTTCATACACAATCATAGAGGTAGATTATAAATCACTAAGAGAATTGGCCACACATTATGTGTACTGTTGAGATTACTAAAATGGTTAATTCTATTTGTATAGAGTCCAAGTTGAAGGTTTTTCGACTCACTACCAAAATAAAAAAAACTTCTGATCCATCCTCTTTCATTGAGGAGAATTACTTGCATGCCGAAGTTTATCATCAGATATTCTGGCATCAAAATGCCATCTCAAATTCTTTGCTTTTGTGGTATTAGAAAACAAATGCTCAAATCGTGGTATTATTGAAAAATACCACACCACCTTCAAAGGTGAGCCTTTGATCTCATTACCATCACCACAAAAGTCCTTCTTCACTTTGTATCATGACACCCCACATTTACGATATTTTGTCCTTTTTGTACCACACAGTCATTAAAGCAAGCGTATATTTTTTATACTGCATACCCATTGAGCACAAGATTTTTTTTTGGCCTCATAGTGACGGTTAGGAAGTGTATTACCATTGAGAAATATATCTGCTACCAATTCAAGTAATCAAGTAAAACTCGTATCAGTTCACTCACATCTTGCCTTCAAGTTGACCAATTTCAACACACCCATCAAATGTATATACTTTTTACACCCCGAATACAAAAGCTTCTTTGCATCACTTTGCAAGCTCTCATATACATGTGCTTACACAAAGGACTCTATTTCAATATTATGGATCATATCCTCTATTCTATCATCCCAGGCATTCTTACCTACTTCTTTCTCTTGAAACATAGAACTCAATCCTTTAATTTCACAATGTCATATCCATTTTCTATACCTCAAATTTATCTCATCACAAGTGAATGCTCTCTTATTTCATCAATACTCATTCAACTTTCATTTAAACATTTCATACATGAACAAAAATACAGCCTATTTTTATTAGGAACATTCCTTTTAACAAATTCAAGAAAATATTCTACCCCATTCTCATATTCTTCACTTGTTCTCTCCTAGCATTCATCCAATTATGATTCATTATTTAACTATCTAATTAATTAACATAAAAAATGTTAAATTTAAAATTTTCCTAACTTAATTTAAAAAATTTTGACAAAATTTTCTCTTAAAATAAGACCTGCTAAAATTTCAACAATCATAAAATGGAATAATATAAACTCAACAGCAAAGAGAAATATAAAATAACAATTAGAAATATATAAACAAATCAATCATAATACCAAAATATAAACTTTATAAAGATTAAAAAATTTGGTAGAGTTTCCCCTTAAAATGGGATCTCTAAAAAAATTAAACAACAATCAAGTTCAACTCAAATGTCAACACCAATGAAATTGAAATCAAACTCCCAGCCATTATAAAAATTAAACAATTTCTAAATGAATAACCATTCTACTCAAATGTCAAGCAATTTTCAAATCTAAGTAATCCTACTAAATTTATATGCAAACAACATGATATAAATTTAAAATGAAATCATAACAAAATTATGACTTTTCAAAATTTCATCAATCACAAAATAAAATCATAACGAAATTAAATCAACTATATTCATATCATTGGAGACATAATAATTTTTCTCAATTGAACAATTCATTGGAAAAAACATAACATAAAATTAAGCATGAACAAAAACAAAATTTCAAATCCAAAATTTCATCTTTACAAACAAACATTTCAAAAATCAAAGAAATTTTAGTTACAAAAAATAAAACTTACTTGGATTCAAATAGAGAATGAACTTTGGATGAAACTAGTTAAGCCTTCTAATTTTAATATCTTCTTTTCTCTTCCTGTGCAGGAATGGATAACTTGGAATGCTAAGAATACTGCTGGTCATTCAAACTCAAGAAGTTCTCCTTGGCAAGAACTTTTCGCATTAGTATGCTGGAACATTTGGAAGGCAAGATGTAAGGACCTCCATTCAGAAGAAGATCCACCATGCAGAGATATTGCTTTCACTAGCAAGCAACAACTAACTAATGATATTAGCCTTCATTACAAGAGCAGTCACTTATTCAAGGAGGTTGTAAGACATGAAGCAAAATGGTGGCCACTTAAAATAGGTTGGATAAGACTAGACATTAATGGATCTGTCAACATCAATGGAGCTGTGGCATGTGGAGGTTTAATACGTGATGCCCATGGTAATTGGATTAAGGAATTTTTCAAATATCTCGGTTACTACCCAAGCACGGCTGCTGAGCTACTAGGCATCTTGGAAGGCATTAAGCTTTGTTGGGATATCAAACTATCGAAAGTTAACATCTATTTGGACTCTCAAAGATTTATCCTTGATTCAACACAACTTCTCTAGGAATCATCCTTACTCCAATTATATCAGCAAGATCAGGGAATTCACTATGAGAAACTGGGCAATTACTTTTGATCATACGCTAAGAGAAGCTAATAGACATGCTGATTTCCTCACTCACCAAGCTCCCAATGATAATTTTGAGCTAATGATTTTTCATGAACCACCTTCTAGGTGCAGTAATATCATGTATTTTGATATGACATGATAATCTTTTTCTTGCACAAGTTTTCCGTGGCCATGTATTAAAAAAAATAGAGAATGAACTTAAATAGCCAAAAGCTCCAACAATGGGAGAGGAAGAATGAAACCCAAAACTGCATGTCACATGCTAGTCCTAATGGTGTGACTGGTATGAAATATAAGATAAACTCATATTCCTTAAGCCTTAATTATCTAAATATTAAGCTATAATACCGATAGATAAATTATACTAATCAATAAATTATATAATATGTGTGTATATGTATAATTATAAAATTCATAAAGTCTTAAACATTTGATAAAAATTTCGGCAGAGCCTTCCCTGTAATTAGGACATCTTGAAATTTCTACAATCAATAAACTTGTCAATCAATCTAGAAAAGGAGCTTAACTCGACACCAGCAAATTACATGATAACAAAATAGGACCAGAACTTAATTATAGTATACGTGGAGCACTAAGTACTATTATATAATATAATGAATATTTACATTAAAATAAATGATTGAAGCATGCTTCCACTATCCAAAAAAACAATAGAGCCTCTTAATGATTAGCAGGAGGTGTAGGGTCAACTACATTATCTAAGATCAAAAATTTTTTTTGGTGAGTAGCATCCCAATGAAAATTATAGATAAAACATGTAAAAGTAATAATTAATAAAATTTGGTTTACAACAAATCAATGGAGTATTAAAACCCATATTTTACTAACAATAAATGACAAAGTTGCTCAACAATGTAACCATGAACTAAACTAATAATTTTGGAGTTTCATAAGTTATCAATAATTATACAACCCCTAAAAGTATATAAAAGGAATTCAAATAATGATAAAAAATGTTTGTAAATAAATAATATAAAACAATGAATTTTTTTTAAAACCAATCTAGGAGGAAATTTATCATATAAAATCATGTACGATTAAACAATAGTTTGTTTAATAAAATAAATTTAAAAATAATGAGTCTCTAAGAATTCACTTTTAATGGGACTTTGTTAGAACAATTAAGAAACGTGGACACATAATCTATGAGGATAAATAACCAACAAATATGGCTTAAAGCCATAAAATAATCAAGCATGACTAGAAGCCACGAAACAAGTGTGAGTACGATGCTCATGAATATCCATTCCTCCGTTCCATGTGCGTTCGCTTGCGCATGGGGCTCGCACCTCCTACAAACACCCTGCTAGCTAGGTGTATTATGGCACACCAAGGGCTAACAGAACTGTCGTTAGCTTTCAGTGTTTTGAACTCAGTTTTCCTAATTCGAATTGAGTGTGCATGGAGTTAAAACATTCATTAAAAACCATTCTTTTTAAAATATAATATTCAACTATCATATTTTTTTTTCAATTTTCTCCATGCACGAATCACCATTTTTTATGTAATATAAATCATAAAATTTAAACAACAAAAATGTTTAGAATAAATATTTTGTTAATAATGTACTAGATCCAAATATTTTTTAACAATAGCATAATTCTTATTGAATATAAAGCAGATTCCGTAATAACCATCTAACATAAAAGTTAGGTAAGTAAAAAGAATTGTATGAATCTTAAAATTAAAATTGACAAGAATATTTATACAACTTATAAAGGAATAATATAAACATTTAAATAAAGAAATTTTATAAACATTTGCAAGAAATTATTTGAGACACTACTCACTTATCTGAAGATTTTTCAAAATTATAAAACTTGTATCTCTTAACTTTTCTCTTTAATTTTAGTGATGCTTGTAATTTTTAGACAAATAAATCATAATTTTAAAATTATTTATCAAGTAATTTTGCAACACTTGGTGAACATTCAAATTCAATTCCCAAACAATATCACAACCTTAAATACACAATCAATAAATTTATTATTAATTAACTAACTTATTAGCAATCCAACTAAAGCAAGAGAAAATATTTCCACCTCTTTTGTACTTTCTTAAAACTTAATGAAATGCCATAACCATAATTTACTTTAACATAATTTACCTTAGGTATTCTAGGGTTTCAATTTAATGACTCAAATCATTACTTATGTATGTCCCTTCAAAACTATTAATATAGAAAATTGAACAATTTACATTCCATCAAATTCTTCTCTTCTACATCTCAAGCTTAGCACCACATTACCTACAGACGTGAATTGTCATACATATACTTCTCTAAACTTTTATATATAAATTAACTATAACCTAACAGGAGCAAGAGAAAATTGTCCTATTCATTCATGCCTTCTTAATGCTTAATGAAGCATCAGAAATCAATATTTAATTTGATATTATCCATTTTAGGTACCCCAATATCCTAACCAATATTTCCAACTTATAACTTCTTTATGTAATTACACACATTGCTTTTCAAGTGGTATTTCATAATTCTTCCAGACCCTAATATAAAATTAAAGAACCTTATTTCCAACAGTTCCTTCATTCAAGCAATTTTTCAAACACTTTGAGAGCATTGATCATTCAATCAGTCATGAACCAATATCTTGACAGCTCAAACATGTAACTCTACAATCAAGATTCAACTTGGCATCACAATGAATTAATATATTGCCTTAATTGAACAGCAGCCCCAAATCAAATATTCTCCCCCAAAAATAACGACAGTACTGATAGGAGGAAGATAGAAATCACCAGCCAGCAAAAAGGAGAAGGAGTGAACTAACCATCCACACATGTGTAACGTCTAGCAGCTGAGAATGAAGAATAGACGAAGACCATGCACACCCACGCTCTAGCTGACGATAATGAAGCAAAGAAGAAACAGAGGAAGACGTAGAGGAAGAGAGTCTCACGGCTTCAGCACTTTTAACAGCAGAAATACGGCGGTGGAGCAAGGAGCAGAGCCGACGGTGAAGACCAGAGGAGTAGCTCGTCGGAAAGAGGAAGGGAAGAATGAAATCGGACGATCGCTTGCATGCTCTCTTAGTCACTCTGTTTCTGCGTTTTTCCACCGCCAAGAACGGAGAGAATAATATAATAAGCTCCTTGGGAAAGTTATCAAGTAAGACCCAAAGCTTTTGGGGAAAATTTTAAAAGAGTACCCCACCAGATTTTTTTTTGTTATTATTACTATCATCATTTTTTTTTTCTTCTTCTAGTTTTTTTTTTTGTTCTTTTTTTAGGGTCATTGCATTGCAAATCCCACTACAATGAAGAATGAAATGGAACATGAAAAATGAAAATTTCAAATGCTACTACAATGCTGAAGAAAGAAAGGAAACATGAAGAAGATTAATTGAAGAAAATGACAAAAATACCCATGAACAGCTTCACAGGGACGGCGACAGACGACGGCAGTGACTTCAGGGTGTACGGCTGATGGCAACGGGAGGCATGATGTTCGAGGAGAGACGGTAGGAGGGAGAAGACCCAATCTGGAACAGTATCGATAGAGTGAGCGGACTGATTTGAAAATATGATACAAATAGATAATTCCCCATCAGTTATCACTGAAATCGACATGGAATCCTCATTCCACATTGGTTCTATACGGAACACGTGCAGAATCGACATGGGATGTATATTTTTTATTTTTAATATTAAAAAAATTTTAAATGTTACCACATGGGTTTCATATGAAACCGACGTGGAAACCACCAGGATTTTTTTGTTTCTTTTTTATTAAAGTTATCACGTTAGTTTTGTAATAAACCGACGTGAAAAACAGATAACTTTTTTCAATGAAATTATCAAGGTAAGTGGTAACATATATTAACACCAGAATTATTTTATTTCTTTTTTATTAAAGTTACCACGTTAGTTTTGTAATAAACCGACGTGAAAAATAGATAATTTTTTTAAATGAAATTATCAAGATAACACGTCGGCTATTGTTATGACTAAGGTGGTAACATATATTAAAATTGATTATATTTATAACTGACATAGATTAACACCATGAAAATTACAAGTATGCCATCACCTTTTTTTAACATTAGTTTTTTTTGAATAACTGATGTGGAAAGGTGATGTTAATTCTAATTTTTGTAGAGTGAGTTTGACTAAAGAATTAGTTTTGAAGCTAATTTTTCTTAAATTTGACCTTGTAATGCAAGCTGTTAATTTTGCCATGTGGATTTTCCATTGAGTTGCATAATTCATGAAGTGTTTAAATATATGTTGAAGTTGAAAGTAAAACGTGAATTTCTAATAATTTTTATTTGAACTCATACAGTTTTGGTTTATACATTTGCATAATTGTTGATATGCATGAGGTTTGTGTTTATATTATTTTTAATTGATTATTTTTTTATTTGATTCATTGAAGTACTTATTATTATTATTTTTAATTGTAATTGAGATGTTATTCACTAAAAAATTATTTGTAATCTCAAAAAATGTAGACCCTATACCTCCAATAAATCATTGAAGGGGTTTTACTATTGAATTGAAGTTATTACATCATTTGGGTTAATCTCTATCTTGATGTAATTAAATAAAATTATAAATCTTAGTAAGACAAGAGTCTTACCTTATCTCAAATTTTCTTTTTGATGAGTGTGACCTTCTTTAACATTTGTCCTAACTTTCTTTCTTCATTCTTCGTTTCTAATATCTCTCTTTTAATTTCTCTCCACTCTCACATCTTTCTCTTAATTCTTTGTTATGTCCCAAAAATAAAGTGTGATCGGTACGAGATAAGTCTAAAAAACTCATATCCCTTAAACTTTAATTCCCAAAAAATTTTAAAATTTACAATAAGAAAGGACAGCAACTGTCCAACAAAAGGAGTTTTGCTCCTTACCAACAAATATACCACATCATTAAAGAAGGCAAAGACCCTGCTTATAGCGTATGTGGAGCACTTAATTAAAACTTAACTTACAAAATATAATACATAAATTTAGATTTTCACAACAAAAGAAGAATAACTGAAATAACGTTTCAACTACAAGTTGTTAATAAACGCCTTATTGTTCCACTGGAGGTACAAGGCCATGTACAAATCATTTGAGACAATAAAAAAAAAATTTAGTGAATAACATCTTAATAACAAAACTGTCAAAAACAAAAGATGAATATATTCAAATAATTATGAGCACAGTTAAAAGAGAATAATTCAATGTGATACAATTGTTTAAAACATTCCATATAACTTCAAATTCAAAAACCATATGCATAAATAAGTGAAGCTGCTTAACACTTATCCTTTTGATGATTGAATATATTTATAAACAGAAAACTTGGCTATATTTATAAATTTAGTAAAGATAACCACTTCGAATAACTGGATCACACTTACCTCATATATCAAGCTATTCCATATAAATATATTACCACCCACACACACACACACACACACACACACACACACACACACACACACACACATATATATTTGAATAATGATGACAAAGCTATCAAGCTCCACTTTTAAGCTACTTTAAGCTACAACATTAGTTTTAAACAAATAACGGTTATGTATCTCAATATATGAATTTCATACAGGAAGAAAAAGAACTACTTATTTCACATAACTAGTTTAAAGGTGATAAATTTTGAAAACTCTATCTTTAGTAGGACTGATAAGAATGAATAACGAGTGTGAACACATAGTCCACGAGGGTAAATAATCAAACAAGAGTGGACACACAGTCCATAAAGGTAAGAAACTAACAAATATAACTGAAAACCACGAAACAAGTGTATACATACAATTTACAAGGGTAAATAATCAATAAATATGGACACACAGTCTAACAGGGTAAATAACCAACAAGAATGGCTTAAAGCCATAAAACGATCAAACGCGGCTAGAAGTCATGAAATAAGTGCAGGTATGAAACCAATAAATAACAAGCATGAGTACTGTAACATCCTAAATTCTAATCCATTAGCTAATTAAAGAGATAATAAAGTTTGATTAAGTAAAATTGATTTAGTGAATGGTTATAAAGGATCAAGGGACTATTTTGGCTTAGGAGTAGCCTTAGTTAGCATACACTATATCATGGCTTAAATTGTGCCATAGTCGGCAGCGTAGGTGACTCAAATTTTTGATAAGGTAAGAGCATGCATTAGTTGGAAAAATTAAGAAAAGAAGGTGAGAATAAGGTAAAGGCTTGGAGCTCTGATAGGGCTTCCATTTTTAGAGGACTAAGAGTGTTTCTAAGCTATTAAACCTCAAGAATAAGTTTCCTCACTCTTCTTCCTTCTTCCCAACCCATTTTTCTTGAGTTTAGGTTAGGGTTTGTTAGTGAGAGTTGATTGTCGGTCTATATAGGTTATGTATCTAAACCTATTGACTCAAATGGAGTTAATGAGAGTTATTTGAGGTATTTAAACTAAGGTTTATGGATTTATACATTTTAGTGGTTAGGAAGGCATTTATGGTTGAATTTCCATAATAAATATGGTGGTTGAAGAAGTTTGAATGCCATTAATGATGAGTTATGAGTTTAATGAAGTTGGTTGGAGATGATATAAATTAATACACATAATGGGTAAGCTTGGATGCTAAGAATGAGAATTTTGGAATGGTTATAGAATTGAAATTTAAAAGCTTGAAGTGTAAATGGTGAAAACAAGGAGTTTGGACATGATTAATCTTAGATTAATCATCCGTGCATTGGTTTGAGCTTGAGAGCAAGCATGGACGCATTTACTTGATAGGTAAACTTTCAATCTCTTAAAAGTTTGAGATAATCGAGCAAAATCTTTTCTTTGTATGTGTTTGTTGATTGATTTATGTTTGTAAAGATGAAATGATAGATTGAAATATTGAATTTCATGATTAAAAACATGTGCAATATGAATCAAATATTAATTATCCCATTTTGGCTTTAATTGCAATGTGTGATTTGGAACACGCACATATCATAGTTGTGTATTGAAATATGAAAATTGTTAAGTGATAAAATGATACTTTGGTTATATTAACATGTGAATGAATTGTGCATGTGTTTAATGAAGAATTTGGGAATAAGTTATGAAAATGAGAATTGAAATGAATATTTGTAAAAAAAAAAGCTAGTGATGCTAACTTGGGTAACTATTTACTGTAAACCCAATGAGTTGACATTAAATATGTGTAAATGTATAATGAGTGAACATGGGGGGATGTTTGTGTGTATAGCATGATCTTTTTTGGTAGGGGTTTGAATAGAGAGAGGAGTATATAAAATTCACATGGTAATGTATAATGAGTGAACATGGGGGGGATGTCTGTGTGTATAGCATGATTTTTTTTTACGGGAGTTTGCATAAAGAGAGGAGTAGATAAAATTCACATGGTAATGGCTACCAATTGTTGGAATTGAGGTTTAATCCTTGTCCCACTATTTATTAAGGGACTCGAACCTAGCTAACTCTGCTAGTTTGTCGAGGAGATTAACTTAGTATTTATGACACCTTAGGAATTTGAGAATGGAAAAAGCTATGGTTCAAGGGTGAGAGTAGTGATCTTTAGTTGGATCAATTCTCACAACTGGTGAGCTTAGGTAGTTCATTCACAAGGACAAAGCCCTCAATGTAGCCCACGGTTTCATTTAAAAGGTATAAGGAGGATGTAAGGATGACTAGATTGTGCATTTTTATTTGACGTGTTACATGATTGTTAAGTTTGTGACAAGTTAATATAATTATTGATATTATTATCATTGGATTGTTATCATGTGGCAATGTGTAATTGTGAATACTTGAGCTACCATGGTAAAGTGTGATTTTTTTTTTTTTGCAATATGCTAAACCTTTATATTTATAAATGTTGCACATATTTTATTGTTAATTAAAAAACTGTCACACCCCGATACTAAGGGTATGATTGGTATAAAATTTGAGATAAACTCATGTTTTATAAACCTTAATTAACCAGAGATTAAACTAAATTATCGATATAGAATTTATAAAGTTCACAAAATGTTAAATATTTTGTAGAAATTTTAATAGAGTCTCCCTTGTAATTTGGACTTCCTGAAATTTTTACAATAGTAAACCTATTAGCCAATCTACCAAAGGAGACTAGTTTCACACCAGCAGATTTATATTAACAAAATAAAACTAAGACTTAACTATGGTATACATAAAGCATTAAATTTACAATTTGAATATAATACATAATTATATCAAAATGAACAGTCAAAGAGTGCTCCTCCTATCCAAAAGCAATATTGCCCCTTAGTGATTAGCAGGAGGTGCATGATTAACTACAATATCTAAGATCAAAGAAAGTTTTTGATGAGTAACGTCCCAGTTGAAATTCAAGGACAAATATAATTAACAACAACAATAATAAAATAAAAATAAAAACTTAAATTAAGAGAATTAATGAGATCAATTTCTCATAAGCCACATGATTTTATGTACATATATAAATCAAATACATATGAATCCAACTAATTATGACATAGCATTAGAATTTCACTTTCATACTATAATGCATGTTATAAATAAATAAATAAGAAATAGAAAACTCTTTTCAAAATCCATATGTAAAAAATACAACTCATTCAACAAATATTATTTTAAGTAAAAGGTAGTTTTTAAAACTTAATTTAATAAAAATATATATTTTTATTCATAGACTTAATTAGAACAATTGTCAAGCGTCGACGAAAAGTCCACGAGGGTAACTAACCAACAAGAGTCAACACATAGTTCAGGAGGGTAAGTAACTAACAAGCGTGGCTGGAAGCTATGAAACAAGCATGAGTATAATGTTCACAAATCATCATCCCTTCGATTCACGTGAGTTGGCCTTTGCATAGGGCTAGCATCTCTTATAAATACCTTACTAACTAGGTATACTATGGCGAGCCAAGGGCTAATAGAACTACCGTTAGCATTCAATGTTCTGAACTCAGTTCTTCTATTAAAAATGATCAAGCATGCAAGGAATTGAAAAACAATTCAATATTTTCATTTTCAAATCACACTGTTCAACTACCATCCTTCATTTCTTAAACTCATTTTCATTTCTTCCTTCCACGAATTATTGTGTTAAAAGTTTTTATATCAACGTAGAGTTAAACAATCAAATTACTTTAAAAAAAATTAAAATCGCTTATTCTATATCAATTTCAATCCATTCTTATCCATAACATAAATCATAAAAATAAAATTGACAAGAATGTTTATACAACTTATAAAGGAATAATATCAAAGTTCAAGTAAAGAAATTTTATAAATACTTTGCAAGAAATCATTCGAGACACTACCCACTCACTTGAGAGTTTTTTAATAATTTCAAAACTTGCTTCACTCCAACTTATCACTTAATTCTAAGGGTGCCATTAATTTCCTAATAAAGTAATCACAACCCAATATTTAATTTAATATAACCTACTTTAGGTACTTCAAAATTCCAATCAGTATTATCAAACACATGAATCATATAGCTTTCCAAGCCAAATCCAAGAATGACCATTTTAATTTAAAATTGACAGCCACACTTTTATGTTCAAATGTAATTTCTCAATATTTTTTCATCAGCAATATAAACTTCTCCTTCTCTATCAATAACTCCCAAATTAATTATTTTGTCAATCAACCTTACCTTTCTCTTGAGCATTTAAATAAACACCTTGAAAGTGTACCCATTTACTCACTACAAAACCAATTTACATATATTCATTCCAACTTCTCATCATCATTTAATTCATAAATCAAACTTCCATACACTACTCAAGCATTGATGAGAACACAAAACATCTCAAATTAAATCCCAATCAAATATTTGAATCACATTGGAAAGCAACGAAAATGAACAACCTTAACTAAAAATTCTAATATGTATAGACTTGTTCAATCAGCTTCTTCCCTAACTAACACCAGCTGGAACAATTAAAATAAAATTCCAACCCCCTCCTTCAACAGCCACGGTAGCTCAAGGAAGAGAAGGGATGTGTTTATCAACCAGAGGAGGAAGAAAATAAGCTAACCTCATACACATATGTAACTTCCAGCAGCTGGGGAGGAAAAGAAATTGAAGTTCACACACCTACTAACTATATACACGGACAAAGAAGCGAGGGAAGAGCAAAAACAAAACAAGGGTGAACCATAACAGAAATCCAATGACTGCACTTTACTGGAGAAGATTGATACTGACACCGAAAGGCATTACAAAAAATGACTTTTGGAGGTGGCTAAAAAAGTCACTGCTAAAAGTAAACTTTTAGCAGCGACAAATCAAAGTTGTCGCCATAAGTTAACTTTTTGTCGCCACTAAAACTATACTTTTATTCCCACCAAAAGTATTTTTATAAAAAAATAATTTAAAAATTAAAAATAATTAATATAATCAACTTTTGGCAATAACAACAGTATTTTTATAAAAAATAATTTAAAAATTAAAAATAATTAATATAATTTACTTTTGGCAGTGAAATTTTAAATTATAATTTAAATTTTTTTAAAAAATTTTATGAATTGTTTTAAAAATTTGAAATTAAATAAGATCATTCAAAAAATATTTATGAAATTAAATTTCTTATTTTATGTATAGAATTAGAAATAAATGATATATAGCATTGTAAAACGAAAAAAATAGTTAAGATGTGCTAAGTCTAATTATTAAATTATTTTTAATTTTATATTATTCATAATCTTTTTTAGACATATATAGCTCATATTTTTTTAAGAATTATGTTATTAAACTAGTATTTTAATATGATAAATTAAAATCTTCATGGGTTATTACTTTCAGTTATAATTAGGTTAAGTTATACATAAATTATTACTTACAAATAAATACATAAATGATATTAGAATGTTAAAGTTGTACAAATGTCGCAAGATGTAAATGATATTGTAGATTACTTGACAAATTGCGCACTTGATACTTAGCTTAATATACATATGGTGTCTACTTTTTCTACTAAGCTCTAATTGCTTTTAGACAAGGATTCCATGTAAGTCCTCCTAGTATATTTAGGTTTCCATTGTTATAAAAAAATTTACTAATAATATTTTTATAACTAATTATTACTAAGAATAATATGAATAACTATTCAAATCCACCTTGCTATGAGGTTGAGGATGATTAGATGTTAACTAGATTGATCACATATAATATTTTTGTAATTATCATATATTGTAAAAGTTATTAGTATTCATTTTCAAAATTATTCAAAATGACTATTAACAAAATTTATGTGGTTAAAATTAATTTGTTATTAAAATAATTTTTTAAGATATTAAATATTAAAAAATTATTGATAAAATATATTTTTAATAAAAGAGGGGGAAACATTTAGCTATTTTGAGAGAAGATAAAAATTTAATCATTTAGTTTATCAATTTTTGAGAAAAATATGGAGAAGAAAAAAAATAAAAGATATTTAACATAAAATAACATAATATATATTTATAAATAAATTATATAACTAATAATTTTCATTTAAAAAATAAAAATAAAATTTAAAAATTGGTTAGAATGTATATAAGAATATTATTTAATATTTAAAATTTTTTATTTTAAGTTCATTTTCCTAATAAAAATAATATTTATTGGTAAAAAATAATATTTTGTTAAAATTATAATTTAAATATTCATATAAATCATTTTGTCATATTAATAATTGAAAATAAAATAAAATATATGTATATCTTTTTAATAATATTATTTGATATATGTATATTCAGTTACATAACATATATTTAATTTTGAATATAATAATTGTTGGTACATTTCAGTTCAACTGGCAAAGAAGAGAGGTTTAAGGCTTAGAGGTGGGAGAGATCAAGGGTTCAAATCTTGGCTTTGTCATATTTTACAATAAATAAGTGACATGATGCGTCGTGGTGACGTGGCACGAGATGATGGCATAGCACATGAGATGGCTTGAGGAGGTGCACACATGGCGTGTGACATGGCAGGAGGTGGCGGGGTGATGTGGCATCATCTGTTGAACACATGGCTTGTGATGTGGCACAAGATGGCAAGCGACGTGGCATCACATGATGCACACGTGGTAGAGTGATGTAGCATAAAATAAATTATTATGTCTTAAAAAAATTTTGGTAGCGACACTAGAAGTCTTTTTAGCGGCAACATTTATTGCCACCAAAAATACTTTTAGTGGCAAAGCTAAAAGTATACTTTCGAGTGATGATTATTATTGCGATGACCTTTTAGCGATGAAAAGTCTCCACTAAAAAATTTTAGCAACGAGTTTTAGACTTTTAGTGGTGACTTTTTATCACCGCCAAAAGTTTTTTTTGTAGTAAGGGTGGCCGGCTATTAACAGCGGCAGAAGGGCAATCAGTAGTAAGGGACAGAATCGTAGACCAATGGTGAAGGGAAAGGAAGGTTTCAAATGCTCACTCTCACTCTCATATTTTTTGGTGTTAGACAAAGGAAGAGAAGAGATAAAAATATGATCAAAAAGTATTTGGGAAATTTACAATAGAGGCCTAAGGAAAAATTATAAGAAAATCATAAAAATTTTCTATAATTAAAAATAAAACCAAACTTGCATAGTAAAATTCTAACTTTGGATCCTCAAAAAAGTTACTAGCATCAATTCTTATAAACCACCTGTAATACCCATAAAGTATAATATAAATAAATAAATTTAAAATTTATGACAAGGCATGCTAAATATATTTTATATACTTTGGGGGTAAGTTTAACAAGGAAAACTGATGGTCTAGTGGTAAGTATATGTGACATTAAGGTTAAGGTTCTAGGTTCGAATCCTTCAGAAGCAAAAATGAGATTATTTCTACTTTCCAACCTTGGTAAATTACCATTGTGGACACTATCAGATTTTCTTTTGTTCCCTTCACCGACACAAATCCATATTTCACAGGAGGTGAGAGAGCAAGAGAGAGATCGGATTCGAGAAGCTTCATCCTCCATTCTTTATGTTATTCGTCCATCGTGTCCGACGCCGACAATCATCACCTGCCAACGTTTCTTTTCCTCTCCTCTATCAACTTTCCGTCAGTGCACTGGAGGCTGAGAGTGAGAGAGCCTAACGCCTGATCCGATGTTCCTTCCCTCCTCCGTTAAAGCAGCTATGAGAATACATCGGGACCTCCTCTTCCTTTCTGTAGCATTGATGTAGTTCACTAACTACCCATCAAACACCCAGCTCCTCTCTCCTCTGTTCTTGCCACCCTCTATTCTTGCCACAGCGTAGGAGTACGACAGACCTGCTTCTCTATTCACAATTCTTCTTTTATCACTGTTCTAGGTTCGAATCCTTCAGAAGTAAAAATGAGATTATTTCTACTTTCCAACCTTGGTAAATTACCATTGTGGACACTATCAGATTTTCTTTTGTTCCCTTCACCGACATAAATCCATATTTCACAGGAGGTGAGAGAGCAAGAGAGAGATCGGATTCGAGAAGCTTCATCCTCCATTCTTTATGTTATTCATCCATCGTGTCCGACGCCGGAAATCATCACCTGCCAACGTTTCTTTTCCTCTCCTCTATCAACTTTCCATCAGTCCACTAGAGGCTGAGAGTGAGAGAGCCTAACGTCTGATCCGATGTTCCTTCCCTCCTCCATTCAAGCTGCTATGAGAGTACATCGGGACCTCCTCCTCCTTTCTGTAGTATCGATGTAGTTCACTAACTACCCATCAAACACCCAACTCCTCTCTCCTCTGTTCTTGCCACCCTCTATTCTTGCCACAGCGTAGGAGTACGACAGACCTGCTTCTCTATTCACAGTTCTTCTTTTTCCTCTGTTCTAGGTTCGAATCCTTCAGAAGCAAAAATGAGATTATTTCTACTTTCCAACCTTGGTAAATTACCATTGTGGACACTATCAGATTTTCTTTTGTTCCCTTCACCGACACAAATCCATATTTCACAGGAGGTGAGAGAGCAAGAGAGAGATCGGATTCGAGAAGCTTCATCCTCCATTCTTTATGTTATTTGTCCATCGTGTCCAACGCCGACAATCATCACCTGCCAACGTTTCTTTTCCTCTCCTCTATCAACTTTCCATCAGTCCACTAGAGGCTGAGAGTGAGAGAGCCTAACGTCTGATCCGATGTTCCTTCCCTCCTCCGTTCAAGCAGCTATGAGAGTACATCGGGACCTCCTCCTCCTTTCTGTAGCATCGATGTAGTTCATTAACAACCCATCAAATATCCAGCTCCTCTCTCCTCTGTTCTTGCCACAGTATAGGAGTATGACAGACCTTCTTCTCTATTCACAGTTCTTCTTTCTCCTCTGTTAGCATCGTGCTGGGTGTTTCAAGGTCTCGTTATGGGAGTTGATTGCTGCTGTAGAAACGTATCATTTGTTGATCATTCTTCTTCCCCTGTGTTATTGCCAATCTGCTCTTCTCCTTGGTGCTGTGTCACTGTTGTTTGGTATGGCTATGGGAAGCTCGACTCTTATCATTTCCTTTGTTGCTGTGTGTTAAATTGGTGAGTTCAATCTCACCTCTCTTCTTTTCCTCATTAATTCTGTGTGTGAATGAATGATTGGTGGTTAAAATTATGAGTTTCTCTCCTTGTTCAATTATTGTGCGTGAATATGTAGAGATGGGATCCAAGCTAGATGAGAGTTATGTTTTAAGATCATTTTCCACATGATTACTTTGGCTACTGAAGGAGGAAGAAAATGGATTTAGGTTGGATTCTCTTTGGGCTTAAATTGATTTTTGATGGGAAATTGAATTAAAAAGCATAACTGATTTAATTTATTTGTGTTGAAAGAGTGGGATTGAACAAAAAGAAGTTTGATGCTAAAATTTAATTGTTGATGCGCACAAAGTGTTTATTTAAATGTGTAGAAGAGTTGGAATGGAGAAATTAATTTATATATTTACATCAAGGATTAGAATTTGAATTTAGTTTGTTGGGTCTCTATGTTGAAACTTAAAAGGATATAGATATTGTTTATGTATATATGTGTATTATGTGATGAAAGTTAGTGAGGGGGAGGGAATTTGAAGAGAAAGGAACTTGGCATTGTAACGTAAATATTGCAGCATGTAAGGTATTTGGTAAGGTGCTTGAAAGGAGAAAATTTTGTTATTTTATTGGTACTAATTACATTTTATGATAGATAATTATTCTTCACAATGAAAATTGGAATTGGAATTAAATGGTTATGGAAAGTATGACGAATTATTGTAAATTTTAGAAGTTTGTTGGACAAGAGATTGAAGATTAAAAAGCTTATTTGGATGGTTTGAAAAATGAAACACCTAAGTTGTTTGATATAAGGTATAAGAGAAAGCCATATCCTAATGGATTAAGTAACTATGGCTAAAAATTCTATAGAGTAGTTTTTGAATACAAATGGAGGTGTATTTGGGAATTTAACTAACTTACAGATAGTCTACTAAAATTTTATTAAAAAAAAATTAGGATCTGTGGAGGAAGGGGAACTTGATTGGTATGGAGAAGTGAGCTTTAGCACATGAGGGTATTGCAGGTAAGTGGATAGTGTCCCAACTAATTTATCAATTTAATTTTTTTATTAAAATTTATTTTGTTACATTGATTATTTGAATAATAATTATGTTGATTAGTGGATACTTTATTAATTAAATTTCTTTATTTTTAAGTTTTAAGATGGTGGTGAAAAACGATTCATCATAGCATATGAATGTTTTACCCCTTATGAGATATCATTTCAGGATTAATAAAATTCCTTTTCATTAGCATTGATAATTTTTGATTATTCAATAAATGCAAGCATGAGCATTGGATATGAAATTTTATTCTGGAAAGTTTTAATGCTTAAAAGTATCATGCGAGTTTGATTTTGAGAATGAGAATTGTATCTTAAAAGCGATGATTTTTCTCGCATGTTTGAAAATAGTTTTAAAAAGGGACTTTATACAGAACACTAGTTGCTAACGGCAATTCCATTAGCCTTTGGCGTGTCATGGTACACCTAGCTAGTAGGGTGTTTATAAGAGGTGCTAGCCCCGTGCGATGGTCAATGCACGTGGAACGGAGGGATGGTAATTCGTGAGCATCGTACTCACGTTTGTTTCGTGGCTTTGGCTGCATTTGGTTACTTACCTTCGTAGATTGTGTGTCCACGTTTGTTTCATGGCTCTAGCCACATTTGGTTATTTACCCTCGTGGATTGTGTGTCCACGTTTGTTTTCATGGCATAAGCCGTGTTTGATTATTTACCCTCGTAGACTGTATCCACGTTTGGTAATTGTTTTGATAAGTCCCTTTAATTATGAATTCAATTATTTGATGATTTATACTCCATTGGTTTTTTTTAGTAATTTGTTTATGAAAATGAAAATTTATTTCATTTATGTGCTTTCTTGAAATCAAGTGATATTATCTTTTTCTATGATAGTTCAACGATTAATTTTATTTAAAATTTCATCGAGCCATTTCATTATGAAATTTATTAAATTTTTACGAAAATTGTTGTTTCCTTAACTTACATAACTATTTCAAACTTTTTATTTTATTCATACTCTATCATTTATTGTTGGAACTTTATTCACTGAAAAATTATTGTTGGTCTCAGATACTTTAGTTGACGCTAATTCTCCTGCCAACCCTTAAGGACTTTTAGCTGTGTTGGTTGGTGAATTGATTGAAATTCCTCTCTTGGATGTAATTATAAATTTCCATGTACTTATTTTGAAGAGTCTGGTTAGATGCTCCACATAGATTATAGTTAAAGTTTTATTTTGATATATATATATATATATATATATGCGATCAGGTGATTGGAAAGAGTTAAGCTCCTGATTGATATGATATTTTGTGAGCATTCTTGTATTGTAAAATTTTTAGGAGATCCAAATTATAGAGTAGGTTTACCTAAAATTTTTATAAAAATGCTGAAGCTTTTATTATAATGACCAATATCAAAATTGTTAAAATTTCAATGTAAATCTACATACATTTTGAAAATGGATTGATCGTTCAAATTAAGGCTTACGGGGGTATGTGATGTGGTTCACACCCGTGCCGGTCACCCTCAATTTTTGGGGCGTGACACAACACCCTCCACTTGCTGTAGATCTAATTTAAATAAAATTTAATTGGAAGAGAAAAATTAATTTAAGTTAAAATTTAAATTTAGGGCCATTACATAAACAATTGCATAGGATATACATATCTTGGTTACTAGTAGTTGTATTCACCCCTTTCTCTTAATATTTTAGAGGTAAAGGAAAAATCTTTGGAGGTTTAGGAATCCCATTATTTTTACTGTAAAGCCTTTTAGACTTATTTTCTTTTGCGTAATTAGAGAATATTGCCAACTAGAGAGCATTTTGCATGTATTTGCACTAAATAGGTAATTATGATTGAATGATGTATTTTAGGCTTTGGAAACTGTGTATGTAAATTTAATTATTTCTTCTAGGGCTGAAATACTACTGCAAATATAGGGATGATTTGTATATTGCTTAATTTGAAAGAATATTGATTTAATGCAAGTGATTGACCTTCCCCATTAATTGGTTTTGATATTGAGGAGTTGAGGTTTGAAAATTAGCGTTTGTTGTTATTTTGCGGATACAGTGTGTTGCATAGGTAATTCTAAGTCTGTTGAGTACGATCTAGATAATAAATATAACTTTGGTGTTTGAATGTGAGTTTTGGACACCCTTGGGTAGAGAAAAGTGTGAAAAGTAGTAAAAATAACTTTAGGTGTTTAACTTCTTTATGTAAAATCTTTTAAGAGTAAAACACATGCCAATAGCTAGGGTTTGGAAAGAGCTTTTTGTAGATACATAAATAGTTCAATTGGATGTCGGATGGAACAACAAGCCACATTATAAATCTGCCCCTGCTATTGTCAAATGATAGCAGTAGATGTTGTCAATTTGTGTAATGCATCGCAGCATATGGCACAGTGAAGAGTGGGCCGTGGCACACAGAGCTCATGCCATAACGCACCCCCAGTTTCCTACACTATTATCTTGCTTTTCTAAAAAAAATGCAATGCTTTGAATCTTTTTAGTATCCCATGCTTTTGTGTTATATTATACTCTAATTTTGCAAAATGATATTTTGTATTCTTTTAAGTTTGAAGACTTGGGATCCCCTTTATGCAATATTACAAACTTAATAATCTAATTGGGTTAGTCCAATGAATATTATAATTTTAGGAGTTAATTGTGGATTAATAAAGGTGATCTTGTAAGTACAATGTTCACAAATACCAAGATAGTTAGGATTTCATCATGGCATGCCAAGGGCTAATGAAGTTGCCATTAGCAACCAGCATTTTGAAATTAGTCCCTCAATTTAAACCAAGCATGCATGTGTCTAAAAAGAAAATCAAGATTTTATCTCTTCACATCATAGTAATCATAAAAACAATTTTGAATAATCTCCCATGCATGAGTTGTATTGATAAATCATTTCTCAAGCTATAAAGTCAACAATATCATATGAATACTCACTTAGAAAACTCAAGCTCTTCTATGAAATTTTAATATGAAGGACATATTTCAAAATATATAAAATCAAAACATTATAAATATATATATATATATATATAGAATCATGCTTAATCAATGTTTGTTACAATTAAGATATTTCAACAAAGGAATAACGAACAATAAAACAAGATATACTACAAATAAACTATTTCAAATACACACACGCACAAGCATACTCAATATTTTTAAAAAATAAAAATTTGCTTCTTTTCAAATTGAGACACTATTTACTTACCTTATGTGTTCCTAAATACATAACTTACTTTTAGTTAGCCGCTTTTGCGATATAGCCGCTCGTTAATTTCTTAATGTCCAAAGTAACACTATTGTCATCGTCGATACATTTTTTAACACACTTTATAAACCCAAAAATCTTCACACCCGGAAAATTCAGACAAATAGAAATGATCTTAACTCAAGCCTTCCACAACCATGAAGGCCATAACTAGTTTCATACTCAAACAAGTTTCCATCTATTTAAGCTCAATAACAGGACTCATGCATTCAACAGTAAATGCGACCTTATATAAAAATATCATCACATTTATCCCATTTCCTTAGCTTTGTTTCTCAAATCTTTCATCAATCACTTTCTATGTGTCCCAAAAGTTATTATAAGAACAAACAAACTTCATCCCTAAATTATCAATCAAATGTGTGTTTTTTTTTAAATTCTCTTATTTTAAATCATTAATAAATTAATATCTACACATTGTCAGAGACTCAGAGTATAATCCGAACTTCTTGAATTATCCGGGGCTAATATTCAACAATTCAATAGGCACACCCCCAATCCCATGACAAATTAAATTCAAAAGAAAATAGCTTATAGCATCAATTCTCCACATATTTAATCAACTACAATCAGTAATAATATATACATACCAACTACAATCCATCAAGCATAAAAGAAAACCACACTATCCCCTATATATATATATATATATATATATATGTATTCATGTTTCGACTTTCACGATTTACTTTAGTAACCAAAGTTTTTTACCACACAATATGCGTGTGTGTTCAAGCAATATCTATATTTTAATGAGTTTCAACATAGAGATTAAACAACCTAAATTATTTTTTTAAAAAAAAATTCAATGAATATACTTGATTGTCCCATTCTTATCAAATTCCTCTTCTACATAGTTTAACAAAAATCTTGTATATGTCAATTACTAGATCATTCAATCAAGGTTCTCAATCCTTAAATCTTATGCCCAACAATTTTCAAACATCAATACTACTTAACTTTACCCAACTTCCCAAATTTCATTCCATATCAAAAATTAATTTAAATGTAAAAAGAATTTGAGTAGGCTAGGGCTGAGTTAGCCGTGGGAGAGGTAGAGACTGATTTTGTTAGATAGAAGTTGATTATTTTAATGGAGGCAATGTTGTTTTTCTAGCCCAACTTCAAATTACACTCATATCTCAAGAAAATTAGTTGTAGTTTCTAAATTTCATAACACTTATTTTGAAATAAGTTACTTCTA
The DNA here is from genome assembly GCF_029017545.1 of Prosopis cineraria. NCBI lineage: Eukaryota > Viridiplantae > Streptophyta > Magnoliopsida > Fabales > Fabaceae > Prosopis > Prosopis cineraria. The sequence continues at coordinate 30,869,269 of NW_026555341.1, read as the reverse complement.
TGAAATCTATATGTACTTTTCACTTAATCTTTCTTTTTACATTATACAGTTGGTCTAGAAGCAATGTAGAACTATAGTGCTTCTAGGCCAAAAGTTTTTAATTTATTTAATTAAATTATTTCTTTTTAAAATTAAAATTTTAGGTCACGTGCGTAACATTTTAAAAATATTTTTTAAGAAATTGTATTTTTATTAAAATATGCATTGAGTTATTAATAAATTTTGGCATGAACAAGCATGAGTAATAAATTTTGAAGTCACCTATAGTTTTTAATTTATAATATACATAGATATAATAAAATTTAGAATAATTAAAATTTGAACTCCTATCCACTTATCTAAGTGACAAATTTCTACCACTTACAACAACTTTTGTTGATAAGAAAAAAAATTGTAAATTTTTTTAATTTACATGGATATAAATAATATATAGAGTAACATAAATGATTTTTTATTTTTTAAATTCTTTGTATAATGTTTATATTTGAATTTAAGTGGGTAACATATTTTAAAATAACACAATTATATATATTTTTAATTCTAATATAAAGCAACCATTGTTTATATCTTTTTTTTATTGAATGTATTCTATCTTCTAATAATTAGAAATACATGCATGAGGAATAAAAAATATTTTTTCATCCTTATAGTTATTTATTTGAAATTATTTATACAATTTTATTTCACACATTAATTCTATACACTATTACTTTTTAAAATTAAGTTAATATCTATTAAATATTTAACTTTTATTAGTTTTGATGGTCTATTTGTTTTAGGAAAAGTAAAGGTGAGGCCGTGATTAATTTTTGGAGAATTATATTAAAATGTCACATAAAAAAATTAATTACAGCAACATCTATTAATAAACAACATAAGACCATTTACAATATTATATCAGTTGTTAATAGATCTTAAAGTAATTAATTTTCTTATGTGGAATCTATATGTCATTTTTTCATTAATTAATTTTTGAGTTCAATCTTACAAAAAATAGAGAAATGAGGTTAATTTGTTATTAATTGTATTTTCCTTTCATTTTACATCTTTCTATTAAAATTATATAACCCAAATTAGGTTTTTTTTGTTTTAAATTGAATACATTAAAACCTAGAGAAATTTTTAGATAGACTGGGGTGTGCCACATAATTTATGATCTATCCATTTGGAATGTACCAAATCATCCACATAAAATCTTATGTGATATTATTTTAATTAATTTTATTCAGATAATAGAATGTATGTTTAATTTCTTGCATTTTCTTTTTCTACTATTATTAATATCATAATCAATTTAATGTCATCTGATTGTTATATTCATAAATGATGTAATACATTCAATCTACGTAAGAATTTTTCTAAAACCTAAACCAAATAGAGATTTCCTAAAATCCAGTTTATAAGAAGTGATGCCAATTTATATGTCACTTTTGAGATACAAAATTCTTGGCCAATCACATATGGAGATTTCTTCAAAGCTGTGGAAGATACAAGCTCTGATATAATAAATAAAGTAAAACAGGTAAAAAAGATGTAAATTAGACAAAAGTTCTGATCTATCTCAAATTCTCAATCTCATGAAATAATATATTGTTCTAGTACCATGACAAGAGAATGGAGCTTGAATTTATTTATTTTAATTTCCCACACTCAATTATCTTAAATTGACCATCATTTATCCCCTCCATTTTTTTAATTTATAGTATGTTTGAAATTTTTTTTGTGCAAATTAAGAAAATTTATTATATATATTGATTTACTTGTTGGAAAATCTCAATTTTTAAATTATCTCCATATTTTTTTATGAAGAAAAGTTTAAATGAATTGAGTTTAAAAAACTTATCAAAGTTAGGGCATAATTCTAGACTCGAAAAAGTGCTTACAAAAGTACTCAAACATTGCCCACTAATAAGGTCTTTACATCGGCAATGAAATTTGAACCAATAACATTATGAGTTATAAACCAGATTTTTACCAACTAGCAATCGGACCAACCATTGTTGGATATATTATGCCCTGATTAATTAAAGGGATATAAATATCATTGTGAAAAATGTAGCTAATAAAAATATGAGAAAAATGCTTTTTTATTTGTGTAAAACTATCCTATATTTCTCAAATTTCAAGATTAATTAAAACTAAAAGGAAAAAAAATAAAACATTATTTCTTATTTTTATATAAAACACTTTATTTTTAGGATCATACTCTTTATTTTTGGTAAAGCATCTTATAAAAGGAAGGAGAGTACAACTTTGATCTTTTCTAGATTTGAGTCAAATCATGGAGATGTTATATCTTGGTTGCAAAAATTATGCAGTGGTTAGAGACAACAGGACTGAAAAAAGTTGGCAAAAAGACAACCAAGTCCTCAGTAATTTGATTGTAAATCAAATTAGATATCTCCCGTCTGCTAAATGATGCGTACGTTCTAATGTCTTTAAATATCAAAATAGAAAAAGCCTCGCGTGCAAAAAATCAGCAATATAATTTAATTATAACTGTTAACTTGAACAAACTCTCACTAGGTAACGAACACAAGCAATTAACCCAGAAAAACTTATCTTAAAAAAGAAATCAATGTTAACAAACAAACAATCAATCTATTATCTACCCTTAACTAAAAAGTGATTAAGCCCTACATGGGGTGACGTGCGATGAGACTACACACAATATACCTCCCTACTACAATACAAAGCTACGTGCGTGACTTCTTTGTATAGATTTTAGGGAGACCAACTACCTAAGCAATTATCAATAATCTCCCTCCCTCAAGTTGACAGTACTTAGACTTATCAAAGTGCCAACTTGCAACCACAACAAGAAGGAGGGAACAACATGACGTTGAAATATTAACCATAATAAAACAAAACTTTTTGATCAACCAGACCAACACAAAGCATACTTTACTTGTAGGATAAAACCAGGCAGCAATACGAATTGCACATGCTATTGTGGAAAATGCCGGCATTCCTACTATGATTCCTCTCCTAGATCATTTGCTAGGTGTATCCAGGAATTTGACACGCTCTATGCTTTTGCCCCATGTTTTCCTTTATTTTATTGAAAGAATGGACACATAATAAGGGCCCACAAGTTTTGTATCGGATATTATCTTATAAAAACAAGCATATATTATTACAAGCTGAACCTTAACTTATTAAATTTCTAAGGAAACCCTAACACAAAATATAAGTTTCAGCTTTTAACAACAACATACACTACAAAAAAAAAGTGTCACCACCAAAAGTTCAAAAGTTGCTGCTAGAGATTTTTAGTAGTGACTTTTACCATCAAAGGGACCCTACTAAAAGTCTCATTGGTAATGGTTTTTGATGGCAAGAAATATAGTCGCCACCAAAAGTATACCTGTTGCCGCCAAAGTATTTCACCGCTAAAAGTTTACCTTTAGCGGATACAATTGTATACTTTTGGCTGCGATTATTTTTGTTACTACCAAAAATCATTAGCAACCAGACTTTTGGTGGTGACCTTTTAGCACAAAAAGTCGCCCCTACAAACTTTTAGCGGAGAGAAAAAGTCACCATCAAAAGTCATTTTTATGGAAAAAATAAAAGCGCCATCTCATATCACGTCAGCACCTCCTTATGCCACGTCAGTTGACATCTTGTGCCACATCACCTATCACGTGTGCACCTCCTTATGCCATAGCACATGCCACATCACTCCACCATGTGCGTGCCATGTCATGCCACGTCACATATTTATTGTGAAATATGCCCAAGTTAGGATTTGAGCTAATGACCTCCACCTCCTAAACCTTAAGTCTTCTTTTTTTGCCAGTTGAACTGAAATGTACCTGCAGTTATTATGTGTGAAATTAAATATATTTATTTAACTACATACATATATATCAAATAATATATTATTAGAAATATATACATATATATTATATTTTATTTTCATTTATTAATGTGATAAAATAATTTATATGAGTGTGTGTATATATATATATATATATTATATTTTTTAATAAAACATTATTTTTGTTAGGAAAATGAACTTAAAATGAAATAATTTTTAATTATTAAATAATTTTCTTATAAACTTTTTAACCAATTTTGAAATTTTATTTTTATTTTGAAGTGAAAATAATTAAGTATATAATTTATTTATAAGTATATATTATATTAGTTTGCATTAAATATATATCTATTAATTTTTTCCATATTTTCCTTAAAAATTAATAAATAAATGATTAAAATTTTATCTTTTCCCAAATTAAATGCTTTCCCTTCTTTTGTTAAAAATAAATTTTATCTACAATGTTTCAATTATCTTAAAAATATTTTAATAAAAAAATTATCTTAATAATATAAATTTTGTCAATAGTCATTTTGAACAATTATTCTTTATTATCTTTGAGATAGGAAATGAGTGGGCATGTGATAAACTAAAAATAGATGCTAAAAAAAAATTCAAATTAAAAATCTAAGTAGATATTTCATAATCAAAATAGAAATAAATTTGTTTTGACTTGATCTAGATTAGTTTGAACTTCTATTAAAGTGTATTTAATAGAGTCAATCTCAAGATAACATAATAGGGAATACTTTTTAATAACTTTATAATTTAAAATAAATAAAATTTAATAAGTTTATATATAATTTCATCCATAATTCAAATATTAACATAACAACCAAGTTTACAATTCTCATCCAATAATAATCCCAACAAATTTAACATTAACAAATTAAACAATTTGATTAATTTGAAGAACAAGAACCGGATGAGGAAACACTACTACACAATACCCCATACTTAACGCTTATTTTTGTTAATACTTGACGGCTTTTAATAGTCAAGTAACAGTGCAACATATATTACAGCTAACTTTACTTGATGGTTAAAAACCATTAAGTATTCTTCAACTATTTTATTTGTTTCTTATTTTAAATAATCATCAATTATGGAGTGTCTTATTTAAATAATCATGTGGTAGTGAAAAGTAGAGCTTAACAGACAAAGTAGACACCATGTATATACCAAGCCAAGCATCAAGTGCACAATGTGTCAAGTAGTCTACAATACTATTTGTATCTTATAACATCTATACAACTTTAACATTCCAATGCTATTTATGAATATGTATGTAAGTAAGTAAGTATTTATGTATAACTCAGCCTAATTATAATTTTTTTTGAAATAATTCATAAAAAATTATTCATTTATAATTTATATATAACTTAGCTTGATTATGCATACTAGCTTAATAAGATCATTATTAAAAAATAATCCATAAGAAATATTTTTAAATGTAATTACTAAAATACTAGTTTAACAAGACCATTATTTTTAAAATTAATTAATCATTATTGATCTTATATACTCCCTCCATTCAAAAATGTAAAGCATTTTTAGTGGAGTTTGATCTTCAAAAATGTAAGGCATTTTTAGTCTTTTGAGGTGTTATCATTATCTTTTTTTTAAAAATACCTCTATTGATAGTGACTTTATATTTATTGTGGGATATTTAATAGAGGTAAATATAGAAAGATATAGTTAGTTTGAAAGTAGGTAATTAATTTATTGGGAGGTAAGATTCGATTAAAAATGCCATGCATTTTTAAACGAAGGGAGTATAATTTATTTCTCATTCTACACATAAATTAATTTTTATAAAAATATTTTTAAATTTTTTTATGAAAATACTTTTGACAGCCATAACCTTTCACTACTAAAAGTAATATTATATAAATTATTTTTAATTTCTTAATTATTTTTTATAAAATACTTTTAGCGATGACAGTTTATCACTGCCAAAAGTAATTATATAAATTTTTTTAAATTTTTTAATTATTTTTAATGAAAATATTTGTTAAAAGTAATTACATTAATTATTTTTAATTTTTTAATTAATTTTTATGAAAATACTTTTGGAAAAAAGTAATTGTATAAATTATTTTTAATTTTTTATGAAAATATTTTTGACGGCGACAATATGTTGCCACAAAAAGAAATTGAATAAATTATTTTTAATTTCTTAATTAATTTTTATCAAAATACTTTTGGCAATGATAGTTTGTCATCACTAAAAGTAATTGTATAAATTATTTTTTACTTTTTTTAAGAAAATATTTTTGGTAGTGACAAATTATCACCGTTGAAGGCAATTACATAAATTACTTTTTATGAAAATACTTTTGGCAGACAAACTATCACTGCTAAAAGTAATTACATAAATGATTTTATGAAAATATTTTTAGCGGCGATGAATTGTCACTGTTAAAAGTGATTTTTAGCGGCGGCAATTAAAAGTCTTTGCTAAAAGGAGGCCTTTGGCGGTGACTTTTAAAAGTCACTGTTAAAAACATACTTTTGATGGTGACTTTTAGCAGCAACATAATGATACTGCCAAAGGTTGACTTTTAGCTGTGACTTTTTTTGTCGCCATCAAAAGTCTTTTTTTTTAGTAATATATGTATTTTCATAAGACAATGTCTGATGTACAATTTATAGACCCTTGTTTTGATAAATTCTTTTAAGAGAGTCCTAAATGTCATTCTCCCTGTTTTATTTCTTTCACTTATGTTTCTTGTTTTTTTTAGACATTGTGTTGTTGCTAGGTTAGAATCTTTGCCTTTGGATATTAATGACTCTCTTTTTGTGGCTGAAAATTTAAAGAAAAAGGTACGTTCATCGATCTATCAAGTATCAAGCTCAAAGATGCATGCCCACCAAACTTTCTCTATTTGTATTTTTTTTTCTTGAATTGATAGCCCTGATAAACTGCATAAGACACAAAAATGCACAAAAATTAAGTCATGTCAGAAATTAAAAAATTTTTACACTCAAAAGGTGGAAAGCCTAAAATAATGATATCATGAGAGATTTGAGATGCCTGATGGGCTAATTAGTCCGGTTATTTTTTAGCATATCTAAAAATATGATTAAAAGTAACTAGCTTTCTTAATTTCTAAGAAAGTTGGATTTGGATTTACTATAGATTTCATAAAGGTTAAAAAAAATACCAATTAACCTGTAAAGAAAATGATGAAGAAGAAACATTTAATTAATCAACTCAAATGATGGTTACAAACAATATAAACTTTCCTTCACTTGAAGGATTACAAATCAAACAACCTACGTAGGTGATTAACAAACCCCATTTTAGATACTAACTTGAGATAAGGACCGTAGTTAACCTCCCTCTTGAAGGTGGAATTTGAAAGTCCACCTAAGAGGGGAGGTGAATTAGGCTTTATAAAAATTTATTAAATAATAATTAAATACAGAAAATAAGTTTAGGGAGATATCATTGAACACCAAGAAGAGAAAGAAAGAGAAGCTTACATAGATATTTATCCTGATTCAGCTCCAACCACTTGAGCATACATCCAGTCCTCAAGTTCTGCTTGAGATTTCTCTACTAATTTTACCAAGATTAATCTGGGCTCTTGGCAACCACAGTATAATCCCAGACTTAAACTAAAGTCTGAATCACTTTCCCTTATAAAGGTAATAATATAACTCATTTAAACTCCCTGAGTTTAAGTTGCTCTGTTAAGAGTGAGAAAAATAGAGCCAAATAGAGTATATTTAAAGATGAACAACTACTATTAAACACTGTCACTTAGAGTTGATATATAATCAATAAAGCTCACTCGTAATAAAAATAAACTCAAAAAGTTGGTAACCATTAAATATGAATGACTTGAATTCGTTCGTGTTTCCTATCTTCATAAATGCTTGTATTTATAGTTAGAGTCTATAAATGATCCATTACACTCATGAATATAGCTGTTAGAGTCATTGTCTTCTTTCTTCTGCGTTATCTGACCGAATATTGAACTGAGGCAATGTAACAGTACTTTTTGGTGGAGTTTTCTCTCTCATAGCAAGCAAGAAAAATAACGGCTCTTTTCATTAAATATTCTGACAAGGTAGGTGAGAAGCTCTTTCAAAAGAATGAAGCTATCTGGAAATAAAATTTTTGAAATAAGATCAATAAGTGTTTAAACCAACCTGAAGTTATGTTTAGAAAGTTTTTAGGAAGATTAAATAACTAATACAACTTTTAAAAAGTGAGAAGAAATATACTAGAGAGATAATCAAAATTTCCCTAGTATAGATGTGAAAAACAAAGCTAGATTCTTTATGCTTCTTCCTGAATAAATAAGCTTATTCCGAAATAGTGAAGAATAGAACAATGAGAAGCATAAGATTGGATCTTTCAGAATATAGCTCTTACATCAGCAGTAACTTACGCAAGCATTCATCTAAACATCTTTATTTGGGAATAGAGAGTGCTATTCACAAATAGTTTATTCTTGAATAGACTATTCCTAAATAACCTATTCCTAAATAAGAGACTTCAGAAAGACGCAACGCGAATAAGCTTGAAAAGCAGAACACTATTCCTAAATAAGGACAGCTATTTCTGAATAGATAAGAGTGATAATACTTGGGAATAAAGAGAGTTATTCATAAACAAGTTATTTCGGAATAAAGGAGCTATTCCAGAATAAGGACCATTCTACTAAAAAATGAAAAAGGCTCTCAAATTTGGTAAGTCCACTTGAAACACCTTTCAAGCAATACAAGAGGTCCTTAAGGAATTAATATCAAGTCAAATTCTTAATCTTTTAGAAAGAAACACAATATGAATGGATCAAAGAAAAGCTCACGTGTTTCTTGACTATTTGGGAATAAGGAAATATATGGGAATAAGACGTGAGATTCAAAGACTTAACTCAAAGATAACCAATTTTCTTACAAGCTATTGTGTCTTAATTATTAAACCTGTCAAACACAAACTTTTCTTATTTGTAATCATCAAAACCATGATTCAACAGAATAAAACCCCCCTTAACTCAACAGAATGATATGGCCCCTTTATATAAAGTTAAGGATATCAATTAACTAAATGATTAAATACTAATTGCATCTCAATATTCCAACACCCTCCTCAAGTTGACACCTCTTTAATATTAGGTGCTCAACTTGCCAACAAATATTAACCATACAACTTTGATCAGATAGATCACCCTTGTTACTCACAAATTTGATCTACTAACCCACAATTTCAACAATGCAACCATCATCCCTTCACTTGCTTGGACTATCTTTTGACTTGAATCATCAGGAGTCTTTGCCATAATGCAAGACCTCATTCTTTTGAACCCATTTATTGAAGACACGTGTGTATTAGCCACATCTGTGGAGGCTTCCTTCTATCCATAACCGTTAATGAGGCCACCGACAGTAAGATTGTTCACGCACTTCTTCACAAGAATTACAATAATGGTCATCCGACTCTTCTATTTTATAGCCTGAATCACAGTAATTTTCATTGTGTCTAAGTCTGGTACTATGTCACTGTAAGTGTCTTCAAACCACCATGAAGAATTCCATAGGATCTCATGCATCATGTATTCCACACCACAGATGTAATAACTTAATTAAAATTTTTTAGTGTAAAATAAGTTTATATTAAGGTATTTTGATTGGATTTTTATTAATTTTTGGTACTAATATTAATTTTTGGTCAGCTCTTCATTCTTCGTTCAGCCTTCCCCTTCCTGTCCGTTCTGTCGCCGGTGACTGTGAAAAAATAAACCATTGAAATTTTGATAATTATTATTAAAACACTTATATAGAGATTTTAATAAAATTATAATTGAAAAGACGTAAATTTTTTCAAAAGAAAAATATTACTCCATCTGAGGACATTGCCACATTGGTAATTTAAGTTTTGGATATAAGTCAGTGATTTTTTGTTTTTTAAGAAAGTGCTCTGAACAAAATTCCAAAAATAAGGCATTGGAAATCTCTAACTTCATAATCTGAAAAGGATTCATAACCGCGGCCACTAATGAAGGAAGCGGTCGTCTTAATTTAATTATGCCTCCGCGATGTTAATTTATTATTTGCTTATTATTAGGATTTTTTGCCAGCAGAACAAGGGGTAAAGGACAAAGGGCTAGATATTCTAATTTTTCTAGTGACATGGAGGGCGAAAGATAAATCTATCTCCACATGGTTTCTTTATTTATAAGAGTTTGAATTGAACACTCAACCACTTGTTTAAAATATGAGAACTTCTATCAATCATACCGACTGGAGTTGGTAACAACATGCTTTTTTTCCCCCTTAAAAATAAATTTATTCTCCCTATGTTTTCACATGAACAATTATGATATTAAAAAATTGTAGACTATTATTTATTACAAAAGTTGCTTAGTCACTCATTATTGTTTAAATTAAACCATTGCCACTCATACATGAAAAGACAAGGTCCTCTCCTTTGATTGTGGCCCCAACTTGTTTCTTAGGTTAAAAATAAAATAAAATAAAAGGATAACGATGGTCAATCATTCCCTATCCTCTCAAACATTATGTAATTAAATCCATCAGTATGATTTTGTTTATCCGGCCGAGAACCCATTAGTATGATCTAAAGATTAGACAATAAGCTTGTGACAGATGATGAGTACATGCGTTTATAGAAATGTGTCTAATGAGTAAATCATATTATTTATAAGAAATATTTGTCTCTATTATGTTTATTGCTGGTATGTGGCAAATTATCCCTTGTCGTTGCTCACAGTACCAATGGTATCTGGACAAAAACTTCTGCAATGGCTCCCATTAAACTAGTTGAAGTTTTAAAACTTCGATTACTAAATCCCGGATCTATATCTCCACAAATCAATACTCAAACTTAGAATCCATAAAATCAATATTCAAACTCCAAATCCCACATTATAACTAATTTACAACAGTACACAGAATATAAAAATACAGTTCCAAAAATATAGGGAAAAGAAAAACTCTGAAACTCGTGCAACTGAAACAACAAAAGAAGATGGCGAGGAAGAGGAGAGCGGTTGCATCTATCAGTGCCTATCACCAGACAATGTATGAAGAAAAGTCATCTGTTTGTGGACAAATGCCCTTGAAGGAGCTTAGGCTCTATGTTACAGATTGGTCATGAAGAACCAAGGTGCAAAAGTTATTCAGCCAAGGATAAGAGCACCCTGGAAAGAACACAAGCCCTCTGCTGTAGTCCATTCATGGATAACGGAAGTACATTTTATGTCCATCGCCGAACAGGAGGAGGCATTGACTATCTCTCATGCATGGATGAAGAAACAAACAATCGAGTATTCAACTATCTCCGTTGCGTGGATGTGCCATGTCCAGGCATGATCGCAGTCGGACAAGGAAATTAACATATGTCAACTCTAGAATTAAACTTTAGATTAGATTTTGAGAATCATATAAGATATGGACAATATTTAGACAGATTTGAGGCAAAAAGGGCATGAAAAATTATAAAAGAAAAGCGCTGGAGGAGCCCCATAAGCATCCAATCAGAGTTCCGAGTTGAGAGGTACCAAGGAGTTTGGAGAAGTGCCCTTTCTGGTCTGCAAGTTGATCTTCCTCCTTCTTTCATCTCTATTCCAGTTTTATGTTCTTTTATTTGAGATTTATGTTGAACATATCTTTTGATTTCTAAATCCCTAGTCAAAGTAGAGAGTAGCCTGGTACTTTCTCTATTTTTGTTTCTTTTTTCTGTTGTGCCGATGAATTTATAATTTATGAATTGATTTGTTCATTTTATATTTATTCCTCTTGATTAAATTCTTATTATATATTTAGCAACTATATAATATATCTGTGTGGGCTGTTTGATGAAGTGAGAGGTAAAGAATGAACCTAGACTTAGAGAGATAAATATGAATAACCAAGTTAGAGATAATTTCTAGATTCGAGACAATTATAATCATAGCTTCAAGATCTTTTGCTGTGGTTTAATGGGGTTATTGAGAGCTAATTCAACTTGAATTAGATATAACCTACAATGAACGGACTTTAGGTCTTTGAAACTTGAAAAAAGTACAAGTCCATGCAAGAAGAAAAAGAAAAGGAGAAGAAAAAAATAAAGAAAAAAATAGTAAAAAAAATATTAAATTTAAAAGAAGTCCCATAACTAGAAATTACAAAATAGATCATGAACATATATAATTTAAGATATGTCTAACTAGATAGCTTAAACTATCTTAGTGAATCAATTATTTTTAAGCATATTTAATATAAGAAACTTAATCAAGTTTATTTAAAAAAATTCTATGATGAATATTAATTAAAGGCCACATCCATATGGGCTGCTAGTAATCTGAGTTGGAGGTCAACGATAAAAGAACATACATACATTCTTTCACGTGCATGCTTATCATCTAAAACTAGAAGGTTAGGGAGATTATTATTGCATCTACCATTTTTGTGCAAACTTAGGTCCTCCATTGCCACCAAAGCGGCAAGTACACTATAATTGCTGAATTTTTTTTTTTTTTTTGATGTAATGAGATCGCATATTATTTATAGCTGTAGAAAATTGAAGTTGTAAGATCTTTCTTCGTTGAAAGAACTCAACAAGAGAATTTTTTGTGGGGTACGTTTTGGCATGTGGAATAAAATAAGATAAAAAGATAATATTGTGAAGAAAGTAATTATATATATAGAATAATATGTACTCCCTCCGTTAAAAAAAAAATAAAACATTTTTAATCCAATTTCACTCTAATAAAGTAGTTATATACTTTTAAATTAATTCTATTTTTTTTATATTTATTCCTATTAAACACCCTACAATAAATATAAGTCATTATCAATAAGGGTACTTTAAAAAAAAAAGGTAATAATTGCACCTCAAAAGATTAAAAATGTCTTATATTTTTGAACATCCAACTCTTTAAAAAAATATTTTATATTTTTTAACATAAGGAGTATTATATATATAATTAGAGAACTTGTTTTCGAGTAAATCAAAAAACAAATGCTTCCAAATTAATTAAAAAACTGACATTTGGTACCATTTGTAACATCACTAGTGGAAAAGAAAACATGTTGAGGTAAAGTTTAGATAGATATATTTGAACTGATTTCTGGATATGCCGTTGTTTCCGCATGAATACAGATTTTTGAAATAACAATGGATGAATTAAAATACATTAGATGATTTCTTGTTAAAAAAAAAAAAGTCTATTAAAGCGGCAATTATTTATTAGAACTGTTGCCATAATTCGTTGAACATCAGTTATGATGACAGCTGTTGCAATAATTGACGCCTCAAATTAATTACCATTATGGCGGGAGCACATTTGGTGCTCATCACCTGAATAAATTTGGACCGTTCAAATTTAATCTGAATTTTTTAAAATAAAAGTTTATAAAATTTTAAATAAATATATTTATTATTAACATGTATCATTCATAGTTAATCAGAACAGTTTAAATTTAATTTAATTTTTTATAATTTTTATAAATTCACGATACATATTTATTCTAAACTGTTTTGAATCTAATAAATATAAGAAGTTAAAAATTTTAAATATGAACAGTATAGACTAAATCTGTATAATCAATTTATAAAAATTATAAAAAAATTAATCAAAATTAGACTCATCTAATTAAGTATAAATGGTACATGTTAATAATAAATATATTTATTTAAAATTTTATAAATTTTTATTTTAAAAAAATAAAAAAAATAAATAAAGTATTTAAATCTGGACCGTCCAGATTAAATCTGGATGGTCCAGATTCGTTCAGGGGTTATGAGATGAGCACCGAATGTGCTCCCCCATTATGGCACTATGACAATAGGTCCTCTTATAACTTGTCACCACATATATAGAACTGGTAATACAAGTTAGCTGACATGCTCAATTCACCAACTTACAAAAAAAAAAATACGAGTTAAAATGAAAAAAATAAATTCATTTTTATGCAGGATTATTTGACACACCTTGCATAACTTAAACTCGCAACGAGCTAACTCGCGGGTTAGTCATGAGAGAGGTAAAGATTGGGTTTTGTTAGATACAAGTTGATTATTTTAATGGGAGCAATGTTGTTTTTCTGCTCCAATTTTAAATACATTAAAATTTCAAGAAACTTAGTTGTAGTTTATGAATTTTACAGCACTTGTTTTTAAATAAGTTATCTTTATGGAATTTATATGTAATTTTTGCTTAATCTTTTTTTTTTTTACATCGTAAAGTTGGTCTAGAAGCGCGTAGAACTATAGTGTGCTAGGCCAATTTTTTTTAATTTATTTAATTAAATTGTTTCTTTTTACAACTAAAATTTTAGGTCACGTGCGTAACATTTTAAAAATATTTTTAAGAAATCGTATTTTTATTAAAATATGCATTGAGTTATTAATAAATTTTGGCATGAATAAGCATGAGTAATAAATTTGGAAGTCACCTATAGTTTTTAATTTATAATATGCATAGATATAATAAAATTTAGAATAATTAAAACTTGAACTCCCATCCACTTATTTAAATGGTAAAAATTTCTATCACTTACAACAACTTTAGTTGGTAACAAAAACAAATTGTAAAACAAAAAATTTTGTTAATTTTGTTAATTTTCATGGATATAAATAATATATAGAGTAACATAAATGATTATTTATATTTAAAATTCTTTGATATAATGTTTATATTTGAATTTAAGTGGGTAACATATTTTTAAAATAATACAAGTTATTATTTATATTTTTAATTCTAATGTAAATAAACCGTTGTTTATATCTTTTTTAATTGAATGCATATTTCTATCTTCTAATCATTAGAAATAGATGCATCCTTATATTTTTTTATTTTGAAATTATTTATGCAATTTTATTTTACACATTAATTCTATACACTATCACTTTTTTAAAATCAAGTTAATATTTATTAAATATTTAACTTTTATTTTTTTTTGATGGTCTATTTGTTTTAGGGAAAGTAAAGGGAGGCTGTGATTAATTTGATGGTTTATTTGTTTTGGGAGTAGCTGTGTTGAGATGAACTTTCTCTATTTTTGTTTCTTTTTCCTATTGAGCCGATGAATTTATAATTTATGAATTTATTTGTTCCTTTTATATTTATTCCTCTTGATTAAATTCTTATTATATATTTAGCAAAGGAAAAGAAAACATCACTAGTGGAAAAGAAAACATGTAGAGGTAATATTTAGATAGATATATTTGTACTGATTTCTGGATATGCTGCTGTTTTCGTATAAATACAGATTTTTGAAATAATGGATGAATTAATTAAAATACATTAGATGATTTGTTGTAAAAAAGAGTCTATTAAACGGCAATTATTTATTGGAACTGTTGCCATAATTGGTTAAACATCAATTATGGTGACAGTTGCTGCAATAATTGACGCCTCAATTATGTTAAGGCAGCAGTTCAAAGAGCGAACTAACGTCACAATTATGGCATTATGACAATAGGTCCTCCTTTAACTTATCGCCATATATAATGCTATTGTTACAGAAACAGCTTTCTTTATCAATTGTCGAAAATTAGTTATTACCACCAAATCTAATTCCGCTGCACCTAGTGCATTATGTGATTCTTTTAAGAAAAAGTTAATTATTTAATCTTTATTATTTTAACTTAGTTGTTATTCAGTTCCTAAATTTTGACTCATTATAACACGATCCTTAATTATAGTTTTGATTCTGTTATAACTCAATCTCTAAATTTTAGTTTGGTGCAACCCAATATTTATAATTTTAGTAATTTAAAATATTGGTATTGTACTTTAGAAAATAAAACTATAGACAATAATTTTAGTCTTAAAATCTTTAGTAATTATAAATATTTGTCCCTAAATTTCAAAATAATGTTAATCTTTATAAATTTTTTCTAAAATATAGGGACTGATATTTTAAATAGTTAAAACTAGAGGTACTAAGTTGTATTAAGTTAAAGTTTAAAGATTGAGTTATAATTAAGTAAATTATATGGACTGAGTCACGAGTTAAAAATAAGGCAAACTAATAAAATGGCTATTGAAGGCTAGAATGAAGAAAAAGGTGAAGACGTACTGATTACTGAAGGTCAGTTTGAGGAGAATAAGGAGGAAAAAGAAGAAGAAGAAATCAAAGCTGAAAGCTCAAATGAAGACCTTGTCCCCATACCTACTATGAACCTCAATGATCCTTCTACCTAGACTATGGTCCTCTCACCTCAACCTTTCAACCTGATTCTCTATCTGATAGAAAAATTCTAAAAGCCTATGTTTGAGCTCAGTTGTAATTAACTTTAGGCAAGCTTGCATCTTATTTATGATGCCAAGGAGGTGAGATAAGAGAGATACGACCTTAGTTTATGTGAGATAAGGGGGAGAAATAAAATAGGAGATAGGTAGTAAATGGGGAAAACAACCAAGTAAGAGAGATAGGACCTTAGTTTATTTGAAATAGGGGGAGAAATAAAATAGGAGACAGGTAGTAAATGGGGAAAACAATCAACTAAGAGAGATAGGACCTTAGTTTATTTGAAATAGGGGGAGTAACAAAATGGGAGATAGGTAGTAGATAGGGCGAGAACAATCAAGCTTGACTATCTATGTAAATTTCTATATTCATGTTTGATTTAATGTTTTGATCATTGATAAATTGTTCCGACACTTCTTGTATCTAAGTTATTCATCAATGAAAATGTATTATTCAGTTTATATTTGTGTTATTAAATTTTTCACGTTTAAATTTATGTTCTGCACTTATATTTTTAACTTATATATGCTTGATTAAGGGTGAGTATTTTCATTAAATAGAACTAAACTTTGATCTAAGGTTTTTTCATCATCAAAAAGGAAAAAATGTTAAACCATATGTTTTGATGATAAAAAAAAAAACAAGAAAGAAGTGTTTGTTACTTGTGTAGATTTCAAGAACCATTGAAGTGACAAACCTCTAAGAGCATGAAGATCAATAGAAGACTTAAGTTTATTTATTTTCTTTTCTTAGATTCAATATGAAAACTATCAGAGCTTAATCACATGTCATTGAATTGATAAAAATGCATTATTTTAGAATCAACCTTAGGCTTATAAGTCCTTTAATCTTAAATGTCAAACCTTAAGAATGCACCTATGTTCAATTGTCCATTTCAAGCTTGATTTGGGATGATTTATGCTTGAATTGGCTATCCTAAGTGCATGATAGGTCTTAATGGAATCAATTCAAGTTTTGAAATAGAACAAATCACGTGTGAATTAAACCATAAGTTAGATACTACGCTATGAGTCATTTCAAGCTTGAATAATGATGATTCCAGCTTGATTCGGCACCTAGATGTGGGAAGTCTCTTGGAGATATTTTAGTGCTCTAATTCACGCTTTTGAAATATTATTTGCCCTCATGCGAATTATCATATAAAGTGTCAACTTTGCATTTTGCCATAAGTGACATTTCATGCTTGAATTAGGTAGTATTCGTTGCGTTGAAATTGCTTATGCCCATGTTGGGTTAAAAATCTAACCTTAAAGAGCCTAGAACAACGCAAGCCTAATCAAGCTTGTTTTGGAATGTTTCAAGCATGTTTTCCAGCTAGAGAGTTAGGTGCTTCTGTCATCCATTTCACACCTGAAGACTAGCCGCATTCATATGGAATTGTCATCCAGAGAAGTTGGGAACTCCTATTATCCGTTTCACACATGAGAGTACCTTGCATTCATGCTTGATTGTCACACAAAGGAGATTGAAACTTCTACCATTGCTTAAGTACTATACTTGAACTGTCATAAGTGAAACTGAAGAACTTAGGCAAGATCAATTTCAAGAGTGAATGTGAAGGGGCTGTCTCACACTTGAAATATCACCAATAACTATATTCAATGTTCCAACTATAAACCCTTTCAAATAGTAATTTTTATCTCTAATTAAACTATTATTTATTTGCATAAATAAATGAGATATTAGAAATAAAGACCTTTAAACTTGAAATAGGAGAGAATTATAAAAACTGAATTAATAATATATATATATATATATATTAAGGGCAAGAATATTAGATTTATTCACTAGACCCTAGATAAAATTCTCCACTTGAAATCTAACATTATTTTAAAAAAATTTATGAATTATGTATATAATTATAAGATATATAGTAAATAGGAACTTATATAATATGTTCTATTTATTTATATTAGGAAGAGATGTAATTACTCCTAAACATATAAACAATACTAATGTTAATCATTTCTTTAAATGTGTCTATAATAATCATAACAACTTAAAAAGAAATAATTTAAAGGATAATCTTATAATTCATATCAAATATTTACCATAATATTAATACTGCAACCATCTCAATTACATCATTAGTCCCAGAAATCACACTATAATCAAGTAGTGAACCTAAGCTATTTTATTCTATATAATAGTAGTATGTATAAATCTAAGAGCTAGGTTGGTCCTATTATGTCTCCAAAAGGTCTTCAAGAAGTCTTCGTCCGCTTGATGTGAATCATAGGAGGAGCTGACACCTACACTGGTGGCGCGAAAAAGTCTCCGATGGAGGGACATCATACTAGCTACTGAAGGAGTGTAAATGTACAATCACTTATCTAATCACAATTTACTATCAAATCTAAGGTAATTAAGGGTCTATCCTCAATATAGGATTACCAAGGTTGTAAAATATAAAAAAAAGATCTAAGTTTTCACAATTTAAAATCCTCCTATACTTTCAACATTCTCAAATCAGAGTGTTAAGACATGTGCGAAGCATGGGATTCCAAAACAGGAAAAAGCATTAGCAAAAGAGAACAAGAATTCATTAACTATAAAAAATGGCATATGCACTGTAGCTTACTACATGTGCACCACGGCTTGTTGCCTTTGTGCCATGCGCCACAGCGCATTGCACGAGGTTTGACAACATATTTTGTGTCAAATGACAACATCCGGGATGAACTTTCAATGCGTTCCATTTCTCCATCCAATCAGCAATTAAGGGTGATCTAGGTGTTTATAGAAGTTTTTCCTAACTAGCCAATGGCATAAGCTCACAATCAAATTACTTTTCTATCAAAAGTAAAATACCCTTACAAAAATGCACTCCTTTTCCACAAAAACTCACAATTAGGGTACCCAAATCACACATATATGCGAGCGAAAAGCCTACACTAACCCTTAACCATACTCAATGGACACTTAAAAATGTTGCAACACACCACCTCCATTCCAATACACACATATCATAAATTCATTACTCAACCCTTTAATTCACAACAACATAAAGAAGAGGTAACTTTGCATAACAATTATTAATCCTTATCCACTAACCAACCAGTTATACTTTACCTTACTTGCACTAGTATTTTAGCTTTACTTAAGCTTTACAATCATATACTACTAGCTCAAGGCAAAAAGAAAAATACACAAAATACTTCCAATTATAACGCGAATAGACAAAATAATGGAATGGAAATCCTAGTTGATAAGTTAACAATGTTTCATACACATAAATTAAACTATGAGGCATACAAGTAGGATTTACTCAAAATCTTATGCCTGCAGTCATTTTCCTAAGTTTTGATTGGATGAGCTAGGCCTCTAAATATTGAGAATAAGGGGTGAGTACAATCACTCAGTAACCAAGGTCAACCTAGCCTATATAGTTGCATATCAATTCATTATGGATGCAATTCAATCTCATTATGCACAAAATCATGACAGCCTCAGCCACAAAAATAACAACCATGTGACTGGGCATGTGACACATATCATCGGAATATATTACAATTATGCACATCTTAGGGTCACAAAAATAGCAACCATGCCCCCTAAAACATATCAGACCACAATAATAACAATTATATGGCCAGAATAAGATACATGATCAATGCCAAGCCTTATACTCTCCCAATATATCTGACATGAAATTGGTGGCTATCTAGTGGTTACGTCCATACCTTAAACTAACCCAGCCTTTCATTTGTAAGGAGCTACCAGGTCAGAGTTAACTCACTCACTTGTGTATCGTGGTTTCCCCCAATACTAATAACCATGAGGTGTTATGCCCCTAATATAGTCTCCCCATGAATCGATGGAGACTAGTTAGGTTCAAATCCCTCAAAGAATAAGTGGGACAGTCCTAAACCTAACATAGGATAATAGCTATCTCTCGATTCTAATGGTTAGTGCCCGATTCTAACAGTAAGCCGACATTACCATGTGGATTTACTAATCACTCTCGCAAGTATGTGAGATCATAGTACTAAATTACCTAGAGTATTTTAGGTGTCAAACCTATAGGAAGTTACACTTTTACTAATTTAAATAATTAATAGTTCAAGAAAAATAGATAAAATGGATAACTTTGATGAAAATATAAATAATAAAAATAAATTAAGAAAATAATGATGATGAAAACACAATCACTTGAAGCATCGGGGTTTAAAATTCACCCTATAGATTGCTAGTTTCTACCCTTTGAGTTGATTCTTTAATCAATTATACTGACAACTATTCCTAAAGTGTCCTAATATTTTCCTGAATTATTAATCCATTTTTAATTAGCATTGAATTCGTTCCCACGATACCCAAACAACTAATTAAACCATGAAGCTATAGTTTAATTCACCACAAATTTTAAAAACTATCTCTAGCCTATTTATGTTTATTCTCTAGCTATCTAGGTTCTCTCTTCACTCTCAGTCCATCAAGATTACCCATAGATTTAATTAAAGGTGGCCAGTCATTAAATCAACATGAAGAGCAAGAGAAATAAATGTAATTGAAAAAAGCAAAAATATTCATAAATATAAATGCAAAGAGTCAAAACAGAGAAAGTAGAAACTAACTTCCCAATTAGGCTACATCCCTACCCCAACTGGGTAATTTAAAAAACACATAATAAAATTAAATAACACCATTTTAAAATCCCTAATCATGAAAAATGATCACAGAGAACATTAAGGAGTAGAAAAGAAATAATTATGATTTATAAAACTCCTCAATAATCTCGCTTTTTGTGACAGCCCTTACCCTACCCCACCGAGGGTCTTTTGGACTGGAGCTTTAACCACTCGTGTAGTACCCAATGGTACCAGACTTAGCCTCAACTTCTTTAAGGTGGTAGAGGTTGGAGGTTCGAGTCTGGAAAGGCTCCAAAAGACCTCTTTAGTGGGGTGAGGAATAACCCAAGTACCACCTTGGGAAAAGCTGGACCTGCTACACGAGTAGTTAAGGCTCCAGTCTAAAAGGCCCCCGGTAGGGTGGGGTGGGGTGAGGGCTGTTACATAAAAGGCACTTTTTATGTAACAGTCCTCACCCCACCCCACCGGGGGTCTTTCGGACTGGGCTAACCCATATCACTGCAATGGAACTGACTTAATGGTACCAGACTTAGCCTCAACTTTCTTAAGGTGGTAGAGGTTAAAGGTTCAAGTCTGGGAAGGTTCCAAAAGACCCTTGTGAGGGTGGGGTGAGGAATAACTTAAGTACCACCTTAAGGAAAGCTGCCTTTCGCTATAGTGATGTGGGTTGACCTAGTATGAAAGACCCCCGGTAGGATAGGGTGACGACTATTACACTTTCAACCTTCTGAATGCTTCTATAGGCTTCAAATATCTCAAAGAGAATTCTTGAGGTACTCAGATAAGTAATTGGATGATTTCTCTCTTGATGAAGGGGATATTTATAGTTAAAGTAAAGGCTCCTTCTCTTATTCCTAGTCAATGTGAGACTCTAATATATATATATAATTTCTTTTTATTTTCTTCCATTATTTAATCTATTATTTTCTCGCGAAATATAAAAATGAAAGATATAAGTAGATTTTATATCAAAATTTATTTTTATCTTATAATTAAGTAATGAGAGAAAAATATGTAAATATTAATTAAATAGATATAAAATCTTAATAAATATAATCAAATATAAACCAAAATATATATCTATTTAATTATAAAATATGCACTTATCAAATTCTCCCACACTTAGCTTGTTGCTTGTCCTCAAGTAAATACTTTTGAGTTTAGCTTCATTCCTTAAATAAGTATATCAAATATGGGATTTTTGCTCAGAGCACTAGTGAAAACTAACCGTATATTCAACCTACCAAGCTTCAATGTGAAAGAGAAAACTAATAATTCTGCCAGTGCCACCACAAGGAGTGAATTTAGTTTTGATTGAGCACTTATCTGTATAATGGATTTGTTTATACTCTTAGGCCTTACCTATTTCTTTTTCTATGTTAGTGTAATAGGGCCACCATTTTTAGCTATTCATGAATTGCCTTTCTTCTTTAGATAATCCTTAAGTTCTTTTGACATGAACCCTCATATTGATAATGCAAGGGCCTAGTTACTCAGACTTGAGGAACTTTATTGGCACACTCTTGAGGCTTACAAAACTGTTTGACATGACCCGCCATTGGTGATGAAGGTCCCCAGTTACTAGGCCCAGTTGACATTAGTAGAGTAGATATTCGACATTTCTTTTGCCTATTTTTTCATTTTTTGTATAGAATCATTCCCCTTTTTAACTACTTTGCAAGGTGTTAGCTTTCCAAGCATAGACATGAATAAATAGGATAGATAATTCATGCATTAAGCATATTTTTTGATAAACTCCCATGGCGTATTGGCAACCTTAAATTCTTTCAAAATTCATTCCCCTCAGTAGTTATATAGCTAAATAAAATAGTACAAAAAAGCAAAAAGTTTTCAAAATTTTTAGAAATAAGGCCAATTACAACATGTAAATTGCTAAGGAAATTACAACAACATAAGTAATAGAAAATTATCATGATACATGCTCCCTTACACTTAAATTCCACATTGTTCTCAATGTTTGCAGAAAAATAAAAAGATAAAGGAACTGAAACTCCCCTAGTTTAATTTGCTTTGATGTGACTTTAATAACCTTTAAGAAGCTCCCTTTTAACCATTATAATCCTATAATTTATCTCAGAGGAAGTCTTTAGTGATCAAATAAAATTTTATAGGGATAATAGATGGAAAATATAACAAAATAAAATAACAAAGAAAAGAAATAAAAATAATTAAAAAATGGGGTTGCCTCCCAACAGATGCTCCATTTAATGTCTATAGCTAGACACTACTATAGTGGTTTAGATTTCTTGGAGTGAGATAGATTGAGAAGTATCAATATGGACTCCCTCATGATAAAACTTTAAGCATTGTCCGTTGACTGCAAATGTCCTCCTATCATCAACTTGAATTTCAATGGCTCCATATGGTTTTACATCTATAACTTCAAAAGGACCAGGCCTCCTTGATTTTTGCTTACCTAGGAATAGCTTCAAGCGGGAGTTAAATAATAAAAACTATATGTCCAATTTTAAACTCTCTCTTGAGAATTCTTTGGTCATGTTAAACTTTAGTTCTTTCCTTGTATATACGGGCATTCTCAAAAGACTCTCATCTAATCTCATCCAACTCATTAAGTTAAAGAAAACATTTTGTTCCTATAGCTATCAAATCATAATTTAAAACACACACAGCCTAATATGCTTTATGCTCAATCTCTGTAGGAAGATGATAGGACTTACCATATATTAACCTATAAGGAGACATAGCTAAGGGTGTTTTATATGTAGTCCTGTATGCCCATAATGCATCATTCAATTTCAAAGACCAATATTTTTTAGATGCACTTACAGTCTTTTCTAATATGCCCTTTAACTCCCTATTTGAGACTTCAATTTGACCACTAGTTTTTGGATGATAGGCAGTACTAGGTTTAAAGTAACACTCATATTTACTTAATAAGGACTTGAATTGATAGTTCCTAAAATGCACCCCATTATCACATATAATGGCCCTAGGAAGTCCTAACCTAGAGAAAATTTGTTTAACAAATTTGATCACACTAAAAGCTTTATTATTTAGTAGTGCCATAGCCTTTACCTATTTGGTAACATAATCAACAGCAACAAGTATATAGAGATTACCACATAAGGAAGGAAAAGGTCATATGAAGTCTAGTCCCTAAACATCAAAGGGTTCAACTTATAATATACCTTGTTGGGGCATCTCATATCTCTTACCAATAGAACCTGTTCATTGGCATTTATCACAAGTTGTCATAAAGGTCCTTGCATCCTTGAATAATGTTGTTCAATAGAATCCACTTTAAAGGACTTTGGCTATTGTCTTACCGAGCCCATGGTGGCCTCCATAAGGTAAGGAATGGCATCCTTTAAGAATTGAGACCATATCCTCATTTGGTACACACCTCCTTATTATCCCATCAACACATTGTCTAAAAAGAAGTGGCTCATCCCAAAGATAATGTCTTGCTTCTGCTAGGAACCTTTTTCGTTGATTGGAATTCATGGCATCAAGAATTATACTTGTAATAATATAATTAATAAAATTTACAAACCAAGGAGCAGGTATGGATTTAACCACCCAAAGCTTTCTATCTAGGAATTCTTCCTCAATAGGAATTTTATTTTTTGGCAAATGTTCTAGTCGGAGAGATGATCTGCAACTAGATTTTCTACACCTTTTTTATCAATAATTATGGCTTAAAATTCCTAAAAAAGAAGAACCCACCTAATTAACCTAGCTTTAGCATCTTTTTTATTCATCAAATATTTTAAAGCTTGGTGGTCAATATATACTATCAATTTAGAACAAGAGAGATATTATCTAAATTTCTCAAATGCAAAAACTATAGCTAAAAATTCCTTTTCAGTGGTAACATAATTAAGTCGTGCTCCATCTATGACCTTACTAGCATAATATATGACATGTAAGTGTTTATCTTTTCTTTGTCCTAACACAACCCCTATTGCAAAATCACTAGTATCACACATAACTTCAGAGGGGAGACTCCAATCTAGGGAACCAACTATAAGAGCAAAAATTAATGCAGATTTTAATTTATTAAATGCATCTAAACAAGCCTTATCAAATACAAAAGGTGTATCTTGCACAAGGAGGTTAGTAAGAGGTTTAGCAATTTTAGAAAAGTCTTTAATAAATCTTCTATAAAAGCTTACATGACCTAAAAAACTCCTTATACCTCTCACTGAGGTGGGTGGAAGCATGTGTTAACAATTTCAACTTTTTTCTTATCTACCTCAATTCCCCTTTTAGAAACTTTATGGTCTAAGACATACCTTCACTTACCATGAAGTGACATTTTTCCTAATTAAGCATAAGGTTAGTCTCTTGACATCTCTATAAAACCTTAGAAAGATTAGTTAAACATAAATCAAAAGTATCACCAAATATAGATAAATCATTCATAAAAATTTCAACTATATCCTCTACCATATTAGAGAATATAGCTATCATACATCTTTGAAAAGTAGCAGGGGCATTACAAATCTCAAAAGGCATCCTACAACAAGCAAAAGTACCGTATGGGTAGGTAAAAGTTGTTTTCTCTTAGTCCTTTAGTGCTATTAGTATTTGGAAATACCTAAAGTAACCATCTAGAAAACAATAAAAATTGTGCCCTGCTATTATTTCTAACATACTATCCACAAACGGAAGAGGAAAGTGGTCTTTGCATGTTACTTCATTCAATTTTCTATAATCTATACATATGCGCCACCCAGTGACCGCTCTTGTGGGAATAAGCTCATCCTTATAATCTTTCACCACAGTTATACCTCCTATTTTAGGAACTACTTGCACAAGACTGACCTAAGGGCTGTCAAAAATAGGATAAATAATACCAGATTTAATCAATTTTAAAACTTTTACTTTAACTACCTCTTTCATATGGGGGTTAAGTCTTCTTTGTAGTTGCACCTTTGGCATGTAATTTTCCTACATAAGAATTCTCTATGCATACAAATGGAGGGACTAATGCCCTTTATGTCAGTAATTGACCATCCAATAGCATGTTTGAATTCTCTTAAGACTCTCAATAGTTTATTTTTTTGTTCAAAATTTAATGCAAAAGAAACTATGATAGGAAAAGCATTAGAATCATCTAAAAAAAAATATTTTGAATGGGAGGGAAGAGTTTTTAATTTAACAAAGGGTGGTGAGTTTGGGGAAGGTAAGGAAAATAAATTGCCTATTCCTAAATCCTCATATTGTTTCCTATAATGTCTATTTTCAATTTCAAAAGCTTCCAAACTCATTATTGTTGTTATAAAATCATGCTCATCCTCTTCTTTTTCACTTAAGTTTAGTGTAATGCATTCCTCAAGAAGATCACTATATGAGTACTTGTTAAAATGTTCTTGGGCAAGGGTATCAATAATATCAATGTTAAAAACAGCTTCATCAAAAGAGAGGAATTTAACAGCTTTAGATACTTAAAATATTTCCTTTTCGTTACCAACTTTGAAAATTAATTTTCCTGCAGGTACATTAATTAAGGCTCCGCCAGTTAATAAAAATGGTCTTCCTAAAATTAGAGAGACATTCCAATTATCCTCAATATCTAAAATAATAAAATATGTAGGAATGTAAAGTTTACCAACTTTCACTATTACATCCTCAACTGCAGCTCTTGGATATCTAACTGATCTATCTACGAGTTGAAGAGTAACATTGGTTGGCTTAATGTCTTTCATCCCAAGTTTCTTGCATAAAGAATAAGGCATTAACTTAATACTAGTAGCTAAATCACACAAACATTTTCAATAATATTTGAACCAATGTCACAAGGAATAGTAAAACTCCCTGGATCTTTCAATTTAGGCTGTAGTTTTTTTTTTTGTAGAATTGCACTACACTCCTTTGTAAGTATCATTGTGGCATATTCTTCCAACCTTCTCTTGTTTGAAACAAGCTCCTTGATGTATTTGGCATAAGTAGGCACCTTTGCTAATGTCTCTATAACTCCCTGGATCTTTCAATTTAGGCTGTAGCTTTTTTTGTAAAATTGTACTACACTCCTCTGTAAGTTTCATTGTGGCATATTCTTCCAACCTCCTCTTGTTTGAAATAAGCTCCTTAATGTATTTGGCATAAGCAGGCATCTTTGCTAATGCCTCTATAAAAGGAATATTGATTTGAATTTTTTTAGACATCTCAGGGAATCTTTAGAAGCTTAAATTTGGATCTTTTTTTTGAAGGCGCTCGGGATATGGAATAAGGGTATATAAGGTTTGATTTTAAAAGGAGAAGGGCCACTTTGAGTTGCAACATTAACTTTAGGCATCTCAATTACCTTATCATCTTCATCATTTTTCTGTTTGCTTATCCTTTTAGCCCTATTATCAACCTCTTGGAGTTCTTTATCATTCCGTAAGGTTACTGCCATGACTCCTTCCCTTAGATTAACTTTAGTATTGCTAGGTAACTTATTTTTGACTCTACCTAGTGAGTAAATAAACCAAGTTACTTATTTGAGTTTCTACTTTTTCATAGAATTGCCTATTTGTGATTCCATATTCTTCATAGAAGCTTATGTTAAAGCGATTTCTTGTTTAAGTTGGTCAATCTCTTGATTCACACTCTTCATACTATTCACTTGTAATTTTCCATTTGAGCTAAAGCTTCCTTCAACTTTGTTGTATGATCTTCAATTGTGTTTCTTTGTTGTTGAAAGCTTGGTGATGCTTATGGCTTTTGAGTGGTATAATTTTTCCAAGAGAAATTTGGATGATTTTTCCACCCTGGATTGTATGTGTTAAAGTAGGGGTCATTCTTAGGATTAATTCGATCAGTACCAGTTCCTATATAATTAGCCTCCTCCACATAGTCACCATCATAGCCTGTATATATTTAAACTCTTTGTTAAATCCTGTAGTTTATGTGAGACATATAATGTAGAAACTTCATTAACTATCAACCTCCTTCCTCGAATTGCTTTCTGCCTTGAATTTGTTACTAGCATTTTATAGATCTCCTCTCTTTCTTCAGTCGTCATATTACTTGTGTAACCTCCCTGAAGTTAAATTGCAATTGACTCCAAATCATGGTAATCCAGGATTTAACCCTCCTAGGATTACCAAAATGTAAATTTTTATAAAAGAAAATTCTCAAAAAAATTTTCAAAGGAATCCCAATCTCAACAATTCAAATCTCAAATATGATTTAATAAGTCCAAATCAGAGTTTTAAAAGCAAAGCGGAAGCTTGAAAAATCAATTGAGACCTAAAATAATGAGTTTTAAAACTTAAAAATAGATTTTGTACAGAAAGTGTCATGTGTACTACGGCTTACAATAGGTGCACTACAGCGTGTCTTATCTGTGCCATGTGCCGCGGCATGAGGCGCCGTACACCTCGGTGCATTGTACAAAATTTAACAACATCAATATTGTCATTTGACAGCATAGAAAGCAAACTTCTGACATGTTCTAAATCTCCGTCCCATGCCCTATTGAGATGGTTTCAGTATCTACATGGAGCTTTCTCCTAGGTCTAGCTAATGTCACTAGTTTCACACTCAAACTCATTTTCTATAAAAAGTTTGACACAAAAACCCATTTTGACCACTTTTTCACAAAATCTCACAAATAGGGTATCCTAACTCAACTACACGTGCCAATTGCTTACACCAAGCATCCGACCACACTTAATGGACTCTTACGGACTCGTGCAACGTACCACACATAATCAAAAACACTTATCTCATAAAATCACCACTCAACCCTGATTTTCACAAAACATAAAAGGGGAGGAAATGTTACACCAAATCAACAATTTCATTCCAAATTTCTCAAAATACATATGTTTCTACTTGCACAAGTATTTTGGCCCTATCCATAGGTTCACAACCAAAACTCACCAACCTAGGGCATAAAATACACTAGTTATATACAAAACCATGCAAGTAGTACATAAATCATGTCAAATAATCCTAGTTGGCAATTACATTAACAAATACACATGAAAGTAACAAAAGAAAGGCATATAAAGGATTACTCCACAATCCTAGGCCTCTGTATGTTTTTCCCAACTCGGATCCGATAAGCTAGGTATAACACTTGCCCCGAGTGTTATCCAAAAATTACATAAATCAAATAAACTAAGTGTGGTTAAGGAGTTGATCCTCTAACCAACTTAAGAAATAAATCATTTAAAATCTACAAAAAAATTATAGGTTCTACCTATAGTGCACGGAAGCAAGCTAGACAAAAGTGGAATAAAAAGATGCTGTCATGACAACATTAAATTGCTGTCATGATAGCCCTCCCAGGCTAACTTTCGAGAGGTTTCGTTTTGTCATTCGACCTCTGATCAAAGTAATTTTAAAGCTCACACGTCACATTCAAAGGGTACTATTAAGTGTACTAAATTTTAAAAAGATCCAACAGACGGATTAAAAATTAGACATATTAAAAGATTAATTATTTTTGACAGCACCTCCGGACTAACTTCCGGGGTGCACCATTTCATCATTCGACCCCTGATCAGAGTAATTCCAAATCTCACATGTCACTTTTAAATAGTAATATTAGCATACCAAATTTTGGAAAGATCCAACGGACGGATTAAATTTCGTGCATGTTGCAACATCAACATATATTGCTGTCATGACAGCACCTTTGCTATTATGACAGCTCCTCCGGACCAAATTCCAGAGTGTGCCATTTCTCCATCCGATATCCGATCAAAGTGATTCCAAAGCCCACACAAAGCTTATAAAATTTTTTACTTGTGATCCAAATTTTAGAGAAATCCAACGATCGGATTAAGATTTGGACACCCAGATGCAAAAGTGCAGGTTTTTGATAAAAAACCATTTTCAAAATTGTCCAAATTTCATCCTAATGGTCACAAACTTGTGGGAACACTTTGAACACGTCAATTAGGACTAAAAACACCTGATAGAATATTTAAATGGTAGAAAAACCCTTTATACCAAAATTTGACCACTCGGGTGCCATTTCCCAAAATGAACCCTAAACCCCCAAAATGCACAAATCACACAAGAGTGGTCAAAAAACTATTCCAAATATCATATACACATATGAATACACACGCCAAACATTTTCACTTGGCTCAGAGATCTCTGTGGAGCCCACGCACCTACTCTCTCTATCCAAGGTATATGTTTGCCCATAACACACCATTTGCAATGTAACCACTTTGCATTTACTTGTGGAATCACATATATATCAAAATAAATATTTGCTTGTAGTGAAAACTTGGTCTACTAAATAAACCAATCAAAACCATATACCATAGCCAAGTTTCCTAGCCACAAGTCTACAAGAAATCAAAAATTCATATCCAAGCCATACAATCCACACATACTCACACACATATACATAATCATATCCTACTGGCACCCTTATCTTAAATACATTACAATAGATTTGCTCAAAAGAGAGGGGTTGCAGTTCTTTACAATTTACAAACAACCCCTAGCTCTGCTCCTTTCCCCGTCCTCCACTGGTTCCTTCGCCTGGACCTAGAATATTGAAAAGAAAGGGGTGAGACAACCACAGTCTCAGTAACAGAAAAATCTACATTGATTATTACAAAGTAAGCCATAATCGAATAAACGAATAATAAATTCAACATAGTATATAATTTAGCCATTTAAAATGCATGAATGCATGACTTAGGCCGGTATGGCCTTTCATGACCAACAGAATGCACCCTGGCACTCTTTAACTCGCAGGTAAATCTTATACCTACTTGTACCTCCACAGGCACAAAACATAATCTAAGGCATGATCTAATCCACCGAACCGCCTATGCCCCTTCGACGTGAATCCTGAGCAGTCAAAACTAACTCCCTCCCAGAGCCAGCCTGACTTACTCTCCATGTGAGGGCTACCTTGGCCTAGGCACTCAACCTCACACTTCATATGTCAGATTCCTTCTCCTACTGAGAAGTGTCGAACACTCAATACACTAACCACTTTAGTGCACTGAGCCCATAATACGTAAAGCAACACTGAGTACTGGCAGTGTGCCACATAATATCAAAAGTCCACACCTTCTCATTAGTGAACTCTCACCGAGATCATGCCTCCTACTCTTTTCTACCTTTCTCGAGTATTGACTACTTCAACACTCAAGGTAGTATAACACTCATAATTCATCCCTTAAGCGGTTCCTTAGCCTATCTAAGGCACCAAACCTAGTTACACTTTCCTAAGTGTAACTCCTCATTTTTTTATGATCACAATGCATGCTAATATTCTTATTTCTATAAGTAGCATCATTATTAATAGATAGTAAACATAAATGCATTATTATTAAAGCAATACCCCATAAACCTTTTTAAAACACATTTTATTTGCATTTAATTATTTAAAACATGTAATACATGCTAGATAATATTATCTACTCAAAAATAGCTAAACAAAGCAATAAGAGATATAAATTCCCCTGTTATCTCAACCCTTTGGTACCAAAAGGGTTCCTCTTGTACAAAATAGGACTCAGCTTGTTCCTTAACTTCCGAACAAATTCCACCAACAATTCCTACAACATATAAGTGATCCACATCACTTATCATGTCAAATAGCATTAATGAAGACTATAACTCATACCACACAACTTGGGTCTATGAGCCATAATCCATCCCAATGGTCCTTATATTAAACCAACCATTCACATAGTATCACTTAATCACCAAAACCATTTATTAGCCATCACTAGGCTAATTTCCAATTTATATAATTTTTAATCAATTAAAAACCTTCACTTAGTGTCACCAACTTTTACCATTAGCCCTTATAATGAAAATCAAACCTTAATTTAAATCTTATTGGGCTCAAATAGCAAAATTATAACTAAATCAATAAGCTTAAACCATTGATGAGCAAAACCCAACCTCTTGGGGTTTGATTTGTGCCCAAAACACCTCTTTTCATCCAATTATCCACTCAAAATATTAGATCACTATATAGAAACTCAAAACATCCTCCCTAGGATCCAAAGAAACAAAAGCTTACAAGAATAAAGCCTTTGGGATCAAAATTCAGAAATTTTCTCTTCCAAAAATTGAAGAAAATCAAGAGAAAGAGAATAGGATTGAAGTAGGGAGTTTACCTATTGTGTAGGCGAGCTCGCAACGGTTGCAAAGCCTCCTAGATCCAAGCCTAACTCCCTCTCTTTCTCTTCTCTTCTTCCTCTCTCCCTCTCGTGCGTTTTGTTCTTTCCTTGTTTTAATTTCTGTTTTCTGCATTCTCTGCGTCAGTTTTGGTCTTTAAATTGCTGTTCTAACACTTTGGAGAAAATTACAATAAAGGGCCCAACATTTTTTATTATAGCACAAAAGCCCGGGTCGACTTTGGTAATTTTTTCCATAGTTAAAAATAAAGTAAAACCCAACTTTTGCTTAGTAAAATTCAAACTCTGGACCTCTATCAAATTATTCTAAATTTTAATTTAATTATAGATATTTTATTTTATTTTTTAAAATAAATCCGAGTCTTAAAATTTTTTGGGATGTTACACTAGGTCCTAAAAATATTGAGAATTGAGGGGTGAGTACAAATACTCAATAACCAAGTTTCATTTAACCCATACAGTTGCATATCAATTGTAAATAGATGCAATTAGGTAAATAAGCATGGATAACACAACATTCGGCCACAGTTCACAAAACTAACAACCATGTGACCAGGCTTGCCACAAAATACTTTATCATGTTATCTAGCAAAAATATAACATAGGGTCATAAAAATAACAACTATGCACCCTCAATATATGCCGGACCATAAAACTAACAACCATGTGGCCGGACTTATATGCATGATCATATGCCAACCTTATATCCTCTTGTTACCTCCGACACGAAACTGGTGGCTATCACGTGGCTACGTCCTTCACGGACTAACCCAGCCTTTCACTTGTGAGGAGCTACCGGGCCAAGGTGAACTCGCTCATTTTTGTAATATGGTTTCGCCCAATACTAACAATCATGGGGTGTCGTACCCTTAATCTAGCCTCGTCATAAACCGATGGAGACTAGTTCGGTTCAAGTCCCTCATAGAATAAGTGGAACAGTCCCGAATCAACCATGGGACAAGGGCTACCTCCCAATTCCAATGGTCGGTGCCAAGGCTAGTTCCCAATTCCAACGGTTACTGCCAATACCACGTGGATTTCATCCAATCTACTTATCTCTTTAGGCGAACTCCTACCAATGATCATGCTATGTACATTTCTCACATAAGATGCAGTTTAACAATTAATTCATAATACATGAACTCGTATAACTCAATACTCCACAATTCAACACATAATATATTATTCGATTCAATTTTCTTTTAATAAAAATTTTGGTTGATCGGTTCGATTCGATCTGGGAATTCAAGAATCAAATAAACCGAACCGATCGAATTATTTATATTTTTCCTTTCATATTTTTGAAAATGTGAATAAATTCTCATCTAGGTGAGTAAGAAACATCTTTCTACTACTTGCAGTAATAGTATTTTTTTGGTTTAATGTGATGTTCTAATTTTTTATTTTTATAATTTAGTTTTTAGTGCAATAGTACTGAATCTTATTAATTTTTTCATAAATTATGATATAAGATTGTTATTTTTTTGCTGGCCTTCAACATTAAGGGAAAAAAATTAGATAGAAGAATATATGAACAATTAAATTTCATAGACCCAAATCAAAGCCTATAAGTCGAATAGACTGATTGAACTGAATCATTAAAATTCGGTTCAGTTTTAATTTGGTTCAGTTATGTATTTCAATTTGATTCGATCCAAATTTTTTATATAATTCAGTCAATCAATTTTAGAGAAATTAAAACCGAATTGACTGAATGCTCACCCCTACTATCAGCCACGGCCCACAATCACGAGAACCATATTTTGCGGTGATTAAGTTAATTTCCTATACTACCCTTGACAAGAAAGAAAGGTAATTAGGTTAAAGAGTAATTTTGTTCCTATAAATATAAAGTTTTAATTTAATCTTTTAATTTTATAAAGTATCTTAACTTTTAGTCTTCTAATTATAACATTGTTAGTTTCAAATTATTATTATTTTTGCAATCATTGTTATTTAAAATTAATTAAGGAACCAAAATAAAATTTTGTATAAATTTAAAAAAACTAAAAGTGCATTGTAGCTAAGTATTTATCATAGTTTCAATGAAATTTTTACTTGGAGTTCTCACATTCAAAATTACCCCTAGAAATTAATTATAGAAAATTATTTTTATTGTATATATTATAATTTGTTAGGAAATGTTAGAGTTACGTTGGAGCTGGGAAAATGGATTAGAATTTATTAGGTTAGCTAGCGAATCCACCAAAAGTGGTAACACGGGTTGGATTTTTCACAATCCATTTAAATGCAGGTTGATATGGCTTACTTGGAACCAGTTTCAATGCTTATTATATAGATAAGTACTAAAACCTCACTACCTTTAGATTGTTCAAATTTAATATGAATAGTCCAGATTTAAAGTTTTTTACTTCAATTTTTTTAAAAAAATTTTTAGTGGATACATAATCTAAAATAAAAACAATCTCTTAACTATTAGTTTTTTAAAAGAATAATTTTTTATTTAAAAAATATTAATTGAAAATTTGTAAATTTAAACCCTTCATATTAGATCTAAACGGTCCAAAGACGATGAGCTCCCAATACTCATATGTATAATAAACACTGAAATTGGTTCATGACTTGCTCCACCTAACCCACTACTTTTTGAAAAATGTATATAATTTTTATTCTTATCTTAATAAAAAGTTATTGTTTTGATCTTATTTTAAGAATAACATTTGTTTCGTGTTAGAAAACTGATTCTGTAAGTTTGATTTATCATTTTTATATAGAAAGAATAATTATGTAAAATAGATTATATTCTTATATTTACAATTTTGTGTTAAGATATTAATATGTAAAATATTATGTAATTAATATAGGTGTTAGGTGGCGGTTAGGTGTTTTTAACTCATATATATATATATATATATAGATATATATATATTCCATCTTAGTAAGATAATTAATAAGAGAGATTTGTGAGAGTATTTCTTCACAATTTTTAATTTAATCATATAACTTTATGGAATTATAAAAACAACATAAATTTAGTTTCTCATTTTTGTTATTGAGACATCAGTTTTATATAGACAGAATAATTATATAAAATAGATTATATACCTATATTTATAAGTTTTGAGATTATAATTAGTTGTCACGCCCCAAAATAGAGGGTGACCAACATGGGATGTAAATTGTATCACACATTCTTTAAGCTACAAATCAAGAAAAAATTTTCATTTTCAAAAATATAATTAGATTTATATTGAATTTATGACATCCTTAATAATATTTGTTTAAATTAAAGTTTTAGTATTTTTATAGAAATTTTGGCAAAACCTCTCATATAAATAGAATCTCCCGAAATCTCTACAATAGAAAATATTACAATATGCATTCAACAGATTGGAACTACATTCCCCACCCACAGACAATCAACATAATATAACAAAAGTTAGAATCCTAACTATAGTTAACGTGGAGCACCTAAAACATAAATTTTAAAATAAAACACATAATTGAATATTTACATCAAAAGAGGAGGGATTTCCAAAGATAAATATTTATCCAACACAATTGCAAGGCCTTAATGTCGGCAAGAGGGCAAGAAGTCCAGCATCAGCTAATGAATCTGAGACTAAAATATTTTTCAGTGAATAGCATTCCCAAAAATAGAATTTAAAAGAGTAAAATAATAAACTTACTATTATATGAAATGATTGAAAGGAAAATAATTCAATACAATAACTCACAAAATCTAGAAATATCAATTATAATAATAAAACATGAATGAATTAAAATTACTTGAATCTGATATACTAAAAGGGAATAATTTATTCATAATTGAGTAAAAGTAGCAAACTTACTAACTGCAAACATTAAAAATTCAAATATACTAGCTGAGAACAATCAATATAATATGATCATGAACTTGAAAAGTAAGAAGTTCCATATAGCTTCAAAGTACTAAACCACTAAATTGACAATGACAAAACAATTTAACACTTCGTTCTTGTAAAATAAATTAAGTACATAAATAAATAAAAATAATATCCTTTATTAAATAAAATCAATGAAGTATGTATTCACAAATCAATTGAAAGCTAATATTTTTAAGGACTTTGCAAAATAAGTAACAAACATGGATACACAGTCCACAAGGGTAAAACAACCAAACATGGCCTATGCCACATGGACACACAGTCCATGAGAGTAAAATAATCAAACATAGTTGAAACAATGAAACAAATATGGACACACAATCCACAAGAGTAAAGCTAACCAAACGCAGCTCAAAGCAATGAAACAAACGCAAGTGCAAGGCCCGTGAATAACAAACGTGAGAACAGAGCTAACGAAAATCAAACTAGCTAATCATTAACCAAGGCATGCCATGGGCTAATGGAATTGCCGTTAGTAACAGTGTTCTACTTAAAAGTCCTTTTAAAACCACTTTTCAAATATGCAAGAAAATAGTTATTTCGGAAATACAATTTTTATTCTCAATGCCAGACTCACATGAATCATCTTAAGCATCAATTCAATACTTTTCAAAATAAAATTTTGTAAATAATATCCATTCTAGCATCTATTTGGTGACTAAAATTCAAAGCTACTCAAGATAATTTCATCAATCTTAAAAATATAGTTCATAAGGAAAAATATATGTACAAGTCATAACTTAATTTTTCATTTGCCACAATTATATATATTTTCACAGGATCAAATAATTTTACTTAACAAATTGATCCATCAAATCAAAATCTATTCAATAAAAGAATCATTCTTTGATAAACATGGTTTACTAGCAATAAAACAATACAAAAATAAAATGGCATGAATTAATATATTTTATAAAGAAAATTTTATTGATAATTTACTGGGATGCTATTCACTTATCTGCTAAATTCCAAAATTCAATGATTTTCTCTATCAATTCTTATCAAGGTACTCATCTTCCACACACCCTATAAGAATATGTATAAATGAAACCTCAATTCACCTACTAACACAATCCCAACCAATTGGAAGTATTTAAAATTCCAAAAATCAAAATTTGTATCTTAATAATTTCCCAAACATCGTCACTTTCACCAACTTACCTCATATCACTCGAATCATAACTACTATTTAAATGACATATGAATTTCTTATACCTTATGTTTGAACACCTTGTATGCAAAATTTTCAAACACCCACAATTAAATTTATCATACTTCTTTTACCCATTTCTTAAACACCTTAAATGTAGTCTCAAGATTAAATGATAAAACACCACTATAATTATAAATTTATAAATTACACAATATAAAACTTCTAAAAATTCAACTAACCACACAATAACTTGAGATTTAAATTCTTTGCAATGCTTAAGTTAAAACTCATCTAAATAAGATTTGAATCAGCCCTACCTCTCATCTCCAAGTCAAGCAAAACTCTTCAACAAGCATTTTATCGAATACCTCAAGGGTACCAATCCTTAAACTAATATTAATCTCTCCCTCTTTGATTTCACTTTCTAAAATTTTACAATTCAATATTGTAGCCAATAATCATATTAAACTCAATTAGAACTTAAACCCACAGCATTAGCTTCTTCTTAATGCTAAAAATTTCAACTTGATTTAATTCCCTTCCCCACCAATCACGCACAGCAGCACCAAGAAAAGTTACAGTCTCAATCACCACTAAATACAACCATAAAAACGTGAAAACAAGCAAAAAGAAGGGACCCGAATCTCCTACCTATATTCAATGAAGTTAGAAGCAGAGAAGGTAGAGGGGCATTGGCTAAACGAGGGAGAAAGCAGACATCATCAACTCAGCCTCCAACCCATAAATCAGCTCTTTTCCTTGCTTACCATTCACGAACAGAAAGAATGGAGGAATAAAGATGTTCAGGATCAAGAAGCAAAGTAGACACAGGCTGTGAGAATGGTGGACTAGCAACAGCGAACGCACCACATCTCAGCTCTCTCATCGACGACAGCAAAGAATAAAGAAGGAAGAGAAGAAGTCACAAATGGCAGAGGAAATGGAGGTCAAGATCGCACACATAAGGGAACAGACGCACAACCAGCACCTCAAGATGGTGGTTCACAATGAGCTCAAAAATGGGAGGAATGGAGAGATCTTCACAAACGTACAACAGCAAATCAGTGAGCTCCAGCCCCTATCAATGGCGGACGAATGAAGCAATGGCAGCCACACTCACTGGCGATGGTTGAAAATGAAAAGAAAGAGGGTAGAGATGCAGAGGAATCATGAAAGAAGGAAAGGAAAAATCAGTAATCTCTCTCCTCTGGACCAGTCTGGAATAACCGAAAAAGAAGGGGGGAAATTTATTAGATTTAAAAAGGGCAACAACAACAACAACAACAACAACAAGCCTTTATCCCACTAGGTGGGGTCGGCTACATGGATTGCAAGACGCCATTGTGCTCTATCATTTATTAAGCTTTTAGAAATATTATTAATTAAGAGATCACGTTCAACAACTTCCAAGAGTGTTCTCTTAGGCCTTCCTCTACCTCTCTTAATCGGACTCAAAGTTATATGTTCCACTCTTCTCACTGGTGCCTCCCTTGGTCTTCTTTGTACATGCCCAAACCATCTCAACCGATTTTCTACCATTTTTTCCTCAATAGGTGCCACCCTCACTTTTTCACGTATGTGCTCATTTCGAATTTTATCTTTACGTGTATGTCCGCACATCCATCGTAACATTCTCATCTCTGCTACTCCAACTTTATGCTCTTGCTGTCCCGTTAGAGCCCAGCATTCACTACTATATAACATTGCCGGTCTGATAGCAGTACGATAAAACTTTCCTTTAAGTTTATTAGGCACCTTACGGTCACAAATAACTCCTTTAGCTTTTCTCCAATTAAACCACCCAGCTTGAATTCTATGTGAAATATCTCCACTGATTTCGCCATCATTTTGGATAATGGCTCCCAAATATCTAAACTTTTCCACTTGAGGTATAATTTGATCTCCCAATTTTACTTCCAAATTATTTTCGAATAGTCCTTTATCAAATTTACAATATAAATATTCCGTCTTACTTCTACTCAGACGAAAACCTTTCGACTCCAATGTCCTCCTCCATAACTCAAGTTTGCAATTAACCTCTTCTCTTGTCTCTGCTATAAGAACTATATCATCCGCGAAGAGCATACATTTCGGGATTTCCTCTTGAATATGTTCCGTCAAAACATTTAAAATCAAGTTGAACAAAATAAGGACTCAGAGATGATCCCTGATGTAGCCCAATCTTTATAGGAAAATCCTTTGTTTGACCACTAGGCGTTCTTATACTAGTTTTTACCCCCTCATACATATCTTGTATGGCTTTAATTAGATTTAAAAAGGGCAATTTGGTAATTTCAGAAAGTAAAAATAGAAAAATAAAACTTCCCCTTTGCCTCTTTCAGATTCGAACATTGCACCTCTTAGTTATATGATTGCACAATCTCCATCTAACTAGCTCTTCCTCTTATTAAATTAGTTTCCAAATTTAATAAAATAAATTTAAAACATAATATTATATGTTTTAATTTTATTAAAAATTTTGGGGTTATAACATTAGTTTAATCAAATGTTCATTAAAGAGAACTTGTGGAATCCCTCAACCCTGTGACAACTTGTTTTCTTCTCCCATGTGAGAGCTGAGGTTTTATTCCCCTTTGAGTGTATCCGGCTCGTGACACAGCACTCGTTGTGTTATCAGAAGGCCATTCCGATAGTAATTCTTCCTTCGTTTTCTCATGAGGGTGTGTTTGAGGGGATCTATGTGCGCACGTGTGTTTGTATGTTTGGATAATTATTGTGATGGTGAGATCGAGTAGTAAAAAGAAGAAAACTTCAAAAAAGAGGTGATCTTAGAGTTGTCAAATAAGAAGGCTAGTAAAGGAGGTTCAGTAGTGGGACGATTGTAAACAAACAAAAACCTTAACAAAGGGGTGGTTGATTTGAAGATTAAAAAATGCTGGAGTGTTGATAAGGGGTTCAAGGTACATAATATGGAAAAGAATGCCTTTTTGTTCCACTTTGCAAAGAGCAGAGGATTATAATGAGTTCTTAAGGACGACCTTGGTCTATCCAAGGAATTTTTTTTTTTTTTTTTGTTTTACATATACAACGCTGGGACGAGTTTGTGGTTTATAATGATGATGAATTCTCATTATCTCCTTTCTGGGCTCAGTGTCATGGCCTTCCACACGGAGCTTTCAATAAAATAATGTCATCCAATAGGTAAATGCAGTCATAGAGGTAGTAGTGTTCGAGAAGCCAATGAATGAAGCAAGGATGACCCGAACCTCTATACATGGAAGAGTGCTTGTGGATCTAAAAGAGCCCCTTGTGACCGGTTTTGGATTCTAGGCCCATGCCAAAATCTAGTTTGGGTCTCAATGAGTTCGGTAGCTAGTTGGAAGCACCACATGTGAAAACTTTTGAGGAAGTTTTCAAAGTGACTAGGCATGATTGGGTTGAAGCAAAGTTGCTTTGAGATGGAAAAACTCTGGCCACCAGTTAGAAGAGGAAGAAGGGAGATCCGATGAAGTTGGATCTAGAGAGGATAGCGGGATGTTGAAGGGTAATGGTAAAAAGAAAGTTATTAATATTAATGAAGATTGGAGAGAGAAGGAGGAAGATAATAATTATCCTAAAAGTAGGATGCCACGTTTTAATGTCAATGTGGGTACAACAGGAGCAGGAGAATAATGTACAGAATGACTTTGGATTATCCCAAAAGCTCACGTAGAAGTATCAAGAATAAGATCTAGAAATGTTGGTGGTAAACGACGAGCTTCTCATGCTATAACTAAGGACTATCAGGTATGATCAGATTTCCTGACTAGTGTTAGTCTTTGAAGAAGAGAGTTCTGGCGAAAGGATGAAGAGGTTTTCTCAACACTGGTGTAG
This sequence comes from Prosopis cineraria, assembly GCF_029017545.1. Taxonomy (NCBI): domain Eukaryota; kingdom Viridiplantae; phylum Streptophyta; class Magnoliopsida; order Fabales; family Fabaceae; genus Prosopis; species Prosopis cineraria. The sequence continues at coordinate 30,828,647 of NW_026555341.1, read as the reverse complement.
GCACTATCCCACCACGGTGCACAATGAAAACGTTATCTTGGAACTGCCAAAGGTTGGAGGTTCCCTTGGCAATAAAAAATCTTAGAGATGAGTGTAAAAAGAATAATCCCCAAATTATGTTTCTCATGGAGACTAAGTAGAGAACGACTTACGTTAGCAAAATTAGAAAGAAGTGTGGCTATGATGAGGAGTGGATTGTTGATCCTAATGGGCGTAGGGGATACTTGGAATCTACTGGGAAAAGGATATTGTGGTGAAAATCTTATCATCATCACTGAACATTTATACTAGTGTTATTAATTTATAATGAGTTGTTGCTAAAACCAGAATAGATACATTTAGACTTTTAACAAATAAAATGCATGAAGTTTTAAAGCTCATAATTAATAATTATCCATGTCAGATTAACAAGTCATCACATCAGTAAAATAACAAATTTCATTCAGGAATTAACAACATATTGTTATATTATGATATGAAAGTGACTGTCAAGCTTTTTAGTGGCGGCCAAAGACTTATGAAATTAAACCCTCCCTTAGCCACCTAAATCAATTATTCTTGACTAAGTATCACCAGCGACCCTTGCTAGTGGCAAGGGCTCCAGCAATCTCATTGCTGACAGAGGCTCTGATGGCCAACGTAGGTGATAGTGGGGGTGGCTTTTTTTTTTAACTTCACGGGCAATTTGGTCTTTTGACTTTAAAAATTAATATCAATCAAGGACTAAGGGATCATAGTGGAATTTTAAAGTTTATTGGTCCTTGATTGATATTAAATTTACTCAATAGTCCTTGGATGCTCTTTTTCCTTTTTATATATAATCTTTTTTATATGTATGGGCATGTTATTTATGTTTTCAATATGCACATGAATTAAAAATTCTGCTGATAAAAAAAATTCTGAAATAAGACAAGGTGCTATTTAATTTTTTTGTATAAAAAAATGGATTATTAATTATGTTTTCAATTTTACCCTTTGATATTTTTTATGAATAAAGGAAAAATGTGAAAAAAAAGTTACACATAAGAGAGAAATTATCTTTTAAATATGATGCATTTAATGAGAATAAATTGAAAATTTGATTTCCTTTTCTCGGACAATACTAATGATTTAACTACACCTCATTGTATATAAAAAAAATACATCTCCTTAATTATAGTGAGATAGTTAGAAGTAGCTTATATATAAGATAGAGGAGTATTATAATATTAACCATGTTATTTAATTAATTTAAAATCATTATTTAATATAGATATATATATAATTTTTATTTATTTTTACTTTTAGCTATAATTGTAATTTATAAATTCTATTATGATATAAACTAATGTATATAGTTTATTATATTACATAATTTATTTTTTGTGGGATGATGCATGTGATAACAAATTCTAAAAGAGTATTCCCTCCATTCAAAAATGTAAGGCATTTTTAAATAAATCTCACCTCTCAATAAAGTAGTTACCTACTTTCAAACTAACATTATATTTTCATATTTATCCCCATTAAATACCATATAATAAATATAAAGTCATTCATTAATAAAGATAGTTTTGGAAAAAAGGTAATAATTACACCTCGAAAGACTAAAAATGCCTTACATTTTTAAACATTCAACTTCTCAAAAAATGCTTTATATTTTTTAATGAATGGAGTATAAGTTATTTATATTTTAATTTGTAGGGGTGAGAAATTTTAAAAACTATTTTTATTTCTTAATATACATAAGGATAACATATTACAAAAATAGAAATTGGTGTCTAGATTTTAATTTACACGGGACAACCAATAAAAAAAAATAGGAATACTTTTTGGGAGCAAATTTCTTGTTCGATTAATTATAGGAGAAAAACTTAGTAGAAAGTATATTTTTTAACCTAATCCCAAAAATTTCCCACACTCTTTCCCACATATTAATCAAAGGAAAAGTGCAAATGTACCCAAGAATAACACACTTTAAAATAAATTAAAAAATTATTTATATCTTTAATATGCAATGGCAAAACAAATTTTAAAATAGAATAAATTATTATTTTCATTTTAATTTTCATAAAATAAAAAATATGATATTTTGATGAGTACACAAAATAGATCATTTTTTAATTTATATATTTTATTTTAATCTTTTAAATATGAAAATATCCCATGCATAAGATGGGGGATAGATCTAGTTATGTAATATTGCATATATATTATTTAATTTAGGAGCTTGTTACAAGCGAGCCTATATTTACATTTGTATGATGAATTATAATGATTCAATCTTTTTTTTTTATTTTTAGTTTCTTGATGTTTTCAATTAGACTAGACTTTTTATTAATTTCAATGTTATAATTGTATTGTTATATATTGGTATTATAGTTAGTAAGTCTTCTTAATTATTATGTATTGTAGTTGGTAAAATAAGTTTGTGTTTATGCAGATTTTAATTGCTGTAAAACATATTGGACATATTAAAGCCAATATATAGGGCCTATTTAAAAAACATACTTTTCATTAGACTTTTAGGACAACCTAGCTTTATGTGGGGTCAGGCCAAAATAAAAAAGAAAAAGGCCTTATATAAACATTAGTCTAGAGCCTTTAACCTACCACATAGATTCATACTTATCTAATTAAAATCTAACTCAACTTAATCTATTCCTACTCCTAATGCAAGGGAGAGTGAAATATTGAAATTAATTTCAATTATTCTTATATTATTATTTTAATAATAGAGAGCTTCATTTTGGACTTTTATGAATCCAAAAGGAGATTCAATTTAAATTTAAATCCAAATTTAAATCTCCAAGCAACAAGTCCAAAACATTATAAATACAAAAATATTATAGTTTACAATACTCCATCATATAAAAATCAAATAAGCTTGTTAATAAAATAATGGAAGAATCACAACTAAATCCTAAGGGATTAATTATTGAACTAATTCACTAGCAATTTGAATACAAGTAAGCCCCTTGATCCTTAAGTGACATTATTTTAACAAATACAATAATTTACAACTTGTTTCAAACTCATAAATTTATAACTTATTTTCTAAATTTTAAGAGGGAAAACAAATGTTAATATTTACATTTTGTTTGAATTTTGGAGAGTGTCAAAGTCATTATTATAAAAGTTATAGATATTTGCAAGTTTGACTCTCAATTTTGCAACTTTGAACTTATAACTTTGCAACTTGTTTTTCAAATTTTAAGAAGGAACATAAATATTTATGTTTAAAGTTAAAAAATAACAAAGTCATTATTCCAACAGATCTAGAGATTTGCATGTTTGGCTCTTTATTTTGCAACTTTGAATAGATAAATTTATAACTTGCTTTTCAAATTTTAAGAGAAGGAATATAAACGTTAATGTCTAAAGTTAAAAAGTAACAAAATTATTATTCTAATAGTTGCAAGGATTTGCAAATTTGGCTTCCAATTTTATAACTTCCAACTGATAGTTTGCATTTTTCTTTCCAAATCTTAATCATATATTTAACTTAATGTTATTTATAATTCAATTCTTTTATAAATTAAATTTTTCAAAAAAAAACACATGAGATTTTATTGATATTTTGAAATTGATTGGCACTATAGTTGAATTATTAGTTGATAAAAAGGTCCCCAAAGGACTAATTAATTCAAACTAGATCCTAAGTATGAAACTTCAAGAATTTGTAAATTCAGTTATCAATTTTACAGCTTCGTTATGATGAATTTATAAATTATTTTTTAAAATCTTAATGTGATTGAAAAATAAATAAATTTGTTTTCTCTATTAAAATTTTGGATACAAGTTAAAAATTTATCATAATAAAGTCACAAAATTGAGAACTGAACTTGAAAATTCCTAAAATTTAACACTTAGGATAAAAGTTGAATTAATTATTTTTTTTGGAACTATGATTCCCTATTTTGTGTTATAATTGACATGTTTTTTGTTATTTTTTAGGAGTTATCAATGAAAAAGAGAAACATTTTCTTGCTTTTATAAAGAAAATTAACTAAGTGCCTCATGTGGATTTATTGTAACATTTTTTTAGGAAAATTGTTTAAAATGATGAAAATTGAAGTAAGCAAATATTATATTCATATTTATTAATTGTGGATAAGTGGGGTATAACAATGTCAAAGTAAGAAAGAGATAAGAGATAAGAAAAATGTGATTTTTAGTCCAAGATACAAAAGCAAAAGTTCCTGCGTACTATTAAAATTTTCTTTAAAATTGCTTACTGATGCCATGACACCATAGAAGGAGTGCCATGGCACTAGATGAAAATGCAAAAACACACAATTTCATTTTCTATGCGAAAATACCCTACATAACTCATTTTTTGGACTGGAAGATAGCATCTTTTAGCTACTACAACTTGAAAAAGCCCTAAGAGAGCAAAAGGAGAAGTCTTAAAGCTTGGGATCAAGAAGAAGTGGAGTAAATCTTCATTCTATTTCATTTCATCAGTGTTTTCTCTTCTTCTTTTTCTCTATGTTCATGGATTTGAATCTTTTCTGTGCTGGTACTATGTTTATATCAGCTATGTATAGCTAAATCTTTTTGTTATAGGGAACTATGAATCTATTTGTGTAAATAATTTTTTATTACCGTTTAGTTGTTGAGAAATAAAGTTTTGATTACTCGTTCTTGTTTAGTGTTTAGCCACTACTAGGTAAGACTTGAGCATTTGGGTTGAACCTTAGAAGAAGAAACTCAAATTGAACCTTGAAAAAACTAGTAGTCTAAGATTAGTTTAGCTAATTTTGCTATTAGAACAGGAATGTATCTAATGGACCTAAGTAATCCTCATGGGTTAGGATCTCTAATGTAATTAATTAATTAAGGTAATTTTTTTAATTGAATTAATTAAGGTCCTTAGTAATAGGAATATACTTTGGATTAATTTAGATTTTTGGATTATTAAAATTGAGTTTCAAAATAACTAATGCGGAAATGAGAGGGTTAGGAAGAAAATAGGGGATTGAGACTCTAGAACGCTCTTCTTTTGGTTAACTTTAGTTTGTTTGTGGATTGAAAGTTGTTTAATTGATCACTTTTAATATTTTTATTTTAATTTTTCTAAAATCAATCTCAAGTTTTATTAGCTTAACGTGAATGAATTTAGAAATTTAAAGCCTAGTCACCATTTTAATTAATTTTCTTAGGGATCAACCTTGATTTACCACTAGCTTCAATTGCGACCCATACACTTGCGGCGTCTCTTAATTTTTATAGGCATCAAGTTTTTAGCATTTTTGCCGAGAACTTAAGGCAATTGGTGATTAGCAGTACGCTTAAGTATTTCTTTTGTTTCCTCTTGTTTTGTTCAATTAGATCTTTGATCTTTTCTAGTTTCTGCTAGACTATTTTACATGCCACATAGAGCTAGGTCAAAAAAAAAAAACACTTGTAAGAACAAAGAGTCTCAAAGAAATCTTGGAAGCTATTTCACCTCACCTCAACCTCTGACAAGTGAAAAAGTTACAAATGAAGAGATGGTTGAGGATAAGAATAATAGGTTGTGTGTTACCAATTTCTTGGATAGACAAGCTAGAGGATATCAGTCTAGAATTAAAGTGCCTGACTTCCAAGCTAACAACTTTGAGATTAAGCAAACTTAAGATGATTGACATGAATGGGCAATTTGCGAGAAATCAAGATGAGGACCCTAATAGACATTTGGTAAGTTTCCTTAATATATGCGACTCATTCAAGCAAAATGGAGTTCTTCAAGATGTCATCCGTCTATGACTCTTCCCTTACTCTCTACAAGGGAAAGCTAAGGATTATGTCACACCCTGACACTGAGGGTATGACCGGCTTGAAATATGAGGTAAACTCATATTCCATAAGCCTGAATTAGCCAAAGGTTAGATTAAAATATCGATATATAAGTTATATGAAATAATAAATTCATAAAGTTTTAAATATTTTGTAGAAATTTCAGCAAAATCTCCCCTATAATTCGGACCTCCCAAAATTTTCATAACACGACAGAACCTGCCAATTAGACCAACAAGGAGACTAGCTCCATCCCAACAATTTACATAATAACGGAATAAGATTAGGACCTAACTATGGTTTACATGAAGCACTAAGTTATAATTACAAAATATAATACTTAGTTTTACCAAAACAATAGTTGCAATGTGCTTTTTCTTTTTCCAAAAAGCAAACTAAAGGCCCTCAATAATCTGCTAGAGGCGCAGGGTCTGTTACAATATCTTAGACCAAAGAAATTTATAATGAGTAGCATTCCAATTAAAATTATACATAACAATTATGAAGATAAGACTAATAGATTTAGTGTAAAACAATATCATCAAATACCAAAGCATATACTTGAACTAAAAATAAAGAACAATTCTTTTTCAATAATACAATTTTGAAATTAAACAATACTAATAAAACGATATAGATTTATCAAGATTTGTACAGCTCATAGAATATAATCATCTTAAGTATTGGTACAATTAGATAGAATCCTTTCAAAGAACTAATACAAAAATAATAAATTTTAATCTAAATCTAGGAGAGCTTTATCAAAACGAATAACAAGCATGGACATAAAATCCACGAAGGTAAATAACCAATCAAGCATGGCTAAAAGCCACAAAACAAGTGTGACAAAAGTCACGAATCAAGCGCAGGTATGAAGTCCATGAAAATAAGTGTGGGTACAGTGCTCACGAATACCATCCTTCCGATCCACATGCGTTGACCTTCACACGGGCTAGCACCTCCTATAATCACCCTGCTAGCTATGTGAACCATGGTGCGCCAAGGGCTAATGAATTTGCCGTTAGCATCCAGCATTCTAAACTCAGTCCCCCTCATTAAAATCAAGTATGTATGGAGAAAGAAAAATATTTTCAAAATTCTCACTTTCAAATATTATTCAACTATCATTTTTCATTACCCAAAATTATCATCATTTCCTCTATACACAAATCATTGCAATAAAAATGTTATACCAATGTAGGATTAAATAATTAAATTGCTTATGAGAAATAATACCAGTAATATGAAAATAGGATTAACAAGAATATGTAAACAATTTATAAAGCAATAATAATAATAATAATAATAATAATAATAATAATAATATTTAAATAAAGAAATTTTTATAAACACTTTACTGAAATTATATTCGGAACGCCACCCACTCACCTGAGTTTTTTAGAAATCTTATAGTCAGACTCCGTCAGTTCCTTACTTACTTCAATGGTGCCTCAAATTAATCTAACGTGTACACCATGCATTTTACATCACTACTATTTCACTTCTTAATATAAGTAAGTGAAATTAACATTCAAACTACGCAATTATTCATTAAATTTCTCAATAAACCCTAAATTCCCACCAAACTCTTCAACAACTTCTACCAAACAATCAATAATACTAGACAATATTCACTCACAACCATTAACAAAACTCTTATTATAAGCTTAACAAAATTTTAATTGTTATATAGTCTAATAATTTTCCTTTAGGTGCTACACGATTTCAATAAATAATTTAACTTTACTACTTGCATGTAGAAACATGTACTTCCTCAAATAACATTTATAATTCTTCTAAACTCTATTATAAAAATTTAACAATCTTATATCTACAAACAAATCTTTTAAGCATATTTATCGACTCTAAGAGAATATTCATCATCAATTAAACTATGAGGCAAACACCCAAGCAAAGTCCAACAATTTCTAACATTTAATTTCTTTATTAATTCTTAACTTGGCATTAGTAAAATAGCACACCTATTATCTAAACAACACCTAAATTTTCCGTTCAAGCTTTTCCACAAACATGTTGAAGGCACTCTCCATTGGTTAAGTCACGAGACCATAGCTACAACCCAACACCTCCTTCACAAACCATAACAGCACCAGTAAAAAAGAGCAACGAAAATCGGCCAGTCAAAGAAAAACATTAAATCAAACTTTCATACACACACGCATGCACCACCAGTGGTTGAAGAGAAAGAGAGCTTACATGTTGAGCACGAGTACACGCACGGCTGTCAACCTCGAACAGAGACAGCCACAAGGAACGACAAGCTAATGAATTCTAATAACTCCACGCTCTCTCAGTGACAGGAACACACGATAGTAACTGGCACACACACCTAACGAACTGCACAGGGAAAGAAAAGAGTTTCGATCGCTGTGCGCATGAGAAAAAGGAAGACAGAATTTCATCCAACAATTAAAAGATTCAGCTACCATACACACACACACATGCGGGACTTCTATAGCTGAGAAGGAAGAAAAGAGATAACCGAACACTCTTACGCACGCCTCTATCAGCCACGACATAGAGCAGAAACAGAGTAAGAGATTCAGCTTTGCCTCTGGACAGAAATGGCCGAATAACAGAGGCAAAGGATTGGTGAGTTGCTGGTGGTGAGGAGATAAGCACACCCAGGCAAGATTGAAGACTATGCGACGAGGAAGGAGAAAAGAAATAGAGATAGACGCGAACATACGCACTCACTCTGTTGTGCTGCTCATGACCGACATGAAGAAGGGAGATAATGAAATAATTAGCTCATTAGGAAAATTACAAAACAAGACCCATAGCTTGTTGGGGAAAATTTCAAAAGGAGACCCCATCAGATTTTTTTTCTTATTGCTATTATAATTTTTTTTATAATAAAAACAATGGTACTTTAGTAATTTCCCATATAAGAAAATAAAACTAACCCCTAGCTTAAGTAAGATTCAAACTTTAGACCTCAATATGAATAACTAGTAAAAATTTCACTAGGCCACTAATCTTCACGTATTATAACTAAATTAATTAAATAAAATCTCAATAAGGAAGAAAAATTATTTACTTTAATGTTTTTTTTGTCATTACAGATTGGCTCAACAATTTGGATGAAGATAGTGTCTCATGATGGGATGAAATGGAAAGCAAGTTCAGATCAAGATTTTTCCCACACAACAAGATGGTCGATTCTAGAGACAACATTCTCAATTTTAATCAACAATTTGATGAACACTTGTATGAAGCTTGGGAAAGGTTTAAACAATTGATGAAGTAGAGTCCTGAGCATAATCAAGAGAAATGGGTTTTGATTCAAGTCTTTAGTAGCTAGTTGACACTTGAATCCAAGTCTGAAATGAATTCAATCACTAATGGTGGGATTACAAAACAACCAGTGAACTATATTTGGAATTGTTTAGATGATCTTGCTACTGATTACATCCAAAATGATAATGAGAGAAGACTTAGGAGACCATTAGAAAGAGTTGTTGATGACTTTTCATCTTCCTAAGTGGTAGCCTTGCTTCAAACTCTTAGTAAGAGATTTGACCAATAAGAAGCAAGAGTTCATCGAAACAACAATCGGCCATTAGGATCTCATTCCATATATGCTCAATGTGATTAATATGGAGATGCACATGCTATTGAACAACGTCATCTTTCTCAACAAGTTTAGATGATAAACTATATTGGAAATTACTATACTAACAATCAACTCAATCCATTTTCAAATACTTATAATGCTGGATGGCGTCAAAATCCTAACCTCTCTAGGAGAAATAGTGTAACTCTAAATCAAGCTTCATCTTCTAGTGCAAGGCAAACTAATCCTCCTAGTTTCTTACAAGTTAGAAAGCAAGTTATGCCAACTCAGGAGTCAAGAGTTAACTTGGAAGAAGTGATGGCAAAGTTGGCATAATCTCATATAAAGAACAGTCAAGAACAAGCTACCATACATGCTAGAGTAGATTCATTTCTCAAGAACCTTGATGTGCGAATAACTTAGATGGCTATTACTTTGAATACATTGTCTCAAAGTGGATTGCCAAGCAATATGTGCCTAACCCTTGTAGGGAAAGGAAAGAAGAGTATAAGGAAATTACTTTAAAAAGTGGAAAGTAATTACTAGAGGTATGTCATTCATAAGACTCTTCAACTAATCAAGTTATTGACCAACCTCAAAAGGAGGTGCAATATGAAAGGGTAAATTTTGAGAATTCTCTTGCTAAGAATAAAGAAGTTAAAGTTAGCAAAGGGAAGGGTAAGACAATTGAGCATCCTAAAGTGGTGCTACCCTTTCCTTTCCCTCAAGCATTTTCAAAAGAAAGTGGAGGATCAACAATACTTTGAGTTTCTTGATATCTTTAAACAACTCCATATCAACATTTCATTTTCTGATACATTGGAGCAAACGTCTAAGTATGCCAAGTTTCTCAAAAGATATTTTGAGTAAGAAAAAGAGATTTACCAAATTTGCTACAATGGCTTTAACTAAGGAACCCACTAGTCTTCTGAAGCCACATATTCCACTCAAGTTTAAGGATCCTGGTTCGTTCTCTATACCATGTCTCGTTAGTGAAAAATTGGAAGGCCGTGCATTATGTGATCTTGGCTCTGCTATGAACCTCATGCCTTTATATGTATTTAAGAAATTTCAATTAAGGGAGGCAAATCTTACAACTGTCACACTACAGTTAACTGATAGAAGTCTTTTATATCCTCATGGAATCATTGAATATGTCTTGCTAAAAGTAGGTACTTTCATTTACCTTACTGATTTTATAGTCCTTGACATTGAAGAAGATAAAGAAATACCATTAATTGTTGGTAGGCCATTTTTAGCTACAGCTAGAGCCTTGGTAGATGTAGAAAAAGGAGAAATTGTCTTAAGGCTTGGTGATGAGAAAATCACATTGAGTATGGATAAAGCCATGAAGTACCCGCTAGAGTGGAGGGTTGTGCAAAGATTTCAATTATTGAAGATCTAGTCCAAGATGTTTTTGAATCTCATGCTTTTCAAGATCCTCTTAAAGCCATACTAATTAGAAAAAGTAGAAGGGAAGAGGTAAACTATGTCCATGTTAAGCAAGCTATAAATGCTTCTTCATTATTTCCTAAAAGGCATTGGCAATATGAATCTTTAGAGTTAGAATCATGAACTACTCCTACTGTTCAACCTTGTTTCAGAAAAACCTCCTCTACTAGGTTGAAGCCACTCCCATCTCATCTGAAATATGCCTATCTTGGAAATTCTGAGACACTATCAATGGTTATATCTTTATCACTTACTCAAGAACAAGAGGCACAATTGTTAAATATGTTGAAGAACTACAAGAAGTTTATGGGTTGGACTATTGCTGACATAAAGGGAATTAGTCCTACTATAGTGATGTGCAAGATTTTGATGCAAGATGATCACAAGATATATGTTCATAATCAAAGAAGACTTAATCCCACAATGAAAGATATGGTAAAGAAGGAGGTGATTAAGTGGTTAGATATTAGGATTATACATTCAATCTCTAATAGCTCATGGGTTAGTCCTAAGCAATGTGCTCCTAAGAAAGGGGACACAACAATAATCTCTAATGAGGAAAATGAGCTCATTCCTACTAGTACAGTCATAGGTTGGAGAGTGTGCATAGACAACAAAAAATTGAATGATGCTATAAGAAGGGACCATTTTTCTCTCTCATTCATTGACCAAATGTTAGACCGGTTGGCTGGTAAGGAATTCTTCTGCTTTTTAGATGGATACTCAGGATACAATCAAATTGTTATAGCCTCTGAGGATCAAGAGAAGATAATGTTTACTTGTCCATATGGCACTTTTGCCTTTAGAAGAATGCCTTTTGGCCTTTATAATACACCAGTTACTTGTCCAACCTACTAGTACAGTCATAGGTTGGAGAGTGTGCATAGACAATAAAAAATTGAATGATGCTATAAGAAGAGACCATTTTCCTCTCTCATTCATTGACCAAATGTTAGACCGGTTGGCCGGTAAGGAATTCTTCTGCTTTTTAGATGGGTACTCAGGATACAATCAAATTGCTATAGCCCCTGAGGATCAAGAGAAGATAATGTTTACTTGTCCATATGGCACTTTTGCCTTTAAAAGAATGCCTTTTGGCTTTTATAATACACCAGTTACTTTTCAAAGGTGCATGATGAGTCTATTTTCAGACACAATACAGGAGATTATGGAAGTCTTCATTAATGAATTTTTAGTGCTTAGTGAATCTTTCCATACTTGCTTGATAAATTTGGAGAGAGTTTTAAAGAGATGTGAGGAAACAAATATAGTGCTCAACTAAAAAAAATGCCACTTCATGATAACAAAGGGCATTGTTCTTAGGCATAAAGTTTCTAAGAAGGGTTTGGAAGTAGATAGAGTAAAGACTTCAGTTATTGAGCAACTCCCTTACCTATCTAATGTCAAAGCTATAAGAAGTTTCTTAGGTCACGTTAGTTTCTATCAACGATTTATCAAGGACTTTTCAAAGATCACTAAGCCTTTGTGCTAGTTACTTGAGAAAGACACTTCATTTAAATTTGATAAAGAGTGTATTAAGGCTTTTGAAGAACTTAACAGACAGTTGATCTTTGCTCCCATTATTGTTGCTCTGGATTGTTCATTACCTTTGAGGTGATGTGTGATGCAAGCGATTATGCGGTTGGAGCTGTCCTTGGACAAAGGAAAGATAAGATCTTTCTTCCCATTTACTATGTAAGTAAGACTCTTCTAGTGCTCAGGTAAATTACACTACTATTGAAAAAAATTGTTTGCTATTGTGTTTGCTTATAAAAAGTTTAGAGCTTATTTGACGGGTGCTAAAGTCTCTGTGTTTACTGATCATGCTGCTACTAAATATCTTATGAGTAAGAAGGAGTCTAAACCTAGGCTAATTAGATGGATTTTGTTGTTACAAAAATTTGACATTAAGATAATTGATAGAAAGTGTGTGAGAATTATGTGGCTAATCATTTGTTTAGGTTAGAAAATGAGTTGGAAGTACTTGAAATTAATGATAACTTCCCTAATGAACAAGTGTTTGCTATGAAATGTAATGAATTTCCTTGGTATGCTCATTTTGCAAATTTTTTAGTTTGTGGAGTGATTCCACCTAATTTAAAATTGTACTAAAAGAAGAAGTTTTTGCATGACGTGAAATATTTTATGTGGGATAAACCTTTCTTGTATAAGAGATGTGCTTATCAGGTTTTAAGAAAGTGTATGCCTCAAAATGAACAATGTGATATCTTGTATGTTTGTCATGTTGCCCCTTATGGAGGCCATTTTAGTGGTTCTCATACTGCTTGTAAGGTATTACAATATTGTTATTATTGGCCAACTCTATTTAAAGATGCCTATGCCTTTTTTTCTCATTGTGATGCATGTCAACAACATCTCAAAAAGGCATGAAATGCCTCAATCAAGTATTCTTGAGGTTGAATTGTTTGGTGTATGGAGAATAGATTTTATAGGACCTTTTATTTCATCTAGAGGTGATTAGTATATCCTAGTAGCTATTGAACATGTGAGCAAATGGGTGGAGGCCATAGCATGCCACACTAATGATGCTAACACGGTTGTGCGTTTTGTGAAAAAGAATATTTTTTTCCCGTTTTGGCACACCTAAAGCAATCATTAGTGATGAAGGGACTCATTTTAAAATAAGTTGTTCACAAATTTACTTACAAGATATGGAGTCACTCATAAATATCTTTGGCATACCATCCTCAAAACAATGGGTTGTGTGAAGTGTCTAATAAATAGTTAAAAAGAAATTTGGAAAAGACTGTGAGTCCTACTAAGAAGGATTAGGTAGATAAGCTCGATGATGCATTGTGGGCCTACAGGACAGCTTACAAGTCTCCAATAGGTATGTTCCCATATGAATTGGTGTTTGGGAAAGCTTGTCATTTACCCATTGACCTAGAGCACAAAGCATTTTGGGCTATTAAGAAATTAAACTTTAACATGAGCAAAGTAGGTGAGAAGAGATTGATGCAACTAAATCAGCTTAGATGAGTTCAGGTTGCAAGATTATGAAAGCTCTAGGATTTATAAGAAAAAGACCAAGAGATTGCATGAAAGCCATATTTTACCTAGGAATTTTAAACCCAGACAACTTGTTTTATTATATACTCGGTTGAAGTTGTTTCTAGGAAAGCTGAGATCTAGCTAGTCCATTTAAGGTGGTTGCTATTACACTTTATGGAGCAATTGAGATTATGGAAGAAGATTCTGAAAGAGTTTTCAAAGTTAATGGCCAACGCCTAAAATTGTACGTGGGTGGTGACATTGATCGAATGAAGGTTTCGATCAAGCTCTCAGATACTCCATCGTCCCTAGAGATAGTCTGGCTAAAGATTATAACTTTAGCGCTTCTTGGGAGGCAACCCAAGTGTTTAGTTTTTGGCTTTTAGTTAATTTCATATTTCTATTGATTATATTAGTTTTCATGTGTTTTGTTGTGTTTTATAGGTTTTTATATCCCCTAGAGTGTGACTTATTTGGAAACTAAGACCAACATCATGAAAGAAAGCTATTTGAGTGCATAAAAAGGGGTATCTCTACTTAGTGTACAAGGCTGCTAACATTTTACTATTACATTGATGATATACTGTTGATATTTTACTGATATAAATTGATTTATGCGCTTTGTCTAATGATTTGGATGGTATTGGGTGTGTGACTATTTAATTATGTTGTTCTTGCATGTTTTCATGATGCTGATTGTTTGATCATGAGCAATGTTAAAAATCTGATTTGATTTGCTGTGTAAAGCTTATGCATAGTTTTAATTCTAGGAGAGAGCATGATTACACATGTTTTATGGTTTTGATGAGTCTTGAGATGCATTCTTAGTTGTGTCATGGGGTTTGTAAGTGTTTGAACATGTGAAAATGAGGTTTCAAGGTGTTTTAAAGGGGTAAATATAGTATAGATGCCTATTTGCTGATACTGATAAATTTTGCAACTTTGTCTCTAATGCCACGGCACTTATTGCAACAAGCGCACTAGCATTCAGGGCATCCCGAAGGCTCTCTAGTACTACAACACTATGATCTTAGTGCCATGGTATCGTAGTTTAAGAGGAGCATTTTGTTTTTAATTAAAGAAAAAGAAAAAGAAACATTTTGTTTAGTTTCTTTTAAAATATATTTATATATATAATATTTTCCTACAAAAATTATTTTGCATTACTTTGTAAATATTCTTCTTGTTTTTAAAAAAATAAATTTATATATATATAATTTCATATTAGAATTTTAATTTTAAATATTTTAAAAAAATTGAAAATTGAGCAAAAAATTTTCAAAACCCCTGGTTCAGCATTTTCTTTTGTGAGCCCTAGACTCCACTCATCTTCTTCACATCAACTCGAGTCTCTATTGCCCTCAATCATTTTCGACCATCGAGAACTCCCCACTTGCACCGTATCCAAGCTTCCTCACTTCTGAATCCACCATCATTTTCATCTTGAGTCGTCGACCAATTCATCTCTATCCTTCGCCTCTATTGTTAACACCCCCTTCATCGTCAAAGATAGAGTGAGAATGGAGTCTCCTTTGCCATCCTCGCCATGCATCACCTCCAGTCATTCTTTATGTTAACCATTCATACCCTCGCTATTAGCCATTCACCCACCACTGTCATTCCTTTATCGCCTCTGTTCCTTCATCACTCGCTATGAGCATCTCTAGTTCCATTTATTCAACCTGGGTTCTGCATTTAGGGTGTTGTGATTTTGCGATAGGCTTTTAGGTTGCTGTTTGTTTGTTTCCTGAGTTTTGATTTCCACTCGTTTCATTGCCCTTCTTCCTTGCTTCGTGATCACTGGTGCCATAGCACCACAAAAGAAGTGCTATGGTACTAGATCAAAATGCAGAAAATGCACAATTTCATTTTTTGTGTGAAAATACCTTACATAACTCAGTTTTCTAGACTGGAGAACACATCTTTCAGCTACTGCAACTTGAGAAAACCCTAGGAGAGCAAGAGGAGAAGTCTTGAAGCTTGGGATCAAGAAGAAATAGAGCAAATCTTCATTCTACCTAATTTTATCAGTGTTTTCTCTTCTTCTTTTTCTCTATGTTGATGGATTCGAATCTTTTCTATGTTGTTACTGTGTTTATATCAGCTAAGTATAGCTAAATCTTTTTGTTTTAGAAGACTATGAACCTATTTGTGTAAATAATCTTTGTTTTTTTGTTTAGTTGTTGAGAAATAAAGTTTTGACTTCTTGTTCTTGAGCTATCTTGTTCTTATTTGGTATTTGGCCACCGCTAGGTGAGATTTAGGCATTTGGGTTGAATCTTGGAAGAGAAAACTCAAATTGAACCTTGAGAACTAGTGGCTTATGATTAGCTTAGCTAATTTTGCCATTAGAACAGAAATATATCTAATGAATCTAGGTAATTCTCATGGGTTAAGGTCTCTAATGCAAGTAATTAATTAAGGTAATAATTTGCTTTAATTAAATTAATTAGGGTCCTTAATAATCAGAAGACACTTTTGATTAATTTAGATTCCCAAATTATTAAAATTGAGTTTCAAGATAATTAATGCAGTAATAAGAGGGTTTGGAAACAAATAGGGGATTGGGACTCTAAAATACTCTTCTTTTGGTTGACTTTAGTTTGTTTGTAGATTGAAAGTTGTTTAATTGATCATTTTAATATTTTCATTTTAATTATTCTAAAATCAATCTCAAGTTTTATTAGCTTAAATGAATTTAGAAATTTAATGCCAGTTACCATTTTAATTAATTCTTTGAAAGATCAATCTTAATTTACTATTAGTTTTAATTGTGACTCGTAACACTTACGATGTTTCCAAATTTTTACGGGCATCATGGCATATGATGGTCTAAGCCTGGATTACTCGGTCATTTTCTCCAAATATTTCTCAAAGTATTACGTGGATTGACTGTGCTCCTGACATTTGGAACGACGTCCGTGATCGCTTCTCTCAAGGCGATATACGTTTCTCATATAGATGAACTTCAGGAAGAAATATACGCCATTAGCCAATGAAATTTATCTATTAGTGAACAGTTTACAAAGCTAAAAGTACTTTGGGATGAGTTTGTTAATCTTCGATCAGCTAAGACATGTTCGTGCACTCCTACTGGTTCTTGTGGTGCCAGTATCTATGCTTATGCTTATCAGGATTAGGATTACGTGATTGAATTTCTCAAAAGCCTTAATGATTGTTTTTCAACGTCTAAATCCCATATCATGCTCTAGATCAAAAAGCTTTCATGGTAGCAAAAGGACCTTCACACCCTTCTTCGCCCTCTTCTAAATCTCGAGCTTAGAACAAGGTTTACTTCTATTGTAGGAAGCCGCGTCATATTGTTAAAACATGTTACAAGAAACATGACTATCCACCAAGGTTTAAATTTTGCAATTCATCTTTCTTTGTTCACAATGTATTTGTTAGGCCTGAGATTGAGATCAATAAGGGAATTCTTCCTACTCCACCTCTTGCAGATCAGCAGAACTAACTATTACACTTGGTTCAATCACTTCCTTAAATCCATTCCTTAAATCATGTTTCTACTACACCGCTCATTCCATCATCCTCTCCTCAAGGTCAGTCTCTTTTTCGGATTGTTGATAATGGCGCCACTAACCATATTTGTTCAGACATAGCTCTTCTCTCTTCTCATTGTTCAATTTCTCCCATCCAAATAATCCTACTGACCCTGGTTCTTATAGATGTCTTATTGGTTGTCTTCTGTACCTTACTACCACTCGACCATATTTGTCATTTTCTGTGCAGCAACTCAATCAATTTACCTCTTGTCCCACTACTCATCATCTCAAAGTTGCTCACCATGTGCTTTATTAAATTAAAAGTTCTCATGGGATTGGTCTTTTCTTTCCCTCTTCATCTAATCTTAATAGAAATTAAAGTTTTAATGATTTTGATTGGGCTGGGTGTGTTGACTCTAGACGTTCCATTGCAGGTTTTGCTGTTTATCTTTTGATCATGCCTTGGTTTCTTGGCGTTCCAAGAAGCAAACTACAGTTTCTCATTCCTCCTCAAAGCTAGAATGTTGTGTTTTGCTTTCAATTACTTGTGAGATTAGTGGCTTCTCTACCTATTTCAGGATCTTCATATTGCTCATCCTAAGCCTGCCTTATTGTTTTGTGAAAGCCAACCTACTCTTCAAATTGCTGCTGCTAATCCTACTTTTCATGAACCAACGAAACATATTGAAATTGATTGCCATCTTATCCACGGCAAAGCTCAAGCTTATATTCACTTACTATCTATTCATTCTCTTGACCAGCTCGCTAACATCTAAGCCAAGCCTCTTTCCCCTTCTCCATTTTTGTCTTTATCTCTCAAGCTCGGTTTGCATGATATCCATGCACCAGCTTGCGGGGGGCATCAAGGGAAGTAACGTAGTTTTCTTCCAGTTTGTTAGAGTTTAGTTAAATCATTATTTATTGTTATGATTTCTTAACTACATATGTAATCATATTCAGTTAGTGTTCATATTGTAGATACAAGACATCATGTATATATAGTTGCCAATTTAATGCAAAATATCTCTCTCTCTCTCTCTCTCTCTCTCTCTCATCCATTTGGTGATACTTCAAAATGGGTTAATGAGTCAAACCGAGTTGCTTTTGTAATCAGGTCGGTTTGAGTCTTGAAACACTGAGTCAAACTATATCCCTAACCCCATCTAGTTTATAAAGCGTGATATTTGGAGCTTAATTTTTCAGACGAAAGCATGATATATTCTGCTTTAATTACATAAATCGTTACGGAAAAAATTATGAGGCATCTTCAGATTTTATCATTACTATAAATTCCTATAATTTAAATATATTCCCATGTTATTTACTAATAGGAAATAGGAACTTGTTTCGCTGATTTTTGCCCATTATAATCGGGACTCACTCTTCTCGCGAAAAATAATATTGTCCCAAAATGAAGAATATCCGATGGTGAACAGTTAATTTAAAAATATGTCACACGTTGAAATGAGCACTACATAATGGCCATGGGTACACGTTGAAATACGGAATAAAGATGTTTTTCTTACATTCTAACGTTTCGGTGTTATTTTCATTCAGATCGAAATACGTAACAAATCATCAACATAATCATAAAAATAAAGTCAATTTCTTTCAAATTATTCTAAACATAATAAGTCTTGATTTATATCATCATAACCTCTCTTTTTTCTATTAAAAGTTTTCTATTAAATTCGAAGGACCCAAGTTTATGTTGGGAAAATGACAATTAAGGACTTCATAAGACTATTAATTATAATTAGGGACCTAAATTATTGAAATTTCAATAATGAACTATGGTCCTTACTTGAAATTAAAAACATGTATGAGTTTACAAAATTACTCTCACGTAAACATAGAAAATCAGTTGATTGAGTCTTACTTGAAAAGTATTAAAAAAAAACAAGACACTACTAAAGTCACTATCATAGGTTGTGATTATTGTTAATTTTAGTTAGAAAAACTAAAATTCACACTTGGGGATGAAATTAGCAATAGTTCTAACCTATAATAGTAACTTCAGTAGTCCCAACTCATAACACTTGGGATCTTGATTTTTCCAACTAAGATTAACAATAGTCTCAATACATAATAGTAATTCTAGTGGTGTCTTTTCTTGATTTTTCATGTGGTTTACTTATTTATTAACAAGTATAAAAATTCACAAGTGATTGTTGTAAATTTTTAAGTGACTATTATATATTCATAAGTGCCTTTCAAAAGTTTTACAAGTAAATTTTAGTTTCATACTGAAAAGCAATCCATTCCCTAGCATAGATCATGATTTTTCTAACTAAAATTAACAATAATCTCAATCCATATTAATTATTTTATTAGTGTGTTTTCTCAAATTTTCAAGTAAGATTTGAACGCAATTTTGTAAACTTATATATGTTTTTCATTCCAAGCAAGGACCATGATCTATTATTGAAGTTTCAATAATCTAGAATCCCTAATTATAATTAATGGTCTTGTGGGATTCTTAATTGTCATTTTTTCATTTATGTTTTGTGAAATCATTTTGTTATTGGACTTAATAATGATGAAGAGCAATAACAACAAAAGAGCAAGCCCAAACGAGTTTTTAAAGTTTTCAAAGCCTAAATATTTCAAAAGACTTATTCGTACAAAGTTGAAGTTAGAATCTTTGGGCTTTGATTGAGGTTTAAGAACCAGGTCATCGGATTGCGAGTTAGTTCTTTGAACCTAAAAACAAATTCAAAGCCCATATGAAGGAAGTTCTTGGGCCGGCCTTTCTATAAGTAGAACTGCCTAATATAATTCTACTTAATAGGCCTTTTTGGGCCCAATACAAACACTACCCTAAGAATATAGATAGAAGCAACAATAACATCACATCCAATCATCGGGCATTGTCTTAATGAAATGAGCTATGACTATTTAAGTTGAGATTTCGTCCTACCAAAAAAAAAAAAAGTTGAGATTTCGTGTTCAGTGCATGTGAATGCAGAAAGACATTTTTGAGAAAACTATCCTCAGTTGAGCTCGACAGTCAAATAGCTAAAAAAAAAAAACTTGGCATCTATTTCTTTTTATACTTAACGACCACATGCAAAAGGCAACATACATAGTTTCCACAGTTGCATTAGTTATTATCACATATTAACAATGACTCTGTATGTAATAATCTTAGAATGTATATAATGAATAAGAGGGAATATATTATTCTTGTTCTAAATCCATAAGAACTTTGATACTCCCTCCTGTCCTTGTTATGAATGAAAATTTTTAAATTTGTATTATATTCTTTCTCTTTTTTTTTTTATAATCAACAGAAGGAATATGATATTTAATGAATTTAAATAAAGATAATATTAAAAAAACGTAATTAATATTTCATAATGTGCCTTATATTAAAAACTGAAAAGTACTTTTAAAAGATGCCATATAATAAGGATTAAGGAGCATCACTAGCATCCTCTAATTTTCAAAATTTGTAAAATACCATATCCATATAATTGACAGAAGTATGATACACCTAATTTCTCACCAAATCAAAGGCACGTTGATCTTCTTAATTATATTGTGAGGATCTAAGGGGATATTGCTTCCGTACGAACCAAAGATCAAAGAATAATGGGGCTGTGAGAAATACTTTAACTAATATTAATTTGATAGTTAATATATATATATATATATATATATTATAATTAATTAGATACTTGCAGTCGATATCAGTTAGATCAGTTAGGTGAGAGACACCAAAGTGTGTGAACAAGTGGGTGGTGAGATGCATATACAGTATTGTCATCTTGTCTTTTGATATAAAAATCTATATGCAAGTTTCCTGTAGTTTTTTTTTTAATTTTAAATTAGGTCCATATAATTTATTTTATTTTAATCAAGCTCTATAATTTGATCCATTAGATTTTCTAATTCTTGAAAGAATTAATAACTTTTATATTTTAGTAAAAGATTATTATATAACTTTAGACTAATTGCATAATTAGGTTTATCTTCCAAATAATTTTTATGCACATATAATTTCATAAAAATTAATAAAAATGTAAACAGTGTATTAAATCAATTTTTTATTTTGGCTAAAAGTATTAAATCAAATTTTCTATAACCTTCAAAAGTATTTTTTATTTCAAAAATTTAATAATCTATTATTAATTTTAACCTTATGAGATTATTAATATATCTAATGGATCAAACTTTAAAAACTTGATTAAAATAAAATAAACTATAAGAATATGATTTAAAATTAAAAAAATTATAAGGAGCTGTAGATTAATTTTCCCTTCATATAAACTTAAACTTAAAATCTCATATTTAAAACAATCATATTCTTTTCACGAGAACCAACGGTTGCACATCACCTTCTAATGTAATTATGCCTTTTATTAAGAAAAAATCAATACACGATACAATACATGTTGTTTTCATAAGATAAGTGCTCTAAAATTAATTGTAACGTGTGTGTTTTATAAAATCCCTTGTCAAATGATCCACAAAGAAAAATTTACCATCTAATTAGCACATTTAATTAATAATAAACATATTAACTTTGAGATATTTTTGTAGCTTGTTTGGTTTCATATGTTGGAAACTATCAAAACCATGGTTTTGGTGGACGGTTTCTAATGTGAAATCATACACACAACTTAGAAATTTTAACATTTTATATTTCTAATGTGCAAGTAATGTCAAATGTTAAGAAAATACTATCTACCCAAATAAAATAATTAATTAAAGCAAATATTCCTTTTATTTTAAAATATAGGTCTTTTAAGATTTTGGCATGCATGTTAAGAAATACAAGTAATATGGCAAAAAAAATTTACATATTCAAACTTAACTTGATTCATTTTATAATTAACAAAAAGGAAACAAAGAAACAAGTGCAGTTATAAATGATGCTTTGGGATTATGAAAAGGGTATAATAGAATAGTATCAATCAATGATATTGGATTTAATAATTAATATATAATAAAAAGAATGACTTAAAATTTGAGTTTTGAATTTTTGAGTAAAAATGTGTCATCATTTCACTAATCTTGCCAATTTCTTCTTTTCCTCTGTTTTCAGTCAATCACTCCTCATTTTTAACAAGTGATGTTAAAATTAGATTTCACTCAAAACATGAAAGCCCTTTTATGGCGTACATGTTTGAGTCCCAAAATGGGACTAGCTCTAACTACAGTAGGGACTTGTATGTATCACACAATTTAAAACCTGTAAAATTGGGCAAGCCCTAAAAAGTAGAACTTAGTATTTGGTACATCTTTAATACAAGAAGCTTGTGGACTCATTTTTAAAAAGGAGATTGTTAGATTGTTCAAATATAAATAAACTTGAGATGATGTGGTCAGTCCCATATCGTCGAATTTAATAATTAATATATAATAAAAATGAATTATTCATTAATATAAATCTTGAGATTTTAAATTAAGATGTGATATTTTTGTACTAATCTTGCTCCTATCTCCTCTCTCCCATTCCAAGATGATCGTATTTTACTCAAAACATTTCAATTTCAGATATAATTATTATGATCAACTAATAATTTTTTTTTAAACGGTGTGAGTTTGTTGAAATTCTCCATTATTAAAAAAATGGACGGAATACTTCATGGCGAAACCTGGGCACATAGCTAATGTGTTGCCGTACTTTCATGTTTTCATGTCAGTGAAACCTTGGTACCTAACTAATCCGTTGCCATATTTCATGTTTTATGTTATAATAGGCACATAGGTAGTTGATAAAACATTTATGTGGAA
The DNA here is from genome assembly GCF_029017545.1 of Prosopis cineraria. Classification (NCBI taxonomy): domain Eukaryota; kingdom Viridiplantae; phylum Streptophyta; class Magnoliopsida; order Fabales; family Fabaceae; genus Prosopis; species Prosopis cineraria. Next base: position 30,805,601 of record NW_026555341.1, on the reverse strand, counting down.
CCAAGAAAGGTGGGATTATTAGTAGGTTTGTCCCGTTAACCTCAGCAAATCAACAAAATGAGATCTGAATTGTCCAATTTAATTTAAATAATTTAAATTTACTTTATAATTTTTTTATAAAACTTCATTTTCTTAAAAAAAAATTAGGATATTATTCTTTTTACATTTTGAAATTATTAAAATAAAAAATCTTAAAAATAAGATAAAATAAAATTTGAAATCTCAAAAACCAGCATGAAATTCAAATTTATTTGTAACTTAACATCAAAATGCTTCATTTGGGCTTCCCTGTCTATTTTATCTTTACTTTTATAGTTCCATGTGCACCGCCTAACCAAAGGAAATAAAATTCATGTGTTTACATTAAAAAATAATAAAAACTATAAAAGAAAAAATAAGTTAAGAGGTATTAATTAGATCCAAAAATACTCAAATTTGATCTACTAATATAAAATACCAAATAATTATGTAAAAAATAGGGTACTTATTTTTCATACAATACATTAAATTTGAAGTGAGCATATTTTGATAAATAATTATATGAAACTATTTTCTTCAATAGTATTGCATGATTATAGTCAAAATGACAAATGAATATAATCAACTCAAGCAATCAAGTGAAGAAGTAGAAGTGACTCACCAAAACAAAAAGAAGAAGAAGTGCTTTAGGAGGAATGTGGAATAAATTGCTTCTGCCGACGACATAATTAATAGCACCCACCAATACCGTTTGACCTTTCTGACATGGACAAGGAGCTGGAAACGTATGACTTTTCGTCCATTTGAAGGGCCTTTCTCTCTTGTGGCCTAGAAAAAGAGCTCTTCGTATCCTTTTTTTAAATGTCGCTAAATTAGTGAATTATAATTAATAAAGGGATTAAATGATAAATTTGCCTTAAAAATTTTCCACGAGCAGAAATTGATATTCTTAACTTTTGACTAATACAATATTATTATCTCAAAAATTTTAAAAATTGTGCAATATTATTCTATTGTAATGCTTGACTATTGTTTATGGTTATTTTAAATGTTAAACGACAATTTTTCTTCCTAAATTTGTCTTAAAAATAATTTGATATTCTAAACTTTGTATTGATGTAATATTAATGAGTTATGAACTTTTAAATTTTTTTAAAAAAAAAGATCCAACATAACTTGCCATAATCTAAATTAAAAGAAAATTTTAAGTTAAATTGCATTGAAAGTCTCTAAACTAAAATTCAAGTTAGTTTGTGTTACCCATGCCATGGACAAGTACGAACACATTGGTATTTAATCTGGTACAAGTCAAGAACTCTCGGGGGCAAAACAAGGGCAAATCTGAATTTCAAAAGAAAGTCCACAAAGCGCTTGAGGTAGAATTAATTTTGTGTCACAATAATCTCGAGTAAGACCTTTTTATCAAAATCCAAAAATATAAATTATTTTTAATAATGATAATAAGTTGTTAGATTTTTTTTCTTATTTAAATATTAATAACTCAAAAATATTAAGCTTATAAAAAATTTAAAATATCAATTGCACCATTTCTAAAACTTACTATAGCATAATATTTCACTGTTCAAACTTAAATATACTTTTTTTCATTTAAAAATGTAAGATATTTTTAGAAGAATTAGATGTTCAAAAATATAAAATATTTTTAATTTTTAAAGCTTAATCATTATCTTTTTTTAAAAACAGTATCCTCATTGAATAGATCGTTTTATATAGTTTTACAGTAAAACACCCTATTAAATAAAAATAAATATGAAAAAATATGATTAATTTAAAAATAAGTAATTACTCCATCTGTTTAAAAATGTAAACTATTTTTTGAAGAGTTAAATGGTCAAAAATATAAGACATTTTTAATCTTTTGAGGTGTAATCATTGTCTTTTTTTATAGTGACTTTATATTTATCATAAGATATTTAATAGGAATAAATATAAAAAGATATAATTTATTTAAAAGTAGTTAATTATTTTATTAAAGTAAAATTTAATTAAAAATCTCTTATATTTTTAAAGGAATGGTGTATTTTATTAAGGATGAAATTTTATTAAAAATATTTTAAATTTTTTAATTGAGGAAGTACGGGTTATATATTAAAAAAAACTTTTTGACAAATTTACTTTTTAACTCAATGAATAAATAATAGTAAAATGAAAAGGTCAAGTTATGATCCATCTCCACGTGCTTGGATCGTGCCTTCCTTGCCAGCTATCCGCTGACAGATCTGTCCGCACGTCACATGCATCTGTGTCGTTCTCGAAAGGTTAAATTGTAGAAACAAATAAAAAATTAAATAAAAAAATATCTTTTTCTTTTACTGACATAAAATATTGGTACTTTCACGGTTTCACCGTTTTTTATTTTCTTTTTTACATGATTCATGATGCACGATATATTATTATATTTATAATTATGATTATGTGGCCATGCACGCAGCTTGCATGGGATGTAGGCTGCTTAGCTTGTAGTTATATCTCTAGCCTATTATTTAATATATAGACTAATGTCTACATTAATCTTAATTATAAATTAATTTTTGTCGACAAAATTATAAATTAGGGTGTGCATATTAATATCAATTACATAAATTTACAATAAAAATTATTCTGTTGACCAATCTTTATTAGCAGCATTAGCATGGCTCAGTCTTCAAAATTCCTATAATTTTCTAATTACATTAATATACAGATGTCTCCCCAATTTCAAAAATAAAAGAAAATGTTTTTTGCCGCATAAAATAAAGGATCTAAAGGCTGATAAAAAAATTTAAAATCAAAATAATCTAAAATAAATTTATAGGTTACCATTCATCTACTGAGTACTAATTAACTTTCATATTTTTTTATAAGGCATTTTTAATTTTTTAAGATGTAATCATTTTTTTTTAAAAATACCCATATTAAATAAATTATTTTATATCTATTTTAGAGTAAAATACCCTATTAAATAGGAGTAAATATTAAAAGATATGATTAATTTGAAGACAAGTAACTGCTTTATTAAAGAATGAAATTCAATTAAAAATGTCTTACATTTTTTAATATAGGAAATATCAAATAAGGATAAAAAAATTCTAAAATATCACTATAGGATCAAAAGAATTATTTGAAAATAATTTTATATGAAAAAAGACTATAATACCCCTACTTTTTATTTGTAAACTTGTCAATTAGCTAATGATTTTTTATTGGATGTGAATTGATACTTGTTAATTAATGAATGGCTCTTTATTAAAACATGATATATCTTTATCCCTTCCATAGCCAGGCTCTTTTAAATTATTGAACTTGTCAATTAATAAATGACTTCTTGTTAAATGCGAATTGGTGTTTGTTAATTAATAAATGACTACTTGTTAAAATATTATATATACTAATTATCCCTTCACACAATCAGTTTTTTTTAAATTCCTGAATTTGTTAATTAGGGAGTAGTTTTTTATTAAATGTGAATGGATACTCATTAATTATTGAATATCTACTTATTAAAACATGATCTATACTTATTCCTTTCCACAAACAAACTCTTTAAAATTTTTAAACTTATCAATTAGTAAATGAATTCTTGTTAAATGCGAATGGCTACTTGTTAATAAACAAAAAATAAAGATATTATAATCTTTTCTCATCAAAAATTATTTTTAAATTAGTCCATTGATTCTGCAGTGATATTTCAATTATTTTTGTCTTTGATATTAATTATACTAAGAAGCATTTGAATGTTATTTTCTCCAATTTTTTTACCTCCAGAGCATCCGAACGTTCTTTTGTTTTGTTTTTTGTTTTTTCTTTTTTGGCCAATTAGAGTATCGGAACCTTGATCATCACTTTTGGGCTCATCTCATTTCACATCATCCATATATCATGAATTAGTCTCAATTGGTATTTTTTAATTTAAATATTTGTTATGCAAATGAAAAGTAATATCATATATTCTCTGAAATTGAACAATAACTAAAAAGTCCTATGCAAAACTTGTTAAAAAGCAAACACATAAAATAACTCGTAAGTTTCCAATTTAACTCATCAATATTGACTAGTGCAAATTATTTTTTTAAATCGTGTGATAATTTACAAGTTCTCCAATACTTATGAGTCAAACTGATAATTTTATAACTTATTTTGAGTTTTATTTTTGCACAAATTCATCAAAATAAAAATTAGTGGTAACTTAATTTTGGGGGACTTATTTAATTAATGGAAAAATTGCTCCCAAGTCCTACACAATACTATAAACTACACAAAAAAAAACCCCATAAAATTCACAAATCACTAACAAGTCCCAAGTCCCTAAGGTGTAAATAAGTTTTTAAATACAATTACAAAAATACTCTTGGTTTTTTTTTTAAAAAAAAGGCACCCTTCCACCAAGGCCGCTGGCTGATCACCAGAGTTCCATTGTCAGCACCAAACGGTTATCGAAGCTCTGATGTCGACAAGTGAATTTTTGGAGATGATGAGCATGAGGAGATTAACAAATTTAGTATTAATTTTAGTATGAGATTAAACACTTTATTATAAAAAATTGACAACTAATGATCTTATGAAATTTACTAGTCGTCATTAATTTGCATAAGAAAAGGAAGAAACTTATTCTTATGTCAATAGCGCCAATGACAATTGTCCTATTATAATTAACAAATTTAGAATTGGAAATTAACAACTAATCATATAAAATTTACTAGTCATCATTTGCATAAGAAATTAACAACTATATATATATATATATATATTTGTGCATATATTGTCAAATGTATAGCTAAGGAAGAATTAGTGTCAAGTCCCACACAGTATTTTAATTACCCTACTAAAGTCCCATTAAATCCATAAATTATTACCGAATTTCAAGTCCGTTAAATGTAAAAAAGTTTGTTCGTGCAATTACAAAAACACCCTTATCTTATTTTATTTTTTTAAAAAAATATAACTCATCCGCTCCTGATAACTACCTTCCCTAAAAATTCACTTGTCAAAGTTCTAGTGACCATCTATAGCCAACGGATGGCCAAAAATGGTGGCTTCAGCAGGCGCTTTGTCAATTGGCATTTTGTTGATATAGCCTTCAGCATATTGGTGGGGTACTTTTTTCCTTTTTATTAAAAATCAAGAGTATTTTCATAATTGCATTCGAAAACTTATTTACACTTTGGGAACTCAAGACTTGTGGGTGATTAATATATTTCATGGGAATTTTGTGTAATTTATGGTTTTCTGTGGCACTTGGGAGTAATTTTCACTTTATTAATTTCTTAGTCTGAGGCTTTTTTGTCATTTCTCCTTTCCTTTAATAATTCTTGTCGTAAAGTTAGTCCAATAAAGAACCATGTTGGTCAAAAAAAAAAAAAGTAGAGTAAAGAACCATGGTTATGTTAGTAAAAGAGGACAGTAGAAAGGGAGTAGTGGATGACAGTTAGCCAAAGTCGTTGGCCCTTGGTCGTTAACAGATGGGCGCTACTATAATCTACAGGCAGGTGCACGTGGTGTCGACGTGGTTAATGATATGCACGTTGAGGCCCATTTTTACATATTACCAAAAAAAATTAAATTAAAATTAATAAAATTGACAATTATAAATTCCAAAATTCACATGAAGAGTGTTTTTGAATTCAAAACGCCGCGGGATCGCTTCTGTCATGATGGCCTCATTTTTTCTGTGTTGTTGCGCACACCCACTAATCATTGTCTTCATCCATAGTGTTCACATATTGGATGATTAATTTTCAAACACTTCCACTTTTAATTTTTCATTTATAATGTGATAAAATATTGTTATTAGGAAAAATAAGTGCTCATTCATTAACGATTGGTGTCACTTACAAATGGTCCCTATATCTACAATACAATGAAGGACATTTCCAATAGCGTACGTAACATTCAAAAATTTATTAACGATTTGAAATGAAGGAGTAAGAATTAATTGGGATTAAATTAAGAGTTTAATTTGATGATGAAAGAGGTTTGAATTAGTCATTTTGGGATTAGGGATGGTCGAGCCTGGATAAGAGGCTCGAATAAAGTTGCAAATGAGACAAAAGTATAGGATAGGGTTAAACATGTAGTCCAAATGCTCAATATTATTTGCCCAGCTCAAAAAAAGTAATTAATGTTGCCTGAAATCTTTTAAGCATTGTTGAGCTAGCTTGAAGCTCGGGTTGAACAGAGCTTATGGCCAACATTTGACTATATCACCTAGCCTAGCTAGATGTGTTTACTTGTATTTATTGTTATGTTTGATGTTGAACAACTATGAAGTATTGATACTACAAATTGTTTATTTAATATCAATACTCACCAATACTTTTTTGATATGTATTTTTAAATTATTTGAATATTACTTTTAATTTAAAAATTTTAATTTTTGATATATATCCGATATTTCTTGTGAGTCAATACTTTAAAGAAACAAGTTTTTTGCATAGCTTTACTCTTCATCATGTTATGGAAGGAATCAGAGCACTTACTCATTCATCTATTTAATAAAAAGAAACAATATGAATCCTAAAAGGGCAAAAGATTAGTTTGTATTCATACTAATTTACAACTCTTGTCTAGGAAAAGTGAAGAATACAAACAAGACAAGTCTAAGACGTGAAACATGAGTGGAAATGAATGGGATGACCTTGATGGTATTGAAATTTTGAAAATTTCAAACTTATTTCTTGACGAACTAGATATAAAAGCTATTCGTTTTTTAGATGATGGATGAAGAGAAGAAAATATTAATATTATATCATCTATACTTATTAGTAGGGACTAGGCAGTAGAAAATTATATATGGATAGAATAAAAGGACAATTAATAATTATGTTTTGCTGATACTATTATAAAAGGCTATATATGTATGCTAGTTTGGATATATTCTTAATTAAAATTATATTTTTAATATTTTTATGAATTTTTTTATAAATATACATACATGTATAGAAAATGTACTACTGTATCCTATATTTTTAAAAATTTCACAATATGTTTGTATTATCAAGTTTATTGTTTTGAAATTTGAATGATGAATGTTCGATAAAGAACATTATAGTTTATATACTTTTTATGAATGCAGACATTATGTTTGTGCTGTATTGTTTGTATAATTGTATTATCTATGTTGGATAATTAATGTTAGACAATCAGTTTATATTATTATTTGTTAGTGTCATATGCTTATAAATGTTTATCATTTTTATTGTAATTGGTTCAATAATTCCATATTTTCATGTTCATGTTTGGATTACTTTTTTAAAATTTTGATTGTTGTTCATAATTTCATGTAAAATCATTTTTGGAGCCAAACTGAACATCTCAACTCAACCCTACCTATCCAATTATGGGCATTTTTCAAGCATAGGTGGGCATGAGGCTTAATTTCACACCCGAATGGGGTTTATGATTGGGCAACAAGCCGCTATAGTTTAAATTTTGTTAAAAATACTTATTTTAAAAATAAAATTAACAATTATGTGTGTCTTTACACTATACATATTCAAAGCAATAAGAAAGAAGATTAGAGACCATCTTCGAGGAATAATTCTTCTAAGTTATAATTTTTCCACCATGTAGCATACAAAAGAATATATAAAGCCTATACAGAGACTATTCATCGTTAACAAATAACAACACTAATTTTCTCATAAAAAAAAACACCAATTTTCATTGAGAAGACAATATTACAAAAAGGGCTTCCTATAAAAAAATTTGATTGACAGAAAGTCGAGTGAAATGTTGTAGTTATGGAGCTACTAAGAATATATCTGCTCTGGAATACGGGTGCATTGTTATAAGTCTTATATCAAGTAACTTGATAAGATAGGTTTAATTTATAAGTTCAAAGGACTTTCTTACTTAACAAGTTTTTCTTTTTTGGAATGAATTATTCATCTAGATTTGTGCCCATATCATAACAATTTCACATATGCATATCTACTAAATATTATTGCCTGTAATTCCTCCTAGCTAATGAATTATCCTCACGACTAGCTGTATTGTTACGTTGTTGAGTTCTTGCTTCTACCTATATGTGCATTTCTTCCTTTCCAAGTATCATAAACCATAAATGCAAACCCAGAACGCGCACGCGCACGCACACACTCACATAACATTTACTTAATACAAGTGTTCTTCTTTATTAAAAAAATAATTTTTCCATCTAAAACATATTGACTTGCTAAACTATTTGGGAACATGATTTTCATCCAACCAATGAAAAATTTCCAACAACAAGTCATTGTTCACCCATTGACATTGGGAAAACGAAAATGTTCAACATATTCTATCAAAACCCCAAAAAAAAAAAAAGGATTGATCAAAGGAAAATGAAATGTGAAACACATTTAAACGTACCATGTGTGTCAAATGTCAAGTAACCATCTTGAGGTCTAAAACGCGTCATTTATTGACAAAAGCAGTGAGTTCAATCAAGATTTGAACCAGACAAGAAGATGGCAATAATCTAATCAACCCATGTGCATTGTACTAATAACCTTCGTAGGAAAAAAAAAATTACAAGAAAAGCCAAGAAAAATTCAACCCTTCAATTTTCTCATTTCATTGTTTCCACACAATTAACTTTATATGTTCATATTGTGTCACATTTGAACTCAATGATCTATATATGTAAAGTGATATCAACTAAATCAAAAAACAACTGTACGTATGAGGCTTCACATTTTCTAATGCGCGAAAAGAGGAGAAATAAATTGTCAGCTGAAAATTGTGTTCATACTTTGTTTCATGTGATCATATAGGAGTTTGAATTTTTTTGATCAGTTAGTATTGTATAACATAACGAATCAAGATTAGAATCTCAGTTGAGAGAGATGTTCATATTTCATGCTTAACTATATCTCAAACATAATTTTCTTTAATAAGAAGATACATATAATGAGCAATCAGAAAAAATAATTAGACAATAAAAAAGAAGACACATATACAAATATGAAATTTAAATTTGAATGCTTAATGTACTTTTTTTGAAAATAAAAAAAGGCTAAAACCTATGTGACAGTTGAATCGAATATATGGACAATAACGTTTTGGCATTCCATATTATACTCCGATCCCTTTAATTTCTCCATTATAATTGCGGTTTTTAGGGGGGAATGTGTTTTTTAAGTTGTACTCCCTCTTGTCTAAATATAGACACACTTAATCAAGGATTAAGAAAAATAGGGAAAATTTATTTATATTATTAAATAAGGAAAAAATAGAACTATTGGCGGCGATTACCCCCAATTAAAATCAATTTATTTTAATTATCCTTAATTTCATTTTTAATAATATCTCGCTACAATATACTAATTAATAAGGGAATTTGTGAAATGAAAAAAAATAATGCTATTTACGTTTTACAAAGTGTCATACATTTTGAACCAACTAGTAGAAAATGTCATATATGTTTAGACTGAAGGAAGTAGAGAGTATCTTTTTAGAAATTCCAAAACAGGTTTAATGAGACTTTTCGGGTTTTACCCTTGGAGGAATTTATACTATTTCAATTTCTAGCATAAGACACATTTAATTACCGAGCATCAATGAAGAGTTGTTAAGTCAGCAATTTTGCTTGAAAATAGAGTAAATTTTTAATTTTATCCTTATTTAAAGAAAAAAAATTTACATTTGATTTTTATATTTTTTTTTTATAGTTAATGACTTAAACTTAATTCTGATTATTAAGTGTTCATATATTATGCTGGCTGGGAAAGAAAAATAAAGGGAAGAGAAAAGTGGAAGAAAAATTATACTTGTCCTACTTAGTTATGAGGAAATAAAATGGAAGGAGTGTGAGGGAAATATGAAAAATACACATGAAAATTCAAATACTTTTTCCTTTAACATTTTTTTTTCAAATATGAAGAAATTTTGACGAGAAAATTTCTACCTCTAAATTTACCTATGAATGTTTTCCATTTCCCACGTCCTCCTTACTCTCTCTATCTTCATCTTAGATATGGTTGTACTTTAAAATTTTTAGATTATTGTATATTTAATAATTTTATAAATAAAATTTAAAATTAGATAAAATATTTGCAATAAATATATTTTTATTCTCTCCTCTAATTTTCTTCCCTTTTTTCTCTTATTTGCCAAAACTGCAATAACAAAAACCAAAATGAGTATTTATTTTTATAAGTTTTAAAGGCATTAAATAAGGAGAAAATTTGATAAGATATACTCTCTTCGAACCACAATATATGGCATTTTTTAAAGTTTTTTTTTATTTAAAATATAGGGCATTGATAACTTTTATAATTATTTTTCAACTACAACCCTACTTCATTTATTATTCTTTTTTTTAAAGAATAATGCCATTAAAATTTTAATTATCACTGTCAAAGCACTTATATAGAGTATTTAATGAAACTAAATTGGAAATATGTAATTTTTTTAATAAATTAAGATTTCAACAAATATTTTTTTAGAATGATGAATTAATTATCAATACTTTATATTTTAGTTTGGAGGGAGTCCATTCCAAATTATAAGAAACTTTTAGTCAAAATTTCACATACTAATAAACCTCATTAAATATATTTAACAATATTTTTTCAGAATAAAAATATAAATATTTAAACATACCTTTCATTTAATATCTTGAAAAGAGAGAGATAAAAATTAAATAGAAATAGAGAAAAGGGTATATTAGTATAGCCTTCTTAATGAAACATTAATATTTTCAAGATATTTTATATTTTGAGATGTCAAATCTCCTTTAAAAATATCTTATAATTTTGAATAAAAGAGGTTTATTTTTAGGTTATATATATTTATTATATTCTCAATTCTTAATTTATATTCAATAATTGTAAAAGATATATATATATACTCCCTCCATTCAAAAAATATAAAGTATTTTTTGAGGAGTTGGATGTTAAAAAATGTAATATATTTTTAGTTTTTTAGGGTTAATCATTGTTTTTTTAAAAAAATATCTCTATTAATAATAATTTTATATTTATTATAATTATTTAATATAAAATAAATATAAAAAAAATAAAATTAATTAAAAAATAATAATTATTTTTAAGTAATAAAATTTAATTAAAATTTTTATATTTTTAAATAAAAAGGAGTATATAAGATGGGAATAATATTGCCCATGCTCATCAAGGCCATTAATTCTGGGATGGGAAGCATGAGGACACCACTAACCACTTGGTGGCGTAGGAAGTGGGAGCCATCACTGATCACCAAGCTGTTTGGTCAAACAATGCCCGAGACAATCTTGCCGTGTCTTGGCAGCGCACCTACTTGCTGCCCCTGCTCTGACCTACCTTCTCCACTTGTCTCTTTGTTCTAGGCTCTTTCTTTTTAAAAAAATTAAAATTTCAAAATCGCATAATATAAAAATTTGGCTCTAGTTAATCCCGTTGAGTCAATAAAACTATTAAATTAGTGTATTATTATAATTAGTTGATCACAGTTTAATTACAATCTTAATCATTGATTTTGTAATTAATACCTTATTGATTTTATTTTCTACCAACCATTACCAAATCATTGCTACTTCTCTAATTTTATTTATAATTACTTTTAATATGTTTCATCATATAAAAAATTAAAATTATTCAATATGTTTTAAATTTAATAAATTTTTAATTTTTTTTATTAAATATATATATTTTAATAATATATTTTTTTTAATATTTAATGGAGGTTAAAAGAAAAATTTTGTAATAAAAATTTAATAACATGATTTATAATAAAATTAAAAAAATTTTTCTTTATTTATTTATAAATAAAACTAAAAGGAGTATTATTCAAGGATTGAAACTCTACTCACAGACGGAGCTCCATCACATTAATATTTATTGATTGTGTAGAGATGGTGAATCTTGTCACTCACTCTTCTTTATGCATGCATCCCTTTAGAGATTATTAATTATGCTAGATTTCTTTTATCAAAAATAACTCTATTACACTTTCATTTATGTTAGAGAAGTTAACGTTTGTGCTCATTTGTTAGCAACTAATGGGCTTGATTTATTAGAATTTTTTTTTCTTTTAATTGACCACCTTTTTTACTATTGGTAGGTGGATGATGATAAAAAGAGATCCTTTCTGTTCTAATTTGCTGAACCTTAATTGTAACGTTTACAACTTTGAATTCAAAAATAAAAATTATTATCATAAATTAAAAGTGTTTGGTTCAACTAGTAAAAAATATATATAAACTTAATTTGATGTCTCCAGTTTTTTTTTAAACAGAAGGTTAAGATTTTATTTTTCCGCCAAAAGGTTCTAAGATTAAGTTCATGTGAAGCAAGTAAAATAAAATGTCTTTCAAACAAGCGCATGGCTTTTGGAGCCAAACCTGATTTTAATTTATAATCCCTTAAATCGTAAGTGGCAAATATATTTCCAACAAATTATCTAATGAGGTGACTAATATATAGGGAAAAAACAATATTAATCAAAATCAATGTAACTCCATAGGAGACCAGAGGCGCTAAAATATACTCTCTATTTAAAAATGTAAGGTATTTTTTGAGGATTAAAGTTAGATTTAAAACATGTTAAGACACTTTTTAATTCTTTGAGGTGTACTATTATCTTTTATTTCAAAAGTGCCTCTATTGATAATACTTTATTGAAGGTGAGATTCGATTAAAAATACCTTACTTTTTTTAAACGGAGAAAGAATATGTGTTAATAAAAAAAGTAATTTCCTTTTTTATTATACGAGAATTTTATGAAGGTTCTCTTAATACTATCGTAATATACAACAATCTATTGCATATATAGAGTATTTATTTTAATTTCATATTTATCCTCATTGAGAAAAGAGAATGATATTTATGATGAACTCCATAAATAAGTGTATTTAAAAAAAATGCATTCGTAACATATTTGTTGCATCTAGTTAATTTTAATTAATTCTTTGTTTTTAATTATTCTAGTATGTATTCATTATAAAAAGGACCCGAGTTAGTAACCTTCTATTTTGTTAAAAATGAAACATTGTAATGTTAATCTAGTAATGAACGGCGTGAATTATCTTAAATTGTGTATACACATGCACGCAAGCCTGACCGGATAAACAAAAGAAAACGCACGTAATTCAAGAATTAAACATAATTATGTAGTGTTTATTGATTTTCTTAAATAATAAAGTAATTATTTGTACTCTAATTTTCATTTTATTTTAAATATATTTTATAAAATATCAAAAACAATTATTAACCATTCCTAATATGGTGAAATAAATAGTATATTATTTTAATATATAGTTACTTCAATATATTTAATATTAATGAATTATACATAATGTTAAAAAAATTGCAATGAAGATATGATGATATTAACTATGTAAAACATTCTTGATTTAGTTTTTAAATAATATATATTTTTTAGATATCATATATATTGTTGATAATTTTAACAATGAAATGGGAGAAAAGGCCAAAGTATATTAAGATTTTATTAAGGAATTGGTCCTATAGATACAAATCAACCCAAGTCATCTAGTTTTAACAATAGCTATAAAATATCTATTAATAATTATAAGACATCTATAAAAATATCTAACTAATAGTAATTTTAAACATATTAAATTATGTGATATAAAAGTTACAAATTACTCCAGGATCATAATATCACACATTTTTAGATGCTACATTTGGTCCAACATATAGAATATTAAAAAGGTTTTATGTATATTTCTTTCATTTAAAAATATAAGGCATTTTAATTTTTTAAATATAATCATTATCTTTTTTTTAAATGTCTCTATTCATAAATGACCTTATATTTATTGTAGAGTATTTAATAAAGATAAATATAAAAAATATAGGATTAATTTAAAAGTAAGTAATTATTTTATTAGATTAAAATTTAATTAAAAATACTTTATATTTATTATTGGAAGGAGTATATATTTTCAAGTACACTATTATTTTATTATATTTTACTCAAGTGATTAACGAGAATATTTTAAATAAATCAAGTATTATATTTAATTTTTTTTATTTATCAGTGCAATTAAAAAGATATAAAAATTTTGGAAAAAAATTAAAATTTTGACCAATTTTTTTAAAATATAAATTAATTAGTAATAATTTAATACTGAGTAGAAACACATCACACTAAGTAATAATAGTAATTATTAAGATGGAGGGAGGGAATTATATTTCTTTTTCTTTTTAAATTTATAAGACATGTCAAGTGGCAGTCACGTAGGCTGAACACTAGCATGTAGCATTTCAACAAAACAGTAGCACGTAGCATTAATTACCACATGCATCATTTCTCACAAAATCTTATCGGCCATGTTTCCTTTGTTCCCGCTGTGTTTTTAAAAAAGGATTTGGTCTTGTATGTCACGTGAATTTTAAAAGTTGAATTTAATCATGTATAAGTTATAAGATATATAATTCATTATAGATTTTTTTATTTTTAGATGAAATTAATATTAAAATTTATATTAATAGATTACATTAACAATATAAAATGATATTTTTCATTTCTGAAAATAAAAAATTCACAAAATATTTCCCAATCATCTTTTGGGATTAATTTTTATCCAAAATAATTATTTTTTTGAAAAAATACAAGATTAATTTTATAATTTATCTTCAAAATATAAATGAAATTTTTATACTACATGTATTTAAAAAATAATTATTCGTACGTGTATTTTAAATTAATTGTGCTCTCTTGGCTGGGGAAAAAAAAAACGTTAATGTGCTCCATCCTTAAATCAGCCAAGCTATGATCTAATTGAAACTTCATTTTATGTTAAAAAAAGTCTTAAATTAACTTACCTTAAAAAATAATTTCTTGTGGAAAGAGTCTAAGAAAACTTTCACCTAGTCAAATAAATGCATGGTTAAGACACTGAATTAATCAAAGGGTCAAAGATCACTATTTTTCTAAGCCATTAGTAAACTGATTGTCATACTTGCCCACATGCATTATAACTAATCAATCAATGTAGTTGTTACCGTCCTTTTTAAATTAAATATAACATTAGTCATTGACTTTGACCAGAATGCATATGACAAATCCCAAGAAATTTATAAAACAAACGGTGGATTTTTTCCCCTGGCGAGAACCAGTCGGTGGATTTGAAAGTATACAAATTAAAAAGGAGAAAATGTAACAGTAAATCCTGTATTCTCTCTAAGACATTTTTATAAATCATTCCCTTAATAAAATATTTATTTACTTTAAAATTAATCATATCCTTTGATATTCACCCCTATTAAATACTCTATAATAAATATAAAGTCATTATCAATAGGTACACTTTAAAAAAAAATAATAATTATACTTTAAAAGATTAAAATACCTTACATTTTTAATATTTAACTCTTTAAAAAGTGCTTTACATTTTTGAACGGAGAAAGTATTGAACTTGTATTGTCTTTTCTTTGTAGATCCTATTTTGTTATTCTTAATTAATCTCTTTAATTTGATAATTGTCTACAATGTTAGTTCTTACAGTTTTAAAAGATAGATCAAATTAAAAGGACTAGGATAAATGAAATAAAATTATAGAGATTAAAAACAAATTTATGGCAATCAAAATATAGAGACTTACTATTGTATTTTCATAAATAAAACAAACATGGTCTCTTGCATGGCCACCGTAATAAAGAAGTCGTAATATTTATGGTTGCAAAATTTTCCGTTGTTATAAATATTATCGTTTGTTATGTACTATTTTATGTGTTGCATTATGATTAAAGGGGGTTAGGGTATTTATATAAATCTTGATATGAGTAATGTTATTTTTTTTTAATTTCATTACCTGTTTTATATATCTTGAAAAAATTGGAGTATTATTACTCCCGCTAGACTAACCTAGTACCCCTCTCTATGGAGTCATTATTACCAACAACAACTTCACAGATACCTTGTAGATGCATTTAGCATATTCATTTAACATAAAGTGACTGCATATTTTAGAATTTAAACTTGAAACTTTGAGATAAGTTAATTTAATTTCTTCCACTAGTGTTGAACCAAGTGCCGTCCATGATATGAGTAATGCTATTGTTTATTGCTTATGAACAATTAATGCATCTCCCCATATTTTCTATATTTTATATTAATCATTAATTATATATATATATATATATATATCACATTCTCCTAAGAATTGAATTTATCATCTTTTAAAATATACTGGTTACTGAAAAATTAAGTCGGTATAATCATATAATCTTCATGAAGAATCAATTACTTTGAGTGATCTTTTTGAGTAATTGAACTTGCATGCAAAAACACAAATTTTAATTTAACGTTCAAAAAAAAAATCCTGGATGTTACTTCACAAAAAACGACAGAGAATTAAGTCATGCATCATAGACATAAAATGGGCAGATCTCTTTTAGAGTGTATCACATGAGATAATATATTTTGAATTTTTTAAACTATTAGCAATTAACACATCAATGATGCACTTACATCCTACGGTTCATGTGCCTTCCAATTTGTCGCTGTTTAATGACTATGAGCTTTATATATCTAATATTTATCGGATTACCATATATCTCATTGATAATAGAAGTGTTATTAAATATTTGGTGGAAAAGAAATACTCTTCCAAGTAGCCTTGCAATCTTATGAGAATGCATATTAGTGTTGCTCTCATTCCTCTCAAGTCAATGCCCCTTAAGATATCAGTGTTCTTGGCAACACATCTTCTTGTTGTTCAAAATTGTAGGTGATTACAAAGAATCATTATGAGGTGATGCGTTTGCATGAAATTTTTGTAGAATTACATAAAATTGATAATTTCAAAATAATACAAAGCTAAAAGAAATCCACGTGTAAGTTGTAAAATTTAAAAAAAAAAAACCAACCAAACCTCATCAATTAATATTATATAATAAGATGATGATTTGGATATACCTCCCGATGATATGAGACCTTAGATGCTTGAGGACGTGACTGGCCTGGGAGGATGGAGACTCTGTGGAGCAAGTCCTGCAACTTGTTTAAAATTTTTTATTTTATTATTATGAGAATTGATATTTTATAAAACATATTTTAAAAATAAAAATAAAAATAAAAATATGTATTTTTTTGCGTTCTTCCTCATTTTTAAAAAAATAATCTCAAAACACTTAAAAAAATATTGATTTTTTGCATTCAGAATAATATTGATTTTTTTGTTCCTCAGAACACTTTTTAAAATATATTGTCAAACAAATTTTTTTATTTCTCATTAAAAAAAAAAAACTGTTTTTAAAATAGGTTTTCAAATAAGGTCCTAGTTTTTGTTCTAAAAAAAAAATACTAGATGACGATTTTTTAAATATACGTTTATATAATTGTTGATTATTGATATTATATTGATATGTTCTTTCTTTCTTTGTTTTTTTTAAAGCTAAATTGTCTTTGAAGTATGCAAGAAATGAATAAGTCATTATATATGAAAGATTTGCTTATTCTCTATTTTATATCCATTTTTAAATTGTGTATATGCAGTGGTAACAATATTTTCTCCCCTTGTATATGACGCTGATCACTTCATTTCCTCTCTGTCATATGTATTATTCAAATTATACCTGAATCATTCAAATTCCACATTTTAACAATTTATTAAAATATATTAAACTAAAAAATGAAATAAATTTAAATCCTTCACATCTGACTTGAATTGTCCAAATTAAAAAGAACGAATAAAATGAAAAAGAAAATGCAAGGCCAATAAAAATAAAATAGAAATATCATCCCGCTTCTTAATTTATATTTATTATATTTCTTTTTTTAATTATAAGGATTCGAATTATAAATCTTTTCTCCAAAATAAAGCCACAGCATCCTTCTCAAAATAATATTCATTATATGGTTATAAGTTAAAAATAATAATTTTTAATGTTGTTTTGGACATGAAAGTTGCTACTATTACTACCTCGAGTCCATCTAATATAACATTGATAACTATTTGATGATTTTTAAAAAATTGGGTTAAAAGCTTAATATTTTTTTTAAAAAGGTAAATGGGCAAATCATCCTCTATATTTTGAATTTAGTAGCACGATAAATTTTAAACTCATATGTTGTATAAATAGTTCCTTCAACTTTAAAAAACGATATAATCTGACTTTTATCATTAACAAAAGCTAACTATGACAAGTAATTGATTAAGAATAACAACAAAAAGAACTCAAAAATCATGAAAAAGATCCCAAATTTTTGTGGTCCTTTTATATAATTTTTTGGATCATTGTATGAAATTTTTAGGTCCTTTACTATAATTTTATGAGTTTTTCATAATATAATTTTTAGGCCCTTTTATGTTAATTTTTATTAACTATCAGTCAAAGTTAATTTTTGTTAATAGCAAGGGTCATATTGTACTATTTTTAAAAAGTTTACTAATAATGTAATTGAAATTTCAATGGGTAATTAAAAAAAAATTAGCGAAGTAAGGATATATTGAAAAAAGTTATTAGAACTATGAAATCTCCTAAATTTTGAACCAAACGTATTCCCTCCGTTTAAAAATATATGACCTTTTTTGAGAAATTAAATGTTAAAAAAGTAAGGTATTTTTGATTTTTGAAATGTAATCATTGCCTTTTTTTCAAAAGTGTCCCATTAATGAATGACTTATATTTAGTATAGAGTATTTAATAAGAATGAATATAAAAAGATAAAGTTAGTGTGAAAGTAGGTAACTACTTTTATTGGAGAGTGAGATTTAATTAAAATGCCTTATTTTTACCGAAGAGAGTATTTTTTAAAAAATACCATATATTATAATAAGAGGAAGTCATTTATAAACACATTTGTAAATACTGCAAGTTGTAAACCTATGTTAACTAGTATAAGTTTTTCCATCACAACTCATCTAAACCTTATTATTACTTATTATGTTTCAAATATACCCCTCTGGTTTTGTTTATAAGACATATTCTGAAGTAGAAGTTTTTTAGTTCAAAATATAGGAAATCTATAGTAATTAAATCACTTTCCAATTTTATCTCTTATTGATTAGCGTGAAGATATTTACATATAGTTATATTATATTCAAAATCAAGGATAAAAATGAAAATACATCCTCCTTTTTATGATATTAAGAAAAAATAACTTTTCTTAAGATATGTGAAATAATTAAAAGTGTCTTATAATAAGAATTAGAAAAAGTATTTGTTATTATTCACAACATAGGATATTTCCTAAAATTCTTGTTTAGTCAAAATATAGAGTATTGAGTAGTTTTTATAATTTTCTCTACTATATCCCTACTTTATTCATTATTTTTTTAAAATTGCTTCATCTCCTACTAAAAACAAATAACAATGATGAGTATTAAAAAGGTTAAATTTGAAAAAAATAAAATAAAATTTAAATTATCTACATAATTCTTTCTAAATTATGTATTAAAAAACCATAGTCTTTAGTTGAATTAAAGTTGTAATGATTAATTTTTTTAGTGCTCATTTAGTCAATTTGCTCATCTTCCATTCTTTTGAGTAGTATAGTTATTTTTAGCATTCCAATACTCAGTTTTTTATTTTTAAATAATCATTTTAAATTTTCTAATCATCTTTCATGGTTTCAATGCTAAGATAAATCAAAAAATAAATATTGGGTAAGGGGACAAATATACTCACAAAGTGGTTAGCCAAGAGCATCCAAATTTTAAAGTGAGGAGGAAAAGGACCAAAAATACCCATAATGTTACTTAAGTAAGTTTAAAAGTGATTAGACCGTTAACTTTGATCTAACATTGTTAACTTTAACTGTTAAATACTAACCGTGCATGCCACATGTTAAC
>NW_026555341.1:30749390-30785781 GCF_029017545.1 Prosopis cineraria | reverse complement strand
ATTAATTAAAAGTATTATTTTTATAAAAACAAGGGTATTTTTTAGTAGAGTTCTTTTCCAGTTTTGTCACTGGTCACATCAGTGTCATGGATATTTAAAAAATAAAATAAAATCAGATTCCAAAAAAAAAAAAAAAAACATGTCCTTATATTTTTTTCCGTTTTTCGACGATTGATCGAAGGTTATGGAGTTTGACGATGGGGGAACGGAATATGATGGCGATGGAGATCAGAGTGTGATGGTGCTCGCTGGTAATCTTCTGTCGGAAAAGAGGATTAGCGTTCATGTGATGCTACAGGCATTGCAGAGGGCTTGGAATATCAAGGAAGGATTCGAGAAACTGAAATTCGTAAGAGTTTATTTCTTTTCAAGTTGCCTGCGATTAGTGAGGGTAGACCGATTCTTCGAGGTAAACCTTGGCCTGTACAAGGTCATATGCTCTGTTTATAAGAAGAGGTCAATATGCAACTATTGATGAAATTGATTTCAGTACTTGTCCTTTTTGGATCCAATGCATGATATACTATCAGAAGACATGAACCTAGCGAATACGACAACCTTGGGGGGCGAGGTTTGGTAGAGTAGTAATGGCGGAAGATCCAAACTTGTACGAGGTTTCTTGAGGCTTACAACTTTAATGAAGATTGATCGACCATTAATTGCTGGTTTTGGATGAGGCGACCAGACGGGGTGAGATCGTGAATTAAGGCTAAACATGAAAACCTACCATCTCTTTTTTATAAATGTGGTCGAATGAACCATGACTTTTGAGCATGTAGTGTTGAACGCTTGAGGTTTGAAAACCTTGGTTACATACAGATCAGACTAAGAGTTGGGAGGAAGCTCTCACAGTGTTGGATTGGGATTGGTTTGTAATGAAAGATTGGAACTTACGAAGGAAGGTTGGCTTCAAGATATTATGGAGCAAGCAGGAAGCTCAAACGAAGGAGGTCATTTAAATCAGAAGAATGTGAATGTGGTAGGCAAAGGGAAGAAGTGGGGGAGGCTGTGCTTTCACATCAAGAGAGCAGAGAAGTAATGGAGAAGGAGGGAAATGTTTGAAGAATGATGAAGTGGTTAATGTGAATGTAGTTGTAAGAGAAAAAATGATGGGCCAAGGGGCTCGTGTGTAATTAAAAGGCTTGAAAAGTCAGTACGGTTGTTGATGCTGGGCATGTTAAGGACTATGATAAGTAATGCCGCTTTGGGCTGAATAACGAAGCAAGCAGGGAGTAGTAAGTAAGGATTTGGGCTCTTTGGATGAGGATGAGGTGCTGATGTACATCCGCTTGCGATTGTTCCTTTTGCAGGTGCTGGAACAGTTTTAGAAATTATTAAGAAACTTCAAGACGTGTGATAATGCTTTAGTTGTATTGGCACTCAATTAAATTAAAATTGACTTAATATAATATAGATCAACTTTAGGTAATTTTTTTCAAGAAACAAGTTAGGTTTTATCTTAAGTTCGTTCTATATATTCAATTACTAATGCTAAAAAGATCTAAAACAAAATGTAAGAATTCTACTCTAAAATGCAAATGAGAAAAATGCAATTAATGCAATTAAAACTATCTAGATAGATGCTAATACTTGTTATTAATATCTAAATTTTATTATGCAATGCATGAATCCTAAATTATGGTTGGGGAGGTTTGTGTCAAGAAAAATGAAATGTAAACTAAACAAATTAATTAAGTCGAAAAAAAGATTAATTAACCAAAATTAAGAACATTTTTTAATTCAATTTTGGTAAAGGGAACAATTTAGGATTTCACATGCAGTTGACTTTTCTAACTTTTATAGTTAGATCAAAGGAATTGCTAGGAAGTGAAATTGATAAATTTAATTACCTAATTAATGCAAAAGGAACCGACCATAAGTACAAAGTTTAACACTAATCCATTATAGAACTCATAGTGAAACAAATGCTACAACTATAAATTAGGCGAATTAAATCCATTAAAATTAATGACAATTAATTCAAAATAAATCTAAAAAATATATTAAATTATCTAATTGAACAATTAGACAATTACTAACTCAATTGAACAAATAAGATGTAAAACAAACAAACCATATTTGCAGCAAACGTCACAATGATAATTAAATCAATAGTAAAAACTTAATCATTAATTCAATTGGTAAAGCAAGGGTACATAAGCATAAATTCTTAAAATTCATTCAACTCAAATTTAATCCAAAATTTAAAATATTTACATCCTAGAACTAAATTGTCTTCAAACATTACAACTTAAAATTATTTAAAAATAAATAATTCTAAGTTTTTAAACTAAAAAAATAAATGAAAAATTACTCCTCTACAATCTTCAAGTATATAAACTCTAGGTTCTAGTTTCTTCCATGCTTGTCCCAAGTTGTCTCTGAAGCAAACTTAAGCTCCCATAAATTTTCTTCTTCCCTCAAGCTTGGTGAGTCTCGGCCATGTGAAGATTTAATGAAGATGGAGATTAATCAATGAAAAGGTACGTGAATGGGAGTGGAGGTGATTTGCGGACGTGGCCTTGAATGAGAGATTGGAGATATGAGGTGGCGCTGTCAAGATTACAATGGAGAGGGGGAAAAAAAATTGAGTTGTGGTAGATCTGTGGGGGAAAAATTTGAAAGGGAAAGAGAAGAGAGGATGATGATTCAATGGAGTGGCTATCGCTGATGGGTGGAGAAGAGTCAATGGATGAAGAGGGAAAGATAATGAAGACACTGGAGATTAGGAGCTGCAGCCGAGAGATGGAAAAAAAATAAAAACCAGAGAGAGCTTCCCAGGGAAATTTCAGGTGGCATCTAGTAAAAATTTTTTACTAGATGAATTGAGTTTAGAATGCTGAATGCTAACGGCAGTTCTATTAGCCTACATCTAGCTAGTAGAATGTTTTAGGAGGAGGTGCTAGCTCCATACGCAGGCCAACACACGTGAAATAGAGGAATGGATATTCGTGAGCATCGTACTCACGCTTGTTTCATGAGTTACATGCCTACGTTTATTTCGTAGCTTTAGCCGCGTTTGATTATTTCGTAGTTTTAAGCCATGCTTGTTGGTGACTTATCCTCATGGATTGTGTATCCATGCTTGTTAATCGTTCTAATTAAGTCCCGCTAAAACATGATATTTTGAAAAATTATTATTATTTTAAATTTATTCTAATAAAATAAATTGTTGTTTAATTGTATATGATTTTATATGGTAAATTTTCTTCTAAATTGGATTTAAAAATTTATTATTTTATATTAATTATTTATAAATTTTTCTTGATTATATCATCATTTAAATTCTTTTTGTATATTTTAATTAATTGTATGATTCTTGATAACCTATAAACTTTTAAAATTATTGGTTTATTTCACAATTTTGTTGTGAGCAACTTTGTCATTTATTGATAGTTATAATATGTGATTTAATATTGTATTGATTTATTTTAAACCAAATTTTATTACTTATTACTTTTATATGTTTTATCTATAATTTTTATTGGGACGCTACTCCCTAAAATTTTTTTTGTCTCGGATAATGTAATTGACCTTGCACCTTTTGGTGATCATTAAGGAATTTTGTTGCTTTTGGATGAGCAGAAGCACACTTCAATCATTTATTTTAATGTAAATACTCATTACATTATACGATGGTAGTTAGCACTCCACGTATGCCATAGTTAGGTTCTAGTCTCATTTTATTATTGTGAAATCTGCTAGTGTGGAGTTAAGCATTTTTTTTGTTTGGCTGACAGGTTTGTTATTGTATAAATTTTAAGAGGTCATAATTACAGGGAAGACTTTGTCAAAATTTCTACATAATAGTTAAGACTTTACGAATCTTAAATTTAGATATAGATTATATATCATTATCTTGAATTAATTTTTTAGTTAATTAAAATGGAATGTAAGTCTATCTCATATTCCATGCAGGTTGCACCCTCAATACTAGGGTGTGATAAAAGATTAGCAAAATTCAAATATGTTAAAAATAAAAAAAATAAAATATTCACAATTTAAGCTCAAAATTCCTATAATTAATTCAAAAATATATTATTCTTTAAAATTGATTAATAATTCAAATAATATCTAATAAATCAAAATTAGCCCAAAATTATCCTTAAAATATATGCAAAAGGTGGAAGAAAACATATAAAAACTATGATTTATTAATGTGAATCTAAAAAGGAATGTTGAGGAGGAATTGATGGTGGGAGTAGTTAAGAAAAAAAAAGAATTGAGGAGTGTGTTAGTTATGTGGCCTTGGCAGTGTCAAATATGCCTTGCAAATGAAAAGGGATCATATTAAGAAGAAATCTTTAGCAAGCAAATAGGTAAATTGAAGAGTAAGTTGGGAAGTACAAATAAAAGAAGTACTTGTTTCGTTGCATCATTCAATTATTGAAAAGATCTATCTAGTTGAAAGAATAGAGCGTACGTACAACTCGACTTTTCTCTCTCTTGAAAATCATGCAGCGCCAATGGAAGAATCACTGAATCGGAAAAATGCCATCGAATAGACCCATTGAGGAGCTCTCACCAGATGATCGACTGAAGAAAATAAAGAAGGGGATCAAATAAGATGCCATTATGTCTGACAAAATGGAAGACGTGGAAGGCTGTGTCGAACATGCACAGAAATCTGATGAAGAACAGAGCATTCTGATGAACCAAAAACAGGGGTCCTATAAAGACTCTCTTCTTGGGTTTAAAGGAACTCATTTCAATAGAGTGGCTTATGGATCATCAGCCATGGATAATGATCCTTTGATATCAGATCTTCTTGACCAGCAGTAAGAGATACCTGCACCATCAGAAGAGCTAAAAAAATTGATGAACATCTACCCAGTAGTCTCTATTTCATTAGATGAATTCAATGACTGGTGTCGTCCTTAGAATAATGCCTTAGTTATTACAATACTTGAAACCAAATTCATTCTGCATAAGCTTAAAGAACGACTAAGTAAGCTTTGGCAACTGAAAGATTTTGAACTGATTGATTTGCCAAATAACTACTATGTCGTCCGCTTCACAGATGAAATCAATTGGGCACATCACTATAAGAGGGTTCTCTTTGAGGGACCATGGGTAGTGGCACAATACTGTGTGCTTGTTTAAAGGTAGACTCCTTACTTTGATCCGTTCCATAATCCTTGGGACGCATTGCAATATGGGTTCGCGTTCTAAATATTCCTATGCATTGTTACACAAAAAGTTTTATTTGGAGATTAGGAGATAGAATCGATTGAACTATCAAAATAGATATGAATACCATTGTAGACCCAAATGCTTAGAGGGCCAAGGTAGAGAGAGGAAGATATGCAAGAATATGCATTGAACTGGATCTGCGAAAAAAGTTGGTACCCAAAATAATCTCAGCTTCATCTCTCTTTAACATGGAATACGAAGGATTAGGCTTAATTTATTTCCACTGTGGAAGGCATGGGCATAGAAAAGAATCCTGTCCATGGAAAGCAAGTACAGTGAACCAATCCTCACAATGTGCACCCTTAACCAGTTCACCTTTGCTTTTCACACCGGCAACCAAACTCCCCGAAGAAGAAGTCTACAGCACCTAGAACTTCATTTCTAACTAAATGAAACCTCGTTTCTCAAGGTCTAACAGCTATAAAAATAGACATGAGTACCGAGGTAGGCATACAGGATATGGAGAAAAAGATGACAGTAAAATGACTACTTCACGATATGCTATTCTTATAGAGTTAGATCAAGAAGAGGACGCAAGAAGTCAGCTAAATCCTGACACTACTAGGGGAAAGCCCACCTCTGGCAACAGAGGAAAAGCATTGGTAGTGGTTGCAAATAAAAAGGAAACTCAGAGTAAAAATGAGCTGGACATAAATTTGAAAAATAACCAGCGAGGAAAAGATGCTCAAGAGGGAAAATGAGTTTATGTACCCAAAGGAAAAGAAAATATTAGGCCCAACCCAACATCTCTAAATGAGTCAGCTTCAATCTCTAATGTGAAAGGGAGAAATGAAGCATCAGACACCTTTTCTTAGGAAAATAAAAAAAGACAAGACAAGAGAGCAGCAGGCCAACGTGCCTATGTAGTGGTTAGTGGATCTTTGGCCTAAAATAAATGCCAAGTCAATCTTAAACTACCAAAAATTCAATCAAACTTTTGCATACAGCAAAAATTTGTCTTGACCCCTTCTTCACCTCACCCCATCTCACTATTTGGTAACATAAATTCTTACCCCTCAAACTAACTTCTCGATCTCCTCTTTATTACTTTCTCCAACAAATTATCTTCCCTCTGCACCTCGACCACCAAACATTATCTCTTCCTTGAAATTGAATAAAAGACATGCTCAAGTGGAATTGAAGATTGACTTATCTGATTCAAAAGGAACTCATTATGAGAAGGATGTTGCCAGCCCTGTCTGGGACCAAGAGGAATACTGAAATTGGTATGTACCATTTTTACTTTTCAGTTAACCTTAATGATCATCGTTTCTTGAAACTTTTAGGGAGCAGGATGTAAAGCTTTCTTGGGTATCGTTAAAGATCTTGTTCAAAAGTATAAAGTTGACATTCTCTGTCTTTAAGAAACAAGTATTAGTAGTTCAAAGTTTGATTGTGTTATTCCTCGCTTAGGTTTTGATAAATGGATTGGACTTGAAGCCATTGGATTTGCTGGTGGTATTTAGATTCTGTGGAATAGTAATGCTTTTAATGTTGAATATATCTCCTCAAATGTCTAACTTTTTCACTGCCGAATCTCTAACATTTCTACAAATAAGCAATTTCTTTCTACCTTTGTGTATGAAGAAACATCCCCGAATAAAAGAAAAATCTTGTGGGATTCACTCATATATCTCAATAACCAAATTATTGAAGACTGGATTGTGCTTGGTGACTTCAATGCATTCTTACGTGTTGATGACAAGCTTGGTGGTTCAGGTCCAACTTGGTCATCCTTTTCAGATTTTCATAATTGTATTAATGATTCAGGGCTACTTGAATTACTTATTATTGGAGACAAATACACTTAGGAGGGTCACAATGTGAAAGAACGTCTTGATTGGGCTTTCTATAACCTATCCTGGGAACTTAATCATCCATACAGTAAAGTACATCATCTCCTCAAATTTAAATCAAATCACAGAGCAATTTCCATTTCAGATGCACTCACTTATAACTTACCCAATAGACCTGCCCAGTTTAAATACCAAGTTTCCTGGATCTTAAACTTGACTTTGGAAATCTTGTTTCAAATGCCTAGCTAAATTATGACTGGGTTGATGGTGTTTCTTCTTTTCAATCTTCTGCAAACTCGTGGAACGATTTGAAGGTGGGTAGTATCCTGAGGAAAAAAAGAGAAATCTTAAAGAGGCTAGATGGAATTGATCGTGCTCGGGCTTTAAATAAGTTTAATGGCTTGGCTAAAATTGAGAATAAACTCTGGATGAAACACACGAAGTTGTCCACACAGGAAGAATTAATTTAGTACTAGAAATCTAGATGTCTATGGTTGCAATGGGGTGATAAAAACACCAAATTCTTTCATGCCTCTGATGTTATCAAGAAAAGGAGAAAAAGGATTGAGACATTAAAAAATGATGCGGGTGACTGGATAGAAGACTCTGATTCCTTGAAATCTATGGCCTCAGAGTAATATAAGAATTTATATTCTAAAGATATAAATACTGTACCTGATTCATCATAGCCTAATTACTTCCCTCAAATTGATAGTGAGACCCTCCTTTATCTCAATTTTGATGTTACTAATATTAAGATAAAAAATGCAGCTTTTGCAATGGACGCGTTCAAAGCCCCAGGATCGGATGGCATTCAAGCACACTTCTTCATAGCTAATGGAATTTAGTGGGTGTCAAAGTTTGCAAGCTTATGAAAGAATGCCTCTAAAATCCTAAACATATGAAGAAGATCAACCAAGCTACTATTGTAATGATTCTTAAAAATGAACAGCTTTCTGGACTTAAAGATTTCAGGTTAATCTCGCTATGTAATATTAGCTTCAAAATCATTACCAAGCTCCTAGCTAGACGTCTCTAATAGGTTATGGATTTCCTTATTGACCCCTATCAATGTAGCTTCATTAAGGGAAGACAAAGCTGTGACAACATTATTATTGCTCAAGAAGCCATCCATACAATAAGACATAAGAAAATTAGACGGAGCTATTTGGTAATTAAAGTTGATATGGAGAAAGCTTTTGATAGACTTGACTGGGATTTTATTGAACAAACTCTTCACATCATTGGTCTAGACAACAAGCTCATTCGGATCATCATGAACTGTATTACTACTACTTCTCTGCGTGTTTTATGGAATGGGGAAGAAACTGAAACTTTTAGACCGTCTCGTGGTGTTCGTCAAGGAGATCCCCTTAGTCCTTATATCTTTGTTCTCTACATGGAGAGACTTGGTTTTCTCATAAAGGATGCTTATGTTATGAAAAAATGGAAACCACTCAGATTCTCTTCAAGAGGACCTTTTATCTCCCATCTTTTCTTTGAGGATGATCTCATTTTATTTACAGAAGCTTCCTCTAATCAAATGCATCTACTTAAAGATATCATGGCAAAGTTCTGCCTTGCTTCTGGCTACAAGATTAATTTAGCAAAATCTAAAGCAGTCAGCTTAAAAAATGTGCCTTTCAACCATGGTCGGGCCCTTTGCCAGATCTTAGGTATTGATCTCACACCTAATTTAGGCAAGTACTTGAGGGTACCTCTGATTTATTGACAAGTAACTAAGCTAACCTTTGCACCTATACTCCAAAAAGTCCAGCAAAAGCTCTCTTCTTAGCGAGGACGTTTTTTGAATATAGCTGGTCGCTTAGTTCTTATTAAATTAGTTCTTTCAGTGCTTCCTTGCTACTTCATGCAATCTCTGCTTATTCCTAAGGGCATCATCAAAGAAATTAAAGGATATAGTAAAAGATTCCTTTGGTCTCAAAACCCATCCAAACAGAAAATGCACTTAATATCTTAGAAGATGGCAAAAGAGAGTAAGCAACATGGAGGACTGGGATTTAAGGACTTATTCAGTTAGAACAAGGCTTTTATCATGAAACTTTGTTAGGGGCCCTCACACAACCTAATCTCCTTTAGGTTAGATGCTTGAAAGCTAAATATAGATGTGAATATGATCCTATTACATCTATATGCAAGAAACGCAGCCCTTCACGGATTTGGAAGAGCATTACAACTGTCTGGGACTTTTTTTCCTTAGGTATTAGTTGAAAACTGGGAAATGGCCTTAATACGAGATGTTGGTGGGATCTATGGTCCCCTTTGAATCATCCCCTTATCACTTTTGTGGACAAAAATCATCATCTTCTTAATCCTTGTGCATTAATCAAAGACTTTATTCTCCCTAGTGGCTTTCGGAATATTAATGCATGGAAATGCTTTCTACCGGACTGGGTCGTGAATAATTTATTCCATACCTCTGCCTTGTTCCACTAATAAAGATTCTTACTGTTAGAGACCTTCTACAGATGGTAGGTTCAGTGTAAAATTCGCTTATAAATTTACCTATCATAACAGTGAACCTGTGAGAGAATCCATTTGAAAAAAGATTTAGAAATGGCAAATCCTGTAGAAAATTAAATTCTTCCTTTGGTAAGTACTTCATGAGAGATTAAATACTAACTCACTCAGAGCCAATCTTAGACTTTCACCTACTGGTAAATGCCCCTTTGAGTGTCATAGTGAGGACAGTGTCATACACATTATTCGCGACTGCCAAATTGCTTAAGATTTCTAGAAATACTTGATTTCAACTAACCATTACTCTAGTTTCTTTCAATGCAATTTGCAGGTTTGGTTCAACTGGAACTCTAACTATAATCCGGCCAATAATATCTTCTCTAAATGGCCTTGGACGAGAATATTTGGACTGGGATGCTGGTTACTGTGGAAAAATAGGTGTAAAGCCATTTTTGAAGGAGCAAGACTTACTGCCTTAGAGCTAGTTCATAGTTGCCTCTTTCACATTCATGAACATGTAGCTTCCAAGAATCTCAAACATGTTATTTTTCCTAATCTCGTTGCAATGGAGAATACTTGGATGCCACCACCAGAAAATACAGTAAGAGTTGATGTGGATGCTTCAATATCACCTTGGAAGAATGCCTCATGTGGTGGTTTGATTCAGAACAATAAAGGTGAATGGATATGTGGATTTACACATGCAGTGGGAGATGTTTCAATTATACTTGCAGAAATGATGGCCATCAAAACTGGACTTGAGGTTGCCTTCCAACTTGGATTTAGCAAAATTCTTCTATACTCTGACTCATTGAATGCTATTAACATGATACTACGAGACTATGTAGTAGATCATTCTTGGAGGACTGATATCAATTATATACGAGATCTCATCTATAGCAACAGAGAGGTAGAGATTCACCATGCTTATCGAGAAGTGCTGCAATATGCTAATTATTTGGCAAAACATAGCCATAAGACTGATACAACAATTGAATTCCTTCATATAATACCACCTGATTTGCATGCAATGTTGCGTGAGGATAGCTCAAACATTACTTAGTTTTTTGTACTTTCTCCAAGCCTCAGGCTTGCCTTTCCATTCAAAAATAAAAAATAAAAGAAGTTGTCTTGAGAAGATCTCGGTGAATGTGTTGGCAAATTATAATGGTAGAGTATATGACTTTTTGGATGATGCTAGAAGAAACTTGGCTGAGGGTGAGGGCGGTTGGCTTTTAACAGCCCCTAAGTCACTATGAAAATTATATCTTGGAATTATTAAGGCATGGGGGTGGCCTTGATAGTTAAGAATCTGAGGGACTGTACCTTAAAATATAAACCCTCATTTATTTTCTTGATGGAGACTAGAATGCATGGTAACAAGTAGGAAAAAAAATAAAAAGCAAGTGTGGCTTAGAGAGGGAATTTTATGTGAAACCGAGAGGTCACTCTGGGGTATGGCTATATGTTGAAGTGCAATGGTTGATTTTGATATTCTGTTTCACTCAACAAATTTTATTCATGGAAAATTAATATCTCCTTGTCTAACTGTTCCACAGTTTATTACTTCTATCTATGGTGCACCTGATGATAGAGACAGAGGTTTGCTTTGGAATAGGTTGAGAAGTTTGGTAAGGGGGTGATAGGTTTATGGCTTTGTGTGGGTGACTTTAATGATTTAAGTTTGCCATTAGATAAGGAGGGTGTTAGGCATGTAGTTTTAAGAATAATTTTGGGTTTTCGAAATGTGCTTTTTTATTATGGGTTACTGGATCTTGAATTGAAGGGCTCATGCTTCACTTAGAGCAATAGAAAGGATGGCTGAAGCTCATTTGAAGGAGAGGTTGGATCGTGGCAATAGAAATATAGAATTTCATGAAAAGTTTGCTAAAGCTCTTGTCTTTCACTTAGAGCCACTTGGTTCTGATTAAAATTTGCTCGTTATTGACTTTTGCTACAAGGTATCCTTAGGTTAATTTTGTGGAGATTATACAGATCACTCTCTATCTCTATATATAATTTAAAAAATATATATAAAACCTACTCAATATGCATATTCTAGATCAAATAAATCTTCTAAAAAACACCTTATATTATAATCTAGAAGGAGTAAATTATAATATATATTAGCACTAAAAAAATAAAGTGCAAGACATCCATTTTTAGGGTCTTGGTCTCTAAAAAAAGAAAAAAGTTCATGAGAAATTGATGTTCTTTGTGCCAAGATAAGCCAATAGAGCAGTAAAAACCATTATTTTTCAAATTTTATCTTTTTTTGTGATACCTTTTTTCTTTAATATAAAGTAAAATTGTGATATCTTATGCAATGTGAAATGGTAAAAAAGAGACTGAAGGGCTAAATAAAGCAATCGCTTTATAAACAAAAAAGCTAGTGTATGTCCATGTTTTATGGAGTCTTTGGTCCCTGAGCTTATCTACATGGGCATAGGATACAAAGTAGTGAAGATTTATTACCAAAGATAGTGAGCAATTATTGGCAACCATACCACAGAATTGACCTTTTGAGGCATTAAAAAGTGAGATCTGAAGTGCCCATTATTATATTGCCTGCATTATATTGCCCTACATGTAGATCCCTAATCTATCAGCCACGTACGTCCATGAGAACCATGATTTGAGATAATTAAGTTAATTTCCCATACTACCCTTGATAGAAATGGAAAGTATTTATCATAGTTCCAACAAAGTTTTTACTTTGAGTTCTCACATTCAAAACTTGCCCGTGGAAATTCTAGAAAGATGTTTCTATTGTATATGTTATATAGTTTGTGTTTGTACCAAATTTGGAGTGCCAAGCTCAAAAGTCAAAGGTCCATGAAGCCCAAGTCTGAAGAAAGGGATTTTGGCCCAAATATGGTCTAGCTAGGCAAAGATAAATAAAACGAAACAAAAATTGACAGAGTCACGCACACTCCTTCTATTACTTGAGAACATTATTATAGTAAGGTCTTTTAACAATAATTATTTAAACTTTTTATATCGGTTATTAAGGAAAAGTGAAAAAAAAGTGAAAAGTCAACTTTTAGCATCAGTTATTTAATTGATGTGGAAAGTCAACTTTTTTATGTCAGTTTATGATTAATAACCAACATAAAAGTTAACTTTCTACAATGGTTATATATAGAAAATCAATGTTAAAATTTTTTTAACATTAGTTTTCTATATAATCGTTGTTAAAAATTTAATTTTTCTTAAATTTTGTTTGCTTTCTATACATCCAGAACTTAAAACTATAAATTGCATAGAATATACAGCAAGTATAAATAGCCAGCCAACATAATCAATGAATCTATAACAAGTTATAACTATATATATATATATATATTTGAAATGAACCAAGATAATATTTTCTCCATATATCTAATATGTTAATCTATATATATAATTGTTCAATTACTAAAAAAACTATAAAAATTTGTTCAATGTCACTTTGAAAAGTGCTCTTGGAGAAGTTGTTGAGCAAAAATATCTCAAATGCTGTCAACCTCTTCTTCATTATAGGACTCTGTATTATTAAAAATTTAAATAATAAAGTTAATCAAAACAATACTTTAGGGACTTACATATAAGAATTTAAACTAAAAAACAAAACCAAACTAAAAAACAAAACCAAACACCTCATCTAATCTTTTAGTACTTCCAATTTGAAATATCTCATACATGTAACGAATAATATAATATTTGCATTTTGTGTTTCTTGGCTGCCTATGGAAATAAAATAAATGAAAATTTAAAATTAAATCAAAACATATGAGGGATAATTAAATATGAAAGCTAAGGGTTCATATTTACATTTGAGTAAAATCATTCCACAGCTAATTTTTGCTTGCATTTTCCAAACTTAAATATATAATATTTATCAATTACACTATTATCAATTGTACACTATCACAGAATAAGCTAAATATAACACCACATATTTGATGTTTATAAGCTAAAAAAGACCAATAAAAAGGCACTAAATACTTGACGGTTTTTTCAAAACAACCGTCAAGTATTTAAATATATAATTGATGGTTTTATGATAGTAACTGTCAAATATATCTTATTTAAAACACTACTAGAAAAATAGCAAGTGACATGGCACAAGGTGGACAATGATGTGTCATGAGTTGTCGCACATGTAGTGGGTGATAGCACACGAGATAGTAGGTGACATGGTGGTTGACAAAGCATGAGGTTGTTGATGACATGTCATAAGTTGACGTCACACATGGCGGGTGATGTGGTATAATTATTTTTAAATATAAGCATATTTAGCGAGGGATTAGTGAGGGATTCAGTCCCTAGCTAATTGAATTCCTCGCTAAATTCCTCACTAATTAGTGAGGGAAATACAATTCCTCGCTAAATTTAGGGAGTCTTTTTTTAGCTACGAATTTAACGAGGGACAAAAGTCGTAGCTAAAATGTAATTTAGCTACGAAAAATAGCTTTTAGTGAGGGATTCAATTTTTCTAGTAGTAAAATTATGTTATATATAAATATATTTAACACTTGTTTGAATACAACTGTCAAGTATATAAATCATATACTTGACGGTTAAATCTTAGCAAGTGTCAAATATACAACATATTATATTTGCATTTGAATTATAAAAATCAATCATAACTTGCAATATGATGCACACAAAATATTTTACCACAAGTGAACAAGTCAAATGCAATATGTTAGTTGGTCAAGATCAATCCTACAAGGAATCAAGCACAATAACAATTAAACAATAAAGTTCTTACCTTTGATTACATTAAGCAAAACCAATTAGAATTGATTGATTAACTAAAATTAAAAAAGTGAACTAAATAAAATACAATGAGATTCCCAATCCAACAACTACAAATGTTCAAGGCAATCTAGAATCACAAATCCCTTGCCAGCTTCATAGATTTTTCTTTTACTGAATTAATTAATTTGAATGCCAATTTTGTTATCTAGAGTATTGGTAGCTATAAGGGCCTTTCGAACCTCAAATAACCCTCTCCCAAAGTAATTATGTTATTTCTAACAGAATTATCTACGAGTCAAATTCAACTCAAACTCACTCTAATATGATTATATAGGGCGCTTAGGTATATTTCTATCCTAATTGAAAATTAGATAGTAATCTAATCTTCTCATATTACTCAACCTATGGGTCCACATAAGATTTCCCTTTGTTAAGGCAAAATCCCAACACCCAAATTCATATTTAATGGTGGCTAAATATCAAATAGACAATTAATTGCAAGATTGAGCAACCAAAATCAACGTTAAGTATAAATAGGTAAAAACAAGCTCTAATCCACCCACAAGTTCATAGTTACCCTAGGTCAAAGGTATTCAGCCACTAACAGCCATGGAAATAACAAAACTCAACAAAATACACATCCAAATGAAGAGAAAAGGAAGAAGAAAGCTTAATAGGGATGATTTCTATAACAAATCGCAAGACCCAAATGTTCCCCAGGCTTCTCCAACTCTTTCTCCACCTTAAAATGCTCCCTAGACATGAAGATGAAAATGATAGCCATAACCCCTTAAAACACAATTTTAAGTGAAACTATGCATTTTGCTGAAAATTGGTATCCAAAATTGGTGCTACAGCTGAGGCATAATTTAATTTCTTATGGGCTTCAAAATTG
The DNA here is from genome assembly GCF_029017545.1 of Prosopis cineraria. Classification (NCBI taxonomy): domain Eukaryota; kingdom Viridiplantae; phylum Streptophyta; class Magnoliopsida; order Fabales; family Fabaceae; genus Prosopis; species Prosopis cineraria. The sequence goes on along the minus strand of NW_026555341.1, from coordinate 30,770,670 downwards.
TTAGCTTTGGGCCCATAAATTGGGCCTCCCTATATGAATAAAACCCATATTTAATGCCATAATTGATCCAATAACTTCTACAATTGTCTTGAAATATATCCACACCCACTTTCACAAATAATCATCTATTAAATCATAAATTTGCTAATTAATTCAACAAGATGACTTCCAATTACATTAAAAACTCTATTAATTTCATTAAAATATTGGAAGTCATCTGTCACGCCTTGAAAATAGAGGGTGACCAGCATGGGTGCGAATTATTTCACACATTCTCGTAAGCTTCAAAATGAAAATGCAATTCAATTTTTTTTCTTTTAGAAGAATAAATCAGATTATATGAAAATTCTAATAGCTCGATACTAATTGTCATAAGAAAGTTTCAACATTTTTGTAAAAATTTCGGCAGAACCTCCCTTATAACTAGGATCTCCTGAAAATTCTATAACATAAAATTTTTATAGATTATAATATAAATCAAGAGCGTAGCTCCTTTCAGCCAACAACCAGTATACAAATCAAAATAAAATCTATCAACAATCTATGTAAAGGAATTAATCTATCTTTCTAAATCAAAATACATAAAGTTTAAATATTGACATAAAAAAAACTATACCAAACAAAAATTCCATCTAATTTAGCCGCATTGCCCTTTCAAAGGTTGGTGGGATCAATGTCAGCTAGTAAATCTGAGACCAAAATAAATTTTTTCAGTGAATAACATTTCTAAAATAAAATTTAAAAGAATTAAAATAATAAACTGAAATAATCATGTAAATTAGTTAAAAATATGATAATTCATCATAATAAACTTATAATTCTATAAATCATAATCATAACTGTAAAATGAGAATAAATTGAAAGTAGTTTATTTGATCATGTTTAAAGAAAAAAATTTATTTGTAAATAAATCAAAGTGATATAATTGTTAACCAAAACCATGGAAATTTTGAAAACACATATTAGTCAATATTTAGAATTTTGAGAACTCAACAGAACAGGTAACAAACATGGACACAATCTATGAGGGTAAATAACCAAACGTGGCTTATGCCATGAAAATAAACGTGGACACACAGTCCATGAGGATAACTAATCAAACGCAGCTGAAGCTACAAAAACAAATATGGACACATAGTCCACGAGGGTAATACTAACCAAATGTGGCTCAGGCCATGAAATCAAACATAGGTACAAAGCCTACAAATATCAAACATGAAAACAAAGTTCACAAAACAAACTAGCTAGTTTTTAACCATAGTGCACTACGGGTTAATGAAACTGCTATTAGCAATAGTGTTATGTTAGAGTCCTCTAAAATCACATTTAAAATATGCGAGAAAATAATCACTTCTAAAATACAATTTATATTTTCAATATCTAACTCGCATGAGTCATTTCAACTTCCAATCTAATACTTGTTGAAACTAATACATCATAAAAACTATTCAAGCTTGCGTTAATTGAATAGCCATACATTTCTAGAGTTTAATAAACAAACTAATTTCACAACTCTTTGAAATATATTTCTTGAGAAAATAAATGCACATATCATCATCAAATTATCCATTATCAATGTTCCATAATTTCCAAAACTAATGTAATTCATCAGAGTAAAATGTTTTAATAAAAGTCTATTACAATAAAATAAATTAAAGGGAATGTTATTCACTTACTTGTTGCAGTTTCAAATTTTCAGAATATTCTTTCTTCAGTTTCTATCAGGATCCTCTTCTTCCACATGTCCTATAAAGACATAAATAAATTTTAATAAATTTTAAATGTATTATACAATCTCAACCAATCCTCATCATTTAAAATTTCAAAATCAAACTTCATGCTTTACAATTGGTCCAAGTATTATCATTCATATTACTAATTTCTTCCAATTTATTTTAGTCATGCCCTTCTATTTACTTGAAGTAGAATTTCACCTGTAATTTTCACCAAACACCTTAGATATATTATTTCTAACTATTCAATTTAAAATATCCAACAATTTACTATCATCCATGTAAATGCCAAAAAGTTTAAATGGTTACATAAAATTTCATGGTTACATTTCTTTAAAGTGTACAAGTTCATTCATAATTCCATATCTTCCATATTCATACTTCTCCTACTAGGCATTCTTTCAAACACTTTATGGTCATATTTTTCCCAAGCTTAGACTAATCTTTTCTTTCAAATTTCAGCTTCCATAAATCTTACAATACCAATATCCATTATGATCCCAAGAACTTATAAAATTTCAAACACTCAAAAATTAAGTTTAATTCCTCTTACAAGCATTGTAACAACCATCTTATAGACACAAATTTCAAATTTCACACCTAAGCTCTTTCTCTTTTAAATCCATTCTAACAATTATTCAAGATCAACTAACCCAATAAATCAACTTAGCTTACATATTTTGAGCCATATATATATATATATATATATCATTGTTAGTCCTCAGGATAGATTTTTCTAGATCAATTGAATTTCTTTCTTCTCCCATTTTCAGCACAGGCAGCAGAGGCAACACATAGAAATGTATAATCTCCACAATATCATCCTAGCCACTCACACACATAGATTATACAAAGAGAAAGAGGAGAGATTGAAGCTTCTAACCTTAGATGAACCAACACGTATGGATAGAGGAAGGAGAAAGCAACTTCGAATGGTGAAGAAGGAAGGACTACCACCGTAAATGAAGAAGAAGAGTGAGCATATCAATAACCGAAAAACAAACAAGAGGAAGAAATCTTAGCTCACCCAAAGCATTTGTATGCACACGAAACAACAAGGTGAAAGAAAGAGAGATTATGCATACTTGAAGTAGTGACAGAGGCAGATGAACAATGATAAAACAGGGAAAGAACTCATAGCTGAGGCGAACGGACTAGCAGCGGGCACACCAGTGACGACGACCCACGCGAACGACGGTGCTAGCTACAGTTGAGGAGGAAGAAGGCAGTGATCAGTGGGAGGCAGAGCAAAATGTCAGTCAGACTCTAAATCCCTCTCTGCTCCAGAACCATCAAAAAAAAGGAAGAAGGAAGAGTTTAAAAAATCTGATGGGGATAAGGGCAGTTTGGTAATTTCTGGAAGCAAGAAAATAAAATAAAATCTCGCCCTTTTTGCCTCAGCTAGATTCGAACCTCAGACCTATGGGGAGAATGTTTACTTAGTTGCTACTACAATAACTTTCCTTGTCATATATATCCTAAGAATTAATATAATAATCATTAAAACACAAACTCATATATTTATTTATTTTTTATTTTTATTTTTTTGGGCTATTACATCATCAAACCCCCACACTTGAACATTAGCTTGTCCTCAAGAAAAAGAAAATCACTATACAAAATATTAAAAGAAATTGTGCATATTGCAAAGTCACATAAATCCAAACTTTTAAGAATTTGATCTAACTAGAAACCTTTCTCCCCTTCAAAAAATAAAAGCAGTAAGGCAATTAATTAAGCAAAGATAATTTTCAACAAGTTATTCCTCACCAATCAATTGTTTACACTCTACGCTCAAGGTGTTACAGGTTAGTGTTTTACTCAATTCTATCTATTGTAAACCATCTACTATAGGCTTGCTTCTCATATTAATCTCCACTTAATTATGCCAAAGCACACACAAATCAAAAGGATTTTTCAAAAGTTATAATGCAAAAGGTATGGTGATGAAAAGATTAGATGGATTGTCACTTTTATACTAACTCTAATAATGTTATAGGTATTTTTGCTCTTGGCCCATGATTTCGTGGGTATTTTTGCTATTGGCTAATGATTTCGTGGGTATTTTTATCCTTTATTAGTCCACGTTAGCAAAGACTAGCGCGTGACATGCATAATCAATATTTAATAGTTAAAATTAATGGTGTTAGGTCAAAGTTAATGATCTGATTATTTTTACACCTACTCATGTAACATTATTTTTGCTCTTTTACTCACTTTAGAATATTGGGTGGTCGTGGTTGACCACTTTGTGGGTATTTTTTTCCCTTTACCCTTAAATTTAACACATCTTCACTATTATTCTTTTTTGTTTCATGATCCTATATATCATTTATTTCTAATTTTGTATATAACATAAGAAATTTAATCTCATAAATATCTTTTGAATAATTTTATTTAGTTTTAAATTTTTAAAATTATTCATAAGAAATTTTTTCAACAATTTAAATGGTAATTTTATAAATTATTTCCTCTAATTTAAAATTATATTTAATTTTTTAAACATACTTTTAGTGGAGACAAATGTTGTCATCAAAAGTAATTATACAAATTATTTATAATTTTTAAATTATTTTTTTATAAAAATACTTTTGATAGCAACAACGTTAGTTTTGGTAGAGACAATTAAATGTTGCACTTTTAGTAGTGATATTTAAAAGTCGCTGTTAAAAATTTATTTTTTGTGATGACTTTTGGTGGCGACATATTATTGCAGTTGAAAGTGGACTATTGGTGTTTATAAGTTTCAAATTGCTCATAATCCTTCATTCTTGCAATGTTCTAGTAGAGCTTTTTTGTTCTCCTTCATTTTTTCTTTGTTCATTTTTTTTCAAGCCACAAATCGCTCTTATTTCTGTAAAAAAATGACCATATGTCACGGTGCATGTACCACATGCTGCGATGTGTGGTAGAGAGAGGGACCTTCATGCTCTGATAGCTTGTGCACCATGGCATGCTATACACGCATCGCGACATGTGGCACAAATCCATTTTTTTTTTTTTTTTCTCACTTTTTGACATTTGAATGTCTTGACTTCACTTCGGACTCATTCCTAATGCTAAGCGAATAACCTAAAATATCCATTAGCCCTTTATAACTACAAACCATATTAGTTTACTTAATTAACTTCATTTATTCGGCTAATTAGAGTTAAATTCTTTAATATGTTACATAGTGAGGTCTCATAAACACATTACCTAAACATGGCAATTTCAATTAACACGTCAATTCTTGGGTCAGTTTGATTGTGTTGTTTTAAAAATGATATTTTTGATTTTATATTGATTGATATTGATTATAGTTATTACTTGAGCATGGTGTTGAATTTGTGATATTTATCTCCACATATGAACAAGCGATTCGGCCCATCTTTATATTATATCATACGCTCATCTTTTATTAATAGAAATGACCATTCTGTAATTATAATACTCAGGCAATTATCCTTCTCGTTTTTTTTTTCCGGCTAGCAAGAATTAGTAAATTATCTGTGTAAGCTTGAGATTTGTTCAAACTAAAGAAGAAAATAGCTATGATAGTTCATGTCAAGTTAATAAAGGGGGAAAGCAAAAGACAGGTCATGTCAATTACCTAACAGTTTGGATCAACAATGACGTGTCATTAACCTTTTTGGGAATAAAAATTCAAAAATAATGATCTTTTTTTTGTTTTATTAATTTTTCCTTCAGTTTTATTCCTGAGACACAGCCACCCATGCACGCATACAATTCGTGTTAACATTAAATTCAAACCTAAGAATTCTTTCAAGAGAAAGAGGTGGCATTACTGTTAAGATAATTATTAGTTGATAAAAAAAAATAACAACCATTTGAAACTTAAAGTATGCATTTTTTAGGGAAAAAATAATAAGCATTTCAATAAACTCCCAACATTTGTGTTGGATGAAAATTGAATGAATTAAATTTTAAAAATATAGTTCGACTCATACATTGAATATTAGGCCTTTGGTTGGAATAAACTGAAATGGGCATGGAATTTAATAGTGAGAAATGTGAGCTGATTAGTTTGAAAGAGATACTGCATGATTTAAGAAATTAATAAAATAGGAGAGAATGTGCTAAATTAGATCATGAATTTTTGAAGATTATATAAAAGAGAACAGGAAAATAGAAGGAGAATTAACGTGCAGGGATTTCATAAATAATAAAATCATATTTACCTTAAGGCGACTCTGTTTGACTAGGAAGTGTGACAAATAAGGAAAAGGACATATAATAAAATTAATGACCAAACAGAGTCACAAACATAAACGGATTTGAATTTGGTAATTGTAGGCACTGAGTGCTTGTATTATCTGAGTCGTTGAAATCTATATCAACAACTCAGATAAACTCACTCATTTATTAATTAATCTCAAGTAGAGTATGAATTTAAAATAATTAATTTGGATTTTAATGGTTTAATTGATACGAGTACTTAGTTCATATATCAAATACAGTCACCAAATACAAATACAACATAAACATGAAGAGAGGTGGAGGATATGGATATATGAAGTCACGAGGGGAAGCTGAGTAGTAAACACAGAGAAGGCATTATAAGTTTGGCGGTTCATATCAGATAAACTAATCCTTGGCCACTGCCGCTTGCACGGGCAGTTGGTTCTTGACCCATTCCAGATACCCTCCTCCCATGTTCCTCACATTCTTGTACCCCTGCCAGTGCCATTTCAATATTCATTCATCATTACTATTCTCAGTTCTTACATAAATAAAGTGACCTTCAAGTATATCAAGTGATTCCACTTACATCACCCACAAGATCCCCCGTCGCTTGCATAGATCTCACCCCGCTCTGGCAACCCTGATCATTGCACACGCCTCAACAGCTATATTTTGCCCTTAATTAGCTACTTGTATTTCTTCTAATACAATTTGTAAAAATAATGACTTGTCTTATTAATTTTAATATGAGATATATTTACATTAAGGAACAAGATTTATTAAGATCTATTAGAGAATAAAATAAAAATTCATAAAGAATAAAATAATAGTAAAAAAATAAAATAGTTATGAAAACTCTAACTATACAGAATAATATATATAATAAAAAAAATCTAATATTGTGGTATGTTATCTTCGTTCTGAAAATAGAATTCCTAAGAAAAAAGAAATGTTTACCACCACCAAATGATCTTCCTTGTTGCAGGATGACCAAACCTGGTTCAGAAACTCTGGATTCTTCACCCTCCCTGTTGCACGACAGCAGAGATTCAAATAAAGAATAAAGACGAGGTGTCCTGAGAGAAGAAATTAAAATTCCATTACCCTCTGGCGTATCAAACATGTAAGGAATGTTTATGATCCTGTCCACAGCTGGATGCCCTTCCTCGAACTCTTCCGACGTCCTGTTTCACGATTGGGTCCAATTTCTCCGCATCAAAATTATTATGTTGCCCCCAAAAATATCAGAAAGTGTTCGTCCCATTTTCTCACCGAAAATGACCAAACAGAGGATAGGAAGATTTCTACCTTACATCGAGATAAGCATGGCCGGCAAGGGTCAGAGCCTTGGCTGTGTGCACGTCAACGGTGACAACCTCGGCTCCTGAACTGCACCACAAAACAAAAAGGAAGATGGAGAGAAAATGGCACTGGTTGTACAGTGTATGGGGAGCCAGAAGAGAAGGTCGAACCTTTCAATGATGCTCATCACGAAGAATTGGAAAACCAGGTGAAGAAGGAGACGAAGCAGTCTGGATTGCTTTTCGTTTCCTGTAAAATGTGATCCAGGAATTGCTGCACGAGTCGGATCCCATCTTTTGCGGGACAGTTTGTTATTAATGCGCCACGTCACCGAAAACGATTGTGGGACCGTTTGTTATCAATGAGCCACGTCACCGAAAACGACAGCTTTCGTCGGGCTGTAGCCATTTGAGTAAGGCCACCCGTACCGTATTAATTAACGGTAAAAAAAGCTTCAGCTTTATCCCTCTCCGTTTTCTTAAAGTATTAAGATTACACTGCTTTTTTTCCCCTTCTGGTGCAATATTGGATCTTGAGATTGAACTTAATTACACCTATCATGGTGTGCGGACATCGGGATGCAAGCTATACATCCATCATCGCTCGAGAGAATTATCACAACTTCGTTGAGAATTATTCAAGATAGTCTTTTAAACCTGACATGACATTACACAGTAAAATCTGAAGCTCCGTGCTTGCGTTCCGTCGAAATTCTTGGTCGACAGCTTGACATGTGATAAATGTTCAAATTCTTTGTTGGAGCTATTCGGCGAGATCAAAACGTTAGCTGGAAATCACGAGTCATTTTAGTCATTTTATTGTTTATTATTACAGATTGTATTGGGTTTGTTAAGAGTTGTAATTCCTATTTTTTAGATTTGTTACTATATAATATCTTCCAGATCATAGTAGCACAGTGAGTCATGAAATAGTGATGTTTAGTTGAGAGTTTAAGATTTTAATGTTTACTTCATCATACGCCACCAGAACTTGCTTGTCAGTTGAAGGAAAAGATGCTCAGGCTTGTTTGACAACCTATTCTGCAAATAATTTTTTATTTAAAAAAATCTATTTGATAATGTATTTTTAAAAAATATTTTAAAAATAAAAAAATAAAAATATTTTGTTATTGTTATGGGATATTATTTTAGAAAATAAAGGAGAATGAGAAAAACTAATATTTTCATCATTTTTTATCTCAAAACATGTTTTATAAAATATCAATTTTTAAAAAAATAAAATAAAAATAGTTTCAAACAGGCTTAAAATTTTTCAAGACAAAATTTGGTGCTCCTTAAACCTCAGTAATAGCTAGCCACCCCTAACTCAAAAAGATTGAATTTGAGCTAAGAAAATTGAATAAGATAAATCGGTTGGTATCCCTTTCCCTATAGCTACTCTAATCCTCTCATCTCTTTCTTGTCCAAAAAAAAAACCCTCTGTTTTTTTGGCCTAAACCAAAAAAAAACCTTCTTATTTCTTTCCATTTTCATTTCTTATATTCCTTTTTAATTATCTTTGGATTATAATTTTTTATGCTATCCAAACAAATTAAATGATTTTAAATGCATAAATTTTAAATGTGAGGTAAAATTCAAATCAATATCTACCCATTCAAATTAAATGCTACCTTAATGGACAGTTTTAAATTTAGAACTAGTTGAGGAGTTTGTTTTGATTCCAAATACATTTTGCCTCCCAAATTTTTTATTTGTCTTCCAAACGATCCTTGATTATACATGCTAATGGAGAATTTTTTCAATGAAGGTAGTTTCCAACGCACAAATAATTGAAGAGGTATCTTAGAAAAGCCACAACACATTTTCTACAAATAACCAACTTAACTAATTTTTATAATCTCTTTAGTTACCTATCTTTGACATTTAGGACTATGGGAAGCAATAAATAACATTAAAATTAAAATTGGATGAAGGGTCCCCCAACAAATAAATTTCAATAACTTTCCTCCAAGGCTATTAAAGATTGTCCAATCACTGTGGTTTACAAGGCTATTAAAGATTGAACTTAATCACAAGAAAGCCAAGGAGAGTTTTTTCCCTGCTTAAATGCAAAAATTACTTTGAAATAATTTTTTCCTCACATTATTAGTAGAAAAATAATTTTTTATAGATAAATGAAAAAGTTTGTGGACTTGTGTCAAGGTTTACTGGGGAACAAATATATTGTTACAAGGACATTTTCACCACATCATTACATAATTTAAATTTAAAAGTATTATGAACGAGTGTGTTTATTTTAATATATAAGAATAAGATAGCCATCGTTCGTACAAAAATAACATCTTCAGCACATCATCACTTAATCTAGAAGTATATTATGAACAAATCTGTTTATTTAATTTAATAATAAGAATAAGAAAGCAATCTAGAAATCAAAATTAAGCCCTATGGTTAATTATCCTTTACAATAGACGACATAGTTTTATTAAGATTTATATAATTTTTCTTATATATTACTCCTCTAATCCTATTTATAAGTCACTTCTATTATGTTTTATTGGAATTGAGGAAAAACTTACTCATTAATTTTATCTAAAAATTTAATAAGTTCTCAATTTTACTCTTATTTAATATACATTCTTTATTAATATATTCTCTCTCTCTCTCTCTCTCTCTCTCTCTCTAACATTCAATGAAAGGTAAATAGGGAAATTTGTGTTAAAAATTTAATAAGGTGATCTTTTAAAAAAACCAAAAATAATCTTCTATTTCTGCCTCATAAATATGACAGTCGGAGTATGTGAGATGTGAGTAGGAAGACTAATTTCAAACAGTAGTATATTAATAAAACGTTTGGTTGCCCTTTCTTAATTGTAATATTTTCTTTCTACGTTGAATACTTAATTTTAGTCCATGCATCTTAATGATCATTGTAGAAAACAATTACAAATATAATTTAATCTGATTTACATTTTAGTTAACATAATTAAATCCTAGCTTTGTTCGTGATTTACGTATACAATTCAACTTCTTATTGATTTTATTCTATATAATATACTGATAGAGTTTTTGTTTGAATCCAAAGTTCTCAATTGGATGAATATGGTCCCCCTTCCAGTATATTGAATAATACCCTGAGATTGATGGATTTAATTTTAATGAATTAGAACTATTAAAATAACAACATAATTTTAATTAATAATTATTGATATGATATTTTAGATCTTCTTTCAAAAACCTAATATATCTGTTGCTATATGCAGTGGTTGACGAGTGCGAAAGAATTGATAAAATATCCTCCTATATCATCATCCATCAACACACCGATGTTTTTATAAACCACCACTGACGTCTCTACTAATGCATACATACTTTATATGAACTTGTCATTAAGTTCACTGCACACATATGTATCTCTGCGCTTCTTATTATTACACTACACACATACATATCTGAAATAGAACTTTATGGCATCAGAAAAGTCAAAGTCCTCTGATCTTTCTGATCTTCCCAAGCACTTCCACGAAGATGAAGATCACTTATCCCAAGAATGCAAGGATCTCATTGCAAAGTAACCCAGTAAATTGACCCTGATCAACATGCCACTCCATCAATACAATGGTTTCTGGCTCTCCAAAAAGCATATTCAAGGAATCTTAAATTTTCAGAATCACTACCAAGCTCATGATTCTGACGCCCTCCTTGTCACCTTCCCCAAATCTGGCACCACGTGGCTCAAAGCCCTTACCTTCACTATTCTCAATCGTAAGACCTATGATCCAAATCCAGCCCAAACTCACCATTCTCATCATCCTCTCCTCACTGCTAGCCCTCATGATCTTGTACCTTTCATAGAGTATTACGATGATCTTCAAAAGCCCATGGCTATTCGAGACTCGTTCTCATCGTCACCGAGACTCTTTGCATGTCATGTCCATATGTTTTGTTGCCAGAGTCTGTGAAGCAGTCTAGATGTAAGATTGTGTACTTATGTCGAAATCCTAAGGACTTGTTTGTTTCAACATGGAGATTTGTGAACAAGTTACTAGAACCAGATGCCCAACGGTTGGTTTCAATTGAAAATGCATTTGAGAAGTTTTGTCAAGGAGTGATTGGTTATGGGCCGTTTTGGGATCACATGTTGGAATACCATAAGGAGAGTTTGAAGAGTCCAGATAAGGTTATGTCTCTGAGATTTGAAGAGCTGAAAAGCAAACCAGTTGAGGTTTTGAAGGACCTAGCTGAGTTTATGGGTTATGGTTCTTCTCAAGAGGAAGAGGGTGGTAATGTTGTAATCGATATATTGAAGCTCTGTAGTTTTGAGAGTTTGAGTAGCATGGAAGTGATAAGACTGGAAATTCATGGCACAAGATAGAGAATAAGGCTTTTTTTAGACGTGGAGAAGTTGGAGACTGGAAGAATTTCCTCACATTCGATATGGTCCAACGTTTAGATGAAATAACTGAAGAGAAGTTGGAGAAACATGGCGTGAAGTTTTAGATCCATATAAGTTCCTTGGAATATCTAGTCTACCTAAAATAGCAATGTTCGAATAAAATTTTCTAAGGGCAGAGTTGTTCGTCCTTCATTTTTTTATATTTGTTTATGGTGTGTTTACATTAATGGAAATTTGAATTTGGATTTATATTCAGATCAAATCCTCATTTGAATGCACAAAATTTTATAGATTTATTTCCTATTACGTTTTCTTTATAATTTAAATTCTCTTCACATTCTAATCCCTTGAAATTGTAATCACTTCAAATCTCTCATTTTTTTTGTTTTTCATTATTGATGTCTTTATAATTTTTGTATCTTTTTGTATCTCTCATTCTCGTGGCTGGTTGATTGAAAAATAAAAATAAATTCATCACTTTTAATTTTTTGTTTTTGTTTTGAATATCTAACCCATCTCTCCATTTAAATATTTTTAAACTAATTAAACAAAAAATTTTAAATACATGAATTTTAAATGTGATATTTGAAATTTGAATTTAAAATTTAAAATTTAAATCCAAATCTATATCAATCCAAATACCACCTTAACTGTTTCATGGAACGTTACTTGTTTATTTTATTCTATATATTTGTGAATTAATAATGGGTCATATGTATCTATTATTGCATTGTAGTAATTGTATAATAATCATTTAGAATATTTTAATCAGATTGATAATCATCACAATATGTAAATATTATATATTTTTCGTTGACACAACAAATGATGCATCAATGGCTCCCCAAGCTAAGTATACCCAAAAATGCCTCTATCATTAAATATGGAGGTTCACCATTCAACTAACCTTTTTTTTGTCCATTATTATATATAAGAAGGTAATAATTGACTACAAGCTTTTGTTTGTCGAACTTGTCAACTTATACATATTCAAATTACACATGCAATTTTTTTTTTCCCCAAAGTCAGGCGCACACGCTATTGCAAGTGCAAACGCAATGCTTTGTTTAGAAGCCTCAAACCTTATTCATAGTTTTACTTGTGGACAAGCAAGAAAGTTTTCAATAGCCACTAATTAAAATAACTCAGTGATCTCATCATACAATTTTAATATAATCACCTTAAAAAATATATATATAATCACCTCAAAAATTACCACACACTCTATGATGATTGAAACCATAAAAATATTGCAATGGTCTAATCACGGTTTTATTTTTTTTTTCTTTTGTGAATCGGACCCCAAGGGCTATCAAGGTCAAATCATTCCTCCACATTCAAATAGCTTACACAGATATTTACAAATTGACCATTAATAAAATCCTCACATCGACAACAAGATTTGACCCCATAATCTTTGGATTACTGGCCAAATCCTTATCAATTAGACTTTAGACCAATCTTTGTTTCTAACACTAATAAAAAAAATGACTTTTGACAGTGACTTCTAGTGGTGATAAAAAAGTCGCCGTCAAAAGTAAACATTTGGTAGTGACTTTTAATAGTTGTCACCATAAATAACTTTTAGCTATAACATTTTTGTCATTGCCAAAAATATTTTTATAAAAAATAATTTATATAATTACTTTTGGTAGCAACATTTGTCACCTCTAAAAGTATTTTAAAAAATAAAATATAATTTTAAATTATATGAAACAATTTATTGAATTATTATTAGAAAAGTTTTCTTATGAATTATTTTAAAAATTTAAAATTAAATAAAATCATTCAAAATATATTTATGAAATTAAATTTATTATTTTATATATAGAATGAGAAATAAATGATATATAGGATCAAAGAACAAAAATAATAATAATCAATATGTGTTAAGTTTAGTTATTAAATTATTTTTTAATTTTGTATTATACATAATCTTTTTTAGACATCTATAGCTCAATTTTTTTAAAGAATGATCTTATTAAGCTAGTATTTTAGTATAATATATATAATTAAAATCTTGAAGGGTAATTACTTTCAATTATAATCAAGTTAAGTTATACATAAATACTTACTTGCATACAAATACTAAATGAAGTAGGATCTATAAATGTGAGAGGTACTTCTATTTAATAAATTAGTCTTTTGGATGAGCTTTTTCTCTAAGCATGTGCTCATAATATTGGTGCTTTTATTAAGAGGTTGATATAATCACGAAAAGGACTACCCACCTATGATGCATGTATACTTACAGAAAAAATGCATAAAACACACTAAAAATATGATTTCAAAAAGCTATAATTTCTTTAATCTAAAAGCATAGGATACATATAAGAAATTTAAAAGAAAATAAATTAAAAAAATAATATTATGATACTTTATAGATATGTAATGAAGAAGCCACCCAAAAGCATTCTAATTAGCAAGACATTGCATAGTGAAGTGGACCTTTGGTGGCGGCTTTTAATAGCCCCACCAAAAGTAGACCTAAAAGTGTTTTTATAGAAAATAATTTAAAATTTAAAAATAATTTGAATCATTACTTTTGGTGACAACATTTATTCCTACTAAAAGTATTTTTAAAAAATTAAATATAATTTTAAATTATATAAAATAATTTATAAAATTATCATTTAAATTATTAAAAATTTGTTATGAATTAAAAATTAAATAAAATCATTCAAAAGATATTTATAAAATTAAATTTCTTATTTTATATACAAAATTAGAAATAAAAGATATATAGGATCATGGAACAAAAAGAATAATGGTGAAGATGTGTTAAGTTTAATTACTAAATCATTTTTTAATTTTATATTATTCATAATTTTTTTTAGACATATATAGCTCATATTTTTTAAGAATTATGTTATTAAGCTAGTATTTTAATATGATAAATTAAAATCTTGGTGAGTTATTACTTTTAATTACAATCAGGTTAAGTTATATATAAATTATTACTTATATATAAATACATAAATGATATTGAGATGTCAAAGTTGTATGGATATTGTGAGATACAAATGATATTATAAGTTACTTAGTATATTATGTACTTGATGCTTAGCTTGGTATATATATGATGTTTACTTCTACCGAGCTCTAATAACTTTTGGACAAGAATTTCATGTAATTTTGCCTAGCACATTAAGGTTTTCATTGTTATAAAAAAAATTACTAATAAAATTTTATAACTAATTATTGCTTAGAAGAATATAAAAAATTATTCAAATTCACCTTACTATAAGGTAGAGAATGGTTAAAGGTTAACTAGATTGATTGCATATGAGATCCTTGTAATTATCTTGTATTATAAAAGTTGTTAGTATTTGTTAAAAATTTAAAATTATTCAAAATGACTACTAACAAAATTTAGGTGATTGAAATTAATTTGATATTAAAATAATTTTTAAGATATTGAAAAACTGTAGATAAAATATATTTTTTTTATAAAAGAGGGGGAAACATTTAACCATTTTAGAGAAGATAAAGTTTAATCATTTAATTTATCAATTTTTGGTAAAAATATGGAGAAGGAAAAAGTAAAAGATATTTAACATAAACTAATATAATACATATTTATAAATAAATTATATACTTTAATAATTTTCATTTTAAAAATAAAATTTAAAAATTGGTTACAATGTATATGAGAATATTATTTAATATTTAATATTTGTTTATTTTAAGTTCATTTTCCTAACAAAAATACTTCGTCCATTTAAAAATGTAAGGCACTTTTTAAAAAGTTGGATATTGAGAAATGTAAGGCATTTTTAATCTTTCAAGGTGTAACTATTGCCTCTCTTTTTTTTAAAAGCACCCCTATTAATAATGAATTTATATTTATTGTAGGGTGTTTAGTAGGAATAAATATTAAAAGATAGGATTAGTTTGAAAGTAGGTAACTACTTTATTGGAGGGTAAAATTCAATTAAAAATGTTTTAGATTTTTTAATAGAGGGAGTGATATTTATTGGTAAAAATGATATTTTATTCAAAATATAATTTAAATATTCATATAGATTATTTTATCATATTAATAATTGAAAATAAAATAAAATATATGTATATCTTTCTAATAATATATTATTTGATATATGTGTATGTAGTTAAATAATATATATTTAATTTCATTTATAATAATATTAAGTGTATTTCTATTTAATTGACAAAAAATGGACACTTAAGGCTTGGAGATGGAAGAAGTTAAGAGTTTAAACTTTGACTTTAGCATATTTTGCAATAAATATATGATATGTTGCATGGTGATAGCATGGTGTATGAGGTGGTTTGAAGAGGCACACACATGGTGGTGACGTGACACAATGTGGCAACATTTGTTTAATGTGTGGCATGTGATGTGGTATGAGTTGGTGGGGTGATACACACATGGTGAAGGGACGTGGCATAAAATAAATTGTTATTTTTTAAAAAATAGTTTGTCATGGCTAAAAGTTAAAAAAAGTTTTGGCTATGACAAAATAATAAAATAAATTATTATTATTATTTTAAAAGAGAAGCTAAAAATAAACTTTTAGCTACACGAAAAATTTAACGACGACATTTATTACCACTAAAAGTATATTTTTGATAGTGACAATTATTAGTGATGATTGTTATTACAATAATCTTTTAGTAGCCAAAAAAAAAAAACTTTTAGTGGCAATTTTTGAAAAGTCATAGCCAAAAGTTTGTTTTTTTTGTAGTGAAGGTGGCATTGTCATGTGCTCATATTGGGAAAGTTCACAAGTAGAGTGAGATTTATAAATATGAACTACTCTACCACCTAATAAGTTAGTTTTGTAGAATGGGATTTTTTTTTTGGATTTATGCTCATGACACTAATCAAAATCTCTTCTTATCTTATAATTGATTGATAAGAGGAAAATAAAAAAAAAAATTAAAATCAATACCTACTTATCTATAAAATATACACTTATCAAATTCCAAGAGGCAAAAACACAAACAGAAACAAATTGATTGTTCTGTCAAAACACAAAATCGAATCAAACTTTATTTGTAATCAGTTTTAATTGATTCATGTTAGTTTGGTTTAGTATAGATTCATATCGATTTTAGATACCCTTAGATAATGATGTATTACATTTTTTTTCTTCTCCTTAGATGTTTATTTCCTAATGATAATGAAAGTCTTGGAACAATATTTTTCGCCGATGTAACTGATTAACCCACCGATGTTACCGGTTTTGATCCGTTCAACTTCAAGTTACAATTTTCTACTGGTCTATTACTTTCCGATTTTTCTTTTTCTTATTTTTTTTTCTTTTTACCGATTTTGGCACGCCTCTGGACGAAACCATAGGGTAGTTGCTACTTGAACTGGTCAGTTTGACCTGATCATGACAAAATTCCTTCATTTAAAATTTAATTTTCATATAACATGAAAACTTGGTCACTCAAACTGAAAGTATAATAACACAATTAATTTGTTTATCAGATTTCAATTCATGCAACACGCTAAAGTCACGCTGATTAAATCTGAACACAAGCCAAAATTTTAATTGGTATTTCCATCAATTAATTCCACGACGATAACATGTTCACTTGATGCTAACCATTTACAAGTTTAATTCCCTTCAGAATTATTGTGATGAGATTGTATATCTCATTACCATCACTTGATCATTTATCCGGTTATTCTCTCTATACTTCTCACACTAGAACAACATATGGCAGCGAAAAACTCTAAATCTGATAATCTACCTGCTCTTCCCAAGTACCTCATCGAAGATGAACAACTTTCACAAGAATGCAAGGATCTCATTGATACCTTACCCACAGAGTCGGGTTGGATCAACAACTATATTCATCAATACAATGGGTTTTGGCTCAACACAGGCCAATTGCAAGGAACTCTCAATTGTCGAAGCTACTTTCAAGCTCAGGATTCCGATATTCTCCTTGTAACCTCACCAAAAGCTGGTACCACCTGGCTCAAAGCCCTTAGTTTTACCATTCTCAATCGCAAGACCCATTATCCAAACCCGCAGTCAGACCTGACCCAAACCCACCACCTTCATCCTCTTCTCACTACTAATCCTCATGATCTCGTACCCTTCTTAGATACTGTCTTGTATTTCCAGACCACCATGCCTGACTTAAGATCTTTCCCATCACCGAGGCTTTTTGCAACTCATCTTCCTTACATTTTATTGCCAGAGTCTGTGAAGCAGTCAAGGTGTAAGATTGTGTACTTGTGTAGAAACCCTAATGATCAGTTTGTCTCCATGTGGCACTTTGCAAACAAGTTAAGACCAGAAACCCGAGGATTGATTAGCATTGAGGATTCATTTGATAAGTTTTGTCAGGGAAAGATAGGTTATGGGCCATTTTGGGATCATATCTTGGGATACTACAAGGAGAGCTTAGAGAGGCCAGAGAAGACAATGTTTTTGAGGTTCGAGGAGTTGAAAAGTGCGCCTGTCAATGTTTTGAAGGACCTAGCAGAGTTTATAGGTTGTGGTTTTTCTAAGGACGAAGAGAATGACAATATTGTAGAAAATATATTGAAGCTTTGTGGTTTTGAGAACTTGAGCAATTTGGAAGTTAACAAGAGTGGAAAAGTGTGGTGTGGGATAGAGAATAAGGCTTACTTCAGGCGTGGACAAGTTGGAGATTGGAAGAATTTCCTCACATCTGACATGATCAAGCATCTTAATCTTATTACTCAAGAGAAGCTGGGAAAACATGGCTTCAATTTTTAGACCCATATATGTTACTTGGACCATCTATTCGAGATTCGACTATAACTTTTTAAGTGCATTGTCTATCTTATATCAGTTTCTTCCTTATTGATTGACTGTTATTGTTTGCTAGTAATGCATAATGGTTTTCAGACACTGTACGTGTACTCTAGCTTTTAAATCTTTGATAACCTCGCAGGTAAATTTATATTCAAATCGTAAACATGAAGGATAATCATCAATAACATGATAATGAGAGGACCGAGCTGTTTTCCTTATGATGATATATAAGAGTTGTGATGTTCATAAAACTTTCACATCAAGCTGCTTTTTAAATGTTGATATTTATAATTAAACTTTAATTTATATAGTCGAGATGGATGTTTGGCATTCGAACATATAAATACCTCCCACAAATTTAAAGGTCGATATGATTTTGTAGAAAGCCTATTGCAACAAAATAGAAACCTAAGAACTAAGATGATCGTAACGCTTATGAAATCCTTTTTGGTCAAGGCAGTAGGATATGGAAGGATCGTGAATGGCCTAAATGGCACCAAGTAGGCCCTTAAAATGCTTCCTTTGGAGGGAAGGTCACAAGTTCAAAGCTTGTGGTGTACATGCTATAATGAGCGGCGGTGTTTTCCAAAATTGGATTAGACTGGCATGTTCAATCGATTAAATGGGAAACTAGCCATATGTCCGGTTCAAAACGCTTCTAGAACCGGTCAAAAAGTGAATCAATGAGAAACCGGTCTTAATTGGTCCTAAACTGATTTTTCTTATGTTTTTAATTTTCCAATAATCCAAAATTATGTTATTTTGAGTTTTTATTTGTATTGAGTATTAGATATATTTGATGATTTGTTCATGTATCTAGTTAATCGTGGAAGTTAGCTTGCATTAGTTTGGTTGGACAATTGATCCAGCACATTCAATGATTGGAGTGATTTATAATAAACTGTAATGTCGCTGTGATTAATATATGGATAAATATTACTTAATATATTTTTATATTTCATATATTCTTTAAATTTTATTAATTTAATTAAAACCATGTCCGACCACAATCTGATCACTAAACTTTGAGCCGGTGCTTTGACTAGTTCAGTGGTAATCTGATTGTAAAAGCATTTGCCTGATGAATGTGTGGGTGTGATGGTAGGATATGTGACTGTGTTCAATTATGCCCAAAACAGAATCCTCTCCCATATGGTGCATGAAAATTATGGCGCAACCAATAATTGATATTCATTTCAAACGCATAATATAATTAATGAATTTTTTTTGAAGATAAACATTTTGTATGGGTTGGTTTCATATGATAGTATTGGTACAATTAAGCTAGACGGATTACTTGAAAATCTATGTGAGTACATATGGATGTTAATACGAAATTCGCTATAAAATATTGTGTTAGGGGAGCGTTTTTTTTGTCATTGGTCGCGTTATAAAATGCCTCCAGTGACAATTCTTGCATTTTTCAAAAATGCCTCCCAAACATGTGCAAGGATTATGTTCACGGCACTTTTCAAAAACACCATAATTGTCAAAAAAAACACGTTGAAACTATGTTTGTGGTGTTTTTCAAAAAATATCAAAATTGTCAGAAAAAAACCCCCAATGACAACGTTGTTACAGTGAAAAATGGAAGTTAGGCGTTTCTAGAAATGCTGCCAAGGGGGTGTTTTTTCTTGAAGTTCTTAAAAACTTCTTCACAAGTCTGAAAATTCTTCTTTCCTTTTTTAGGTCCCATGTAATTCTATAATTATTTTTAATTATTATTTTAAAATAAAGAGTCTGATCTGATCGAATTAATTTACATGTCTTTAAAAATTAATTTTTATATTAAGTTTTAATCACAATAAAATTTTAACTTGGAGGTATTATGTACTCTTACAATCACCCCTAGAAATTCTAGAACT
This sequence comes from Prosopis cineraria, assembly GCF_029017545.1. NCBI lineage: Eukaryota > Viridiplantae > Streptophyta > Magnoliopsida > Fabales > Fabaceae > Prosopis > Prosopis cineraria. The sequence goes on along the minus strand of NW_026555341.1, from coordinate 30,750,462 downwards.
TTTTTGCAGTGACAATCAATATTCGCGTGTTATGCAATACTAGAATTCTATTTTTGATATGGTAAAAGTCAGCTCATTTAAGATTAATATTTGAAAGTTATTCACAAGTAATTTAAGCTTGATGATATATAGAGAGACTCACTCAATTTCTGTCGAGTAAAGTTGAGTGCTTAAAAAAAAAAAAATCATATAAGAAGAATTATCTTTTAATTAAGTTTGACAACACTTGAACATAAACATGATCCATCTAGATCTGAGATCATATAAGTTTTTAGAAAGAATTTCAATTAGCTCCCTTGTAAGAGATATATTTATTAAAGTACAAATTTATCCCAAGATCACTTTTCACAGTGTAATTAGTTACCTAAAATATTTAAAGACGTTTACCTTAATATTTTTTGAAAATGGTATAGTTGACCTTGATTAACCAATTCATATTCTGACCGTTATCTGCCACGAGACATATATTTAGAGATTTTCTTGGGGGGGCGGGGGAGACTAACACGTGGCTTTTGGGTTCCCTATCTGCGTTCTTCTCTGCTTCCCCTCCTCATTATCACGTTCTTCTTTGCTTCCTCTTCCCTCCGCTAATGTTCTTTTGCTATGTATCAAAGCATTTGATCAGACTGAAGCATCGAGCTATCAGCTAATGATCAACAAGAGGCTTTCTCTCCCAATATTAACAAGAACAAGGATTCTGGACTGTAATGGGAACCCTATCCAAGTCATGATTGTAAAGAAGAACGATGACCAACTGGTTCGAACCTGTCAAGCTGAAGCTGGTGGCTTTTGACGGAGACTTCCCGGCCTGTGACAAGGACGCGTTGACCGGATTAAGCAGCATACTTTCTTCTTCTTGCACCTCCACTACCCACCATGATTCTCAGAGCGATGACGAGGCTGAAATTGATACCAGAAGTGGGTTAGGTAATATTTCTCTCTGGTCTCTCTGTCTCTGTGTTCCTGATGAGTCTAAGAAAAGACTTGTCTCCCTCATCTATCACTTCCCAAATCCTCGCCCTCCTCCCCTTTCCCAAACCCAAGTCGAGGCTTTGGCCACAGGCAACGTCAT